>NW_003315064.1:0-317876 GCF_000151125.1 Trichophyton benhamiae CBS 112371 | reverse complement strand
AAAATAAATCCAGATACAAGTTGCAATTTGCAAAAATGCAAAAATACAGACCCAAAACGCCAAATCTCCAAGCAGGAGAAACAGCATGGTCAGATCTCCTTCGAACCATCGACAGATGACCAGTCGTCTATGCAAGGACCTCCGGGACCTCCAGGACCTCCAGGACTGTGTTGTTTTGTTTTGTTTCTGGCCGGAGAGGAGAGACACTGGCATGGAGTGCCCATGATGCAATGACATACAACCCCCCTGGGATCTTGGAGATCATATCAGCATCGCCGTTATTGATACGGGGAAGACGTTTTAGTTAGCTGCTGTCTTTTTCATCCTTTCTGTCTCTTCGGGTGTTTCCTGATACATTGATGTGCTTCATGAAACCGGCGTCAACTCGTTAGCTGACTTGTTAACTGATAATTTTTATAGTTATGTTGCTGCAAAAAAAGAGAGAGAGGTTTGAAAAATATCAGCCTGCAAAATTTATATCATAACAATAACTGGACAATCTTATGCCTGTGCAGAGGCCTTCTTTGACCCGGCAACCAAGAATGCCCAAGCAGCGAGAAGCCGAGAGAAGCGTTCGTTGCCCAAGGCCGAGGCCGCTGGTAGTTTGGTAGTTAGTTAGTTAACGGTGAACTCCCAAGAAGTAACTAACGGGGCCAACTAGTTAGTTACCACTGGAAGCCCACGATGACCATGCAGATATATACAGCCAGCGCAGCCACGGCCGGCAGGCCGAGCAGGCGACAGTGACGCCATGATGGTGAGAAAGCAGCTGAAAGTGCCCGCTGCTTGCAAATAGTTACTACTGGCCAGCCAGCGTCGAGCTGTGAGGCGCTCCCCTAGACGATTACCGAGCAAACGAACAGGGCCGTGGGGGGGTATACTCGGCCAACTCGATCGATGACGGGCAGCTCTCCAGGTGTTTCTTCTCTTGCCTCTCGGCCCCCCAGCTGGTTTCATCAGCTTCACGGCCGATCTGATTCTGATTTACATGTATTTTTGGCAAGCTGGCCGGCTCAGGATATCTGTTGAAGAGGCAACAACTCCGAACGACCTTGTACGCCGGCCCCGAGGATGAAACCCGAGGGGAAGCAGATGGACAGGCAAAGCCGATTTCCTTGATCTAAGCCAACTAGACTTGTTTACCGGAGACTTCTTTTGCGCAAGACAATTCATTGCGAGCTAGACGAGGGCAAGGCTCGCGTAACTAACGGGCATCTGCACCAGGGAAGCATATATTGAAAGGCGAAAAGGAGCATGAATGCCATCGCCAGCCCCATTATTAACTCGCTGACTACGGAGTAACCGACTACTGGACGGGCTAAATGCACAATATCTCTAAAACAAACCAGGGATATTCCTTTGACAGTCGCCAGCGCATCGAGGGAAGGAAAAAAAATCCAACTCTCACGTGGCTCTCAGGTTTGAGCATACGAAAAAGCCGTCATGTGAAGAGGAGCAAGAAGGAGCAAGACGAGAGGCTGGAGAGGACGAGGTGGCCAAATGACTTCGGCTGCAATGACGATGGCGGATAACGAGCTGGACCGCTGCGTTTGCTCCTCGTTCTGCTCTCATATTCTCTTCAGGCTCACTTTTTCTCTCTCGGACGATAAGGCCGAGAGACGACGGTTCTTCAATGCAGGGAAAAGCAAAGAAAGGGGAAAAAAGCACACAGAGCAGCCTGAGCGCATGGCCAGTGTCAGCGGTGAACAGGAAAGAAATTGGAAAAAAAAAAAAAGAAGAAGAAGGGCAGCCATCAGAAAAATGTACGGACCGAGAGAGGCGAGTATCAGGGGTATCCTATCCTGCGTTCACGGCATCGGTGTGCTCAACTGGGCTCCTTTTCCCCTTGCTCCTCTGATGGGCCCGACTAAGCCACTACCTAAACAAGTGAACGGATGATAGATTACATGTGAGGATGCAACGGTTACCGGATGGAGATGGAGGCTCTCTATTTTTTAAACTACGGACAAAATAATGGTCACGCCAGAGATACAGAATACATGTTCACGGAATATGGCTGACAGAGGACAGATACTTACATTGTATTTGCCGGGCTTGGTATATATCCTGCAGCGCCGGTTGCATAGCTACGGTGCATCCATCACGCCATGTTGCTTGCCAGCATGATGATGATGATGGTGGTGGTGGTGCTCCTGGTGATGCTGCTGGTGCTGGTCGACATGACTGTGACCGTGGCATGGCATGACACGGCGCTGGAAAGGTCAGGCCTGCCAGCAGTGTAGCAAGCAAGCAAAAGGGTACCTATACGTGAGCACCCCTACGATCACGCCATATTCATGAACATCCACCTGCACACGACGGAGTTTGGGGGAGAAAGAGTGTTGATGATCCCTGTCCTATATTACATTGCCGGATAGTTAATATGTCGAGTGGTTGTGTGTTTCAAGAGGCCGATCACGCCGAGCACCGTGAAGAGGTAATAAGTCTGTAGTGATGGAGAAGAGAGGGTGGATACCTACAGTATCTGGTTGAATTAAGCATGCTTGGTCTCAGAGCGTTGTGTATGCAAAAATTGAACAGGGACTGTATATAAGTAAATTGTGGGTTAGTCCCGTGGTCATGCTCGCTCCAGGTGTACGGAGTATAAACAATGAAAACGGTAAATGTAAGGGATGGACTGTAATTAACAACTAGGATTAAGACAAACTACCCTTAGGCCTGGCTTGGGATCTCTTGGGGGGTATAAACTACATCAAGGTAAAAAAAAAGTACAGGAATAGGCAGCTAACACAACTAACATCTAGCGTACGGAGTACGAGAAGCAATTAAGTCAGAGGAAGCACAGCATGTGAGCACAACAAACTAGAGCAAGGAAATACCCTCTCCACAAACGGTGGAGGAGCCGGGCAAACTGAGAGTGAGGGCAGGTGCTGCGTGTGTGTTGCTCGAACAGTGCTTGCCGGCTTTGCGCCAGAGCAAAAACTAAACAACCCAAACTGCTCGAAGATCTAGACTGAACTAGCCCTGCAGCATGTGAGATATTAGGGTGTCCCCATTCACATAAATATTGAAATTCTTTTCTTCTTTCTTTCTTTGCTTTTCTTTTTTTTTTTTTTTTGTTCTTTTTGTTGTTGTCTTTTCCGAAAAAAAAAAAAAAAAAAGAGTGACGTAAATGTCACTGGAGAATTTGCTGTAAAGGTCTTCGCTGGACACTAGAAGAGAAAGAAGTAAAAGTAGTACCGTATAATGGATATAGGCGTGATCAAAGCAAGGCCAAGGTATTTGCGGTAAGAGGGTCAACTCTTCGGGGAATAAAATAAAAGGAAAAGAAGAAAAGAAATAAAGAGAGTAAAAGGGAGGCTGTAGAATGTAAGAAGGCAAGGAAAAGATAACGCCAGAGCCTGAACGGCCGGAAACTAGTTTGTGTCATCAACGCATGAAAGGAGAAGGGAAAAAACAAGCATAGACAAGGTGATATCCGTTAAGATGAGGGTTCTTGGTCACCTCCTTCAAGGTAGCCGTCGATAGTTTTTCGCCAATGTTGTGGTAGGCATACGCAGACGAGCTAGATGGAGTCGTTAGTAAATAGATTCAAAATAAGTAACACAAGAATGGAGCAAGGTTTAGACGAACTGGGAATGCTTTTATTTCTCCGGTAGTTGGTGAAGATGGAGGCCGTGCCTCTGACCCGTGAGAGACACCACTATCTCTGAGCGGACTGTGTTTATGCTTCGAGTCATAGTCCTCTGCTTTCTCGTTGACTCGGACACCTGTTGCCCAGCCGTCGTCCCATATACCAACGACTTTCAGCATGTCACCTCTGTCTAGTTCAAACTCATCAGGAGCTCGAGGTTGATATGCCCAGAGAACAGATACTCTGTCATTTGGATGGATGTCGTCCTGTGAATAATAGTCGCGGAAATAAGGGAGCTGCTCTGACTGGCCGCTGGCAACGCCTTCGGGAGAAGAGAACTGGGCACCGCTGCCAGACTTGGGAGATAACGTGTCACCATCGCCAGCGAGGGCAGACGCGCTAGAAAGTGAGCCGTTTCTTCTTCCTGTGACGGGTGGAATACGCCTCGACTTGCCACCAGAAGGGCTGTCGCCAAATACATCGGAATCCGAATCGTGGTATGCGTGACGTGATGGTGGGTTACTACCACCTTGAAGTGCTGACATTCGCGCAACACGGCCTCCGGGGATGGGTTCATATCCTTTCTGCTGCTTGTTAGTTGAGTTGCCGCCAGCGGGATATGATGGAGCCGTTGCCATGGTCCGGGGAGGCGTAGGTTGGTTGAAAATGCTTTCAGCAGATTCATTCCGTTTCCGTCTTCTCCAAAGGAGGAATAGAACCGCCAGACCGATTAAAAATGCACATCCCAATACTGTTCCAACGGCAATTCCGGCAATCTGTCCACCAGTCAGACCTCCGCCGCCTGGTTTGTCAGTGTGCGTAGGAGAGGGTGTCGAAGTTGGATGCGGAAATAGAGGTGGCAGTGATGAGATTTCTGGAAGTTTGATGTTCTTGCAACGCTGCTCCGCATTGGCAGCGTAGCAGCACGTATCAGTGCCATTGATTGAAGTCTGCGAGCAGAAACCACACAGGCCGAGCAGATTTTCTCCAAACCCGCATTCGTTTGGCTCGTTATCGGTGCCAGGAATGCACTGCCCGGATAACGAATTAGCTGGAATGGCGCAAACCGTGAAGTCTGCCCTTATTTCGTCCATGTGATTGCGTTTAGGGGACCGACATAGATCCTGGTTGACTGTAATTATTTCTTCACTGGTTGCAAACATTGCCTAACAGTGACGTGAATTAGCAATGTTTACTGTCGGATTGAAGAAGGGAGAACAACTTACACAACTCTCCGCACAAAGTGGTCTGGAGCTTCGTTCAGACAGACGACACGGCTCTTTTGAATTTTGTATTATTCCATTACATATTACGCTGGTCGTATATTGAGCATAGAGAGAAGATGTGTTCTTAAGGTTCAAACCTTCGCATCCGAGTATGTCCTGGTACCTGTCAAGGCGAAACATGATCAGTCACTTGGATATGGTAGTAAGAGGCACGCAGGAAGATTTAAAAAAAATCAACAAAACAAAAAGAAAACGAAAAAAAAAAAAAAAAAAAAAACGATCAAGGACATACTTCATTTTGACATATTCATTGCGAACGAAAGAGCCGAGTTTCTCATCGAAATCGTTGAGGTTGGAGACATATCGTAGAAAAGGGCTATCCATCAAAATAGATTTGTCAATCCCTGATTCTTTTCAAGCAGAGTAACAGAGTAACCGAGGAACACGTACTATTGACCGACCAAGCGGTCATTGACAGAGATAGAAGCAGAACTGAAGGCGGGGCATTGCTTCGATCCCCTGAGCGAGATACAGTCCGTCGACATGCCGAAAGTGTCTTATCTGGTTTGGTGCGGGTCCTTCTGTGAGCTGCTGACTGAAGACGTTTTTCCTGGGGCCAAAGTCACAGTCACAGCAAGAAGACAACCAAGAACGGGGTAGCGGCAGTTATCATCGACATGAAGACGGAATGCGTAAGTTCCTTTGAGTTCAGGAAGAGCTTTTCTTGGGGGCGAGGATGTGCCCTGGAGCTTAATGAATGACAGAACAAGACCGACGTGTTGCTGGTTGACGTGGTGTGTTGTTGGAGTGTTTCTCTTAGTAATTCGACGTTCTGGGTGGTGAACAAAAGGGGCCCTTTCGCGACAAGCCCTTCGACAGAAAACGAACGAGTGGACAGGCAAGTCTGCCGGCGAACAGGGCGTAACGAGAGACGAAGAACCGAACGATTGACCGTGGATGCGGTGTCGCAGCTGGAGTTGAAGTTGAAGAAAAGAGGAGGAGGACGAGAAGGGTCGACGCTTCGGGCGACGGGGCCCAAAGCGGTAAAGCGCAGTGGTATCCGAGGTGTATGGCGTAAGTTACTTTAGCGCAACAAGCTGTGATTGGCTGGTGATGAGGTCGCAGCCAATGAGAAATCGGTATTTGTGCCCGCTCTACGCCCTCTCGGGACATCCCGTCACGCCCCTGAAAGTCTCTGCAGGGCTTTGATACACAAAAAATACCATTATGTAATACAGATATCGATGTTAGCTATAGGGGGAGCTGTAAGACCGTACGGAGTAGCACTGGAGGAGATGCACATAGATGCTGCATGATGGGCAACAGATGGCAGCGATACGGGGATGGGATAGACAGACGCTGGCGGCCGCCAAGCGAAGGTATTGGAGAAGCGGAAAGGATGGGCGGCGGCCAGAGCTGGTTTTGACACTTTGACAGAGCGAGGCAAAGCCTTGATATTATTAGAGTACACGCTACTGGAGAGTGGCTTCCACGTGATATATGCTGATTAAGCAGAAACGTCACTGAACGAGGCGCAAGGAAGGGGAAGAAGCAACATCGCCAGGCAGCCACTTCAGCTTGATCTGTTACAAAAAGGACCACGGAGCAGCAGCAGAAGAAAAGGAAGAACGGCTGCGACACCAGATCGACTCTGTTTCATTTTCCACCATGTGCTCGCCAGACGCCTTCCTGGCCATTCTGGCCGTCCTCTTCCCGCCCATCGCAGGTACGCTAACCCGTTCGCTCCCGCGCCCCTCTCAGGTGGTATATGGCATGATACTAACGGTTTCGGCTTGTTTAAACCTGTAGTCTGGATTAAGGTCGGCGTCTGCTCTGCTGATTCTCTTATCAACATCGCCCTTTGCTGCCTGGGGTACGTCCCAGGTCTGCTTCATGCATGGTACATCATTCTCAAGTACCCAGAGGCAGACGACGAGTACCCAGATGGATACAGACCCATCGTCGGACATGGACAGCGTGGAGACGCTGAGGCGGGCCGAGTCACATACTACTACATCGCCCATGAGCAGGCTCACCCTAACCAGTACCAGCAGCAGCAACAACAACAGCAGCAGCGCTCGTATGGCACCAACGTAAACCCCGAATCAAGGCCTGTTCCTCCACCCCCAGTTCCTCAGAAACCACATCAGACCAGTGGCGTGCCAGATCAGGGAAGCAGTAGTAGGCCTGAGGGTGAGCAGAGAGCTCCACCAACCTACGCTGAAGCTGTCAAGGGAGACAACAAAATCCAATCTTAAATCGACCTAACCCACCAACCGACTTTTAACGACATTTCGATATCCATAATGATGATACCACTTCAAATGCTACTCGTAATCCCCCAGAGGAATAGGTAGCCTGTACTTTCTAATCTCGATTTCGTTCTCGCTCGCCCCCCACTTACCCCTTTTCCACCCATGTGTTTGGTATGCAGTTTCAGTATTTCGATACCTACACGGCCTGCACTCTCATTACCAGATGCTAAGGCTGATCCAAGCTCTGGTTGACACGGGAAGGCGTTCGTGTTATGCTGTTGGTGAATCTTAGGGTTTACACTTATTTTGTTTTGGTGTCCTTTTGCTTGTCTTAAAACTCCTTGATAGAGCAACGAGGACGGCTTTTATAATATGAAACTCTCTTAGCTTTTCATGATACTACTTGCTCAAAATATATGGAAATACATAGTAGTAGTGGCAGTACTACTAGTAGAGTCGAGAATCTTCATCCAACCTTCATCTGGCTATTATTCATTTTATGCTGTCCTGAAACAATACATGCAGGATTGGAAACAACAATGTTTACATTCTGGCAACAGTCCGCAGTCGACAGAAGCAAGATGACCGGATCGGCACATCCGCCAAGGCAACCGCGGTAGCAAGCTGTTGTGCAACCTTTGCCGCTTCATCTGTCTTTCCTAGAGCTTCCAGGCATTCGTGATACCCATGTAATGCCCAGACATTATTTGGATGTTGCAGTGCTCGAGGCACGGTGTTATCAAGGCCCAGATCTGCACGATACGCTGCGGCCGCCTCCTGAACATAGCCCCGTTCAAGCAAAAGAGCACCGTATGCATGTCGAACCGGTTGCATCCAACCCCATGGCTCATCATAGTGCAGAGAATCATAGAGCTTGATGGAATGGCGTAGGTGTTCAAATGCAGTATCGTAGTGTCCGAGGCGGTATTCTAGCTCGCCGTCTAGCATTGCAGAGGCAATGGCCAGGATGTCAGCGCAGCTATTATTGAATACCGTGCGAGTGGGCAGCACTCGTTTTACTGCGCCGCGGAAAGCTTCACGAGCCTCTCGTGCCAGTTCAATTCTTCCAGTTGCGGCATATGCCACTCCCTTTCCATACAGCCTCATTGCCGTAGTCACGCAGTATAAGTACTGGTCTTCTGGTAGCTCAAGAGCGAGGACCTCATCCCACATTCCAAAGCGGATCAAGACGTGTACCCGCATAGCAACGAAGGACTCCAGAAGATTTGCCATCTCGGTAGATTCCCGTATTAGCTGGTCAGGTATAGTTGCCTCCATCTCCTTAACAGTATCGACCGCAATTTTTGATTGCCCTGAAAACATGGCTGCATACACCTTAAAGTGGTAGTTGTGGCATCTATAGAGGGTGTAGAAATTCATCTTTCCATGTTGAGCAACGTACTTCTCATCGGCAATAACCGCATCCGAGTTTGATATGACTGCACCTTGGTAATCACCGCACAGGATATCAATATGAGATGGCATATGGTTCAAATGTCCAGAGTCAGGAACGAGCCCTCTTAACCGGTTAGCTGCCGGTAATGCCGATTCTGGTGAAGTAGACATCTCTAGGAGATGGATGTAAAGGTGAAGAAGCCCAGGGTGAGAAAGCCCTCCTTCTTGTGCCAAGGCACGGTCGAGGATATCTTTGGCTTCTAGAGTGTGCGCTCCCTTTGCTGGATTCCCAGTCACCAAGTCCCACAGTTTCCATGGAGTCAGATTCATCAATGCATCCACGTAGAGCATCGCAACGTCCAGGTCGTCGGGAAATGCTCGGTATACCAACTTCATCGCATCAGCATATCCTTTGTTCCATACCGCACAGTCTTCTACGGGATGGTCTTGGGGATATCGATGTATCAAAGCCTTGGTTAAGGCCTTCTCAACTGCCGATACACTTGGCGCCTGTGCCTTCTCTCCTGCCTTTCTAGCAGCATCATGGGTTTTGGTCACCACATATCCCAGCTGTTCAGCATTGAAAAATGCCCACGGCATGTTATAGTTGGGCCCAGAAGCGTACGCAAGTCCCCAGTGCGCCATGGCACAGTCAGGGTCTTCGTCGATGGCTCGTTGGAAGCACGCTGCTGCTTCGTCATGGTTAAAAGCAAAGCTCCATATCAGCCCACGGTCAAACCACGTCTGAGCACCCTGGCTGCTCGTGCTAATGGGACGGTGATATGCCCCGAGATTATAGTATCCGTCTTGCAGGCCGGCAGCAGCGCCCAACTGCTTCTTTTCGTCTGCCATGCTCCAACGGGTCTGCTAACCGTGTTAATCGTGCGGTGGTAGGGCTGTGCTAAAGAGTAGGCCTTCAGCATCTAAATGTATTAAAGGTCTCTCAGACGGTATGTACTCGACGGCAATATGGCTATATGTCTTCCCCGCTGAGAAGCCATCTCGTTCGTCGTGAGAAAACGCCCTGTTGCCCTCAGGCATGGGTCTCTTTCCCATATCTAACCTTGGCCCCGGGCAACTACTAGTTACAGTCACGTGGAAGGAGAAATGCTGGGGTAGTTAACTTCGTTAGTTGAAGCAATTGAACGAAAGGAACAGCCAGCTGTATTTTTCTATCCACGGCTAACTAGAAGCTTCTTTTTCAGCAGGCCTTGTTTATGGTTTTTGAAAGGAAGCAGTGAGACGGTGAGACGGGGGGAAATAGATGGGGAATGCAATTCTCCTTGACTAGTTAGCTAGTTAGGTAGCGCCAGCTTCCACTTCGACTTTGGCTTCGGGTTCAGGTTCAATTTCTGCCTCAAGTTCAGGTTCGCCTTCAGGTTCAGGCTCAAGCTCAGGCTCAGGCTCAGGCTCAGGCTTAGGCTCAGGTTCGGGTCGAGCTTCGGCGTCGGGTTCGGCTTCGGCGTCGGCGTCAGCGTCAGCGTTATTATCAGGGGTCTTGTCCTTCTCCTTCAACTGTGCAGCCGCCTCTTCTTCGGTCAAGAACCTGTATCCCCCGTCTGCATTCTCATCTTCTTCCACCCCAAAGAGTGTCAAAATATCGGCAAGGGTATCCCTATAGCTGTGTTAGAATTTCCATTTCGAAGATATAGAGAAGCACCAATGACTAGCCTTTGCGCGAGGACGGTTGACCCCATAGCCTTTCTTATATGTTCAGATTTCCGACTCTGAATAAGTTGGAGGCGGTCATCGATCGTGTTCTCGACACATATACGAACGATCTCTACGTCATTCTTTTGGCCTATGCGGAATAGGCGGCAAAATGCCTAACATATTTAGGAGATTTCGAATCAATTAGCGCAAGATGGGTGTTGCTTACTTGTTGCTCAATTGCTTCGTTCCACCATAAATCAACGAGGATACATTTGCTAGCCATAGTCAGGTCGAGGCCCACACCCCCTGCTTTCAGCGAGGAGATCAAGATGCTAACGTTCTCCTCGCGGAACCGTTTGATGTTTGCATGTCTAGTTTTATGGTGCAGTTTCCCACAAAGCTGTCGAGGCAACAGTGAGCACACTGATACAAGACATAAAAAGCCAGTTAGAACATCCATACCGTGGTGTATCTCCAACCTTCAGCCTCGCACGCCGAGGCTATGGCACTAATCATTCCCAGAAACTGTGTGAATATTGTGATTTTAATATCTGGTGACTCCTTGAGCCACTTAGAAATGAACATTTTCACAGCCCTTAGCTTCGCGCTAAGTACCGTCTCGCTCATAGTTCGAGTTCCCATATCCTGTTCAAATTCGTCGATGCATCTAGACTTCGAACCTCTCTCCCTCCGCATTGCCTTACTACGGCAGAATTTCTGGAGATCAAGGCATGGTTCATAGGATACAGTCAAACCACAACGGCACGTAATTTTGTCTCCAACTCGTGGTAAGTTTGGTGTGCAATTGAAACAACAAAGGTGCATACATGATAATATAAAAACTGATTCTTGTCTCTGGTTGCATTCAATGCAATCCATGATGTTTGCGGCCTGTTTTGAGCCGCCCATCACGGATTCAAACAATGTTGAGATTCCGGCATCCGATCCTTCTTTTCCCGAGCGATCTAGAGGCTTCGGTGGGTTCGCGAACCACGACGCCTGAAGTGAATTGAACACCTCACTATCTTCAATATCAGAGCTCTGTTTTATTTCAGGCTCAATTTCTTGCATAAATTGAGGAGTCAATATCTGCCTTATTGCATCTTGTGGTAATAGCAGATGGGAAGTAAACATTCGCAGGTAAAGCAGAAGGGTGAGATAGTTGTCAATTCCGTCAATGGTGCGCATGGTGTCTATGCAGAGTTAGATTTCCTACTAACCATATGAAAAGTAGAAATGGGTCATGGCTAACTAAGATGTTCATCTAAGAAGCTCCCAATAATTTTTTGGTATAGAGCTCTCTCCACAATGGAAAATTTAACAACTATTGTGTTTTCATCAATGTCGGGAAGCTTGAGGATAGGACGCCCAAATAGAGTTTCTGCGTGAGTTCGGCGCAACATATATGCACGAAGACAATTGGCAAGCCTATGATGATCAGGATCATACTATAGCAAAATCAATTAGCCATAAGGGTATGACATAAAATATGATGAGACCCATACATTCACAATTTTGTCAAGGAATGTGTAATAATTTTCTAGTGCTGGGACCTTCAAGAAATTGAAATAGGAGTAGAATTCCGTGACATCACTGGCACAAAGATAGGGAATTATCTCGTGTTAGCTGATGGAAAATATTTCAATTGGAACAGCGCCTTTACTTGTGAATAGGAGTGCCGGTTATCACCCAACGGAATTTTGCAGTCAGAAGTCTGACTGCCTGGCTAGCTTTGGAATTATAGTTTTTAATCTCGTGTGCCTCTATTGACTGTTAGTCTGACTCCCTGCAGGGCGTTTTAAGGAGGTTTACCTACCGTCCAGATAGATGCGCCGAAACTTGAAATTATGTAGGAAACCGCAGTTCTTTGATTTCCATTTTCTTTCGTCGTCCTTTTCAGTAAATTCGGGGACCGGAAATTGACAAGAAGCTCTTATTTCAGAGTAAGTTGTGATTCTACCAACATTCAGTATTACTAGACTGCTCTTTAAAAAAAAAGCTCGCTGCATAAGAAACTTACATAACCCCCATTCCTTGGGTTCCCCCCGACTCAATGGCAAGTTGTAAATCTAGCTTCTGAGCTCCGTGGTAAACAAAGATATACCCCAGTACACCTTTGTTAATGTGTTTTAGTAACTCGCTTTTCCTGTGTTGCTTGTAAGTAAAGTGTCTGGCGGAGCTTTAATATTAGGAATCTAGTGTACCAATGCTCAATCAAATGCGTTGGCGCAACTATCAATGTAATTGTCGGTTCTTTTCTGTCTCCGGTTGCCTTTCCATCCACCATGTTTGCTATTGAGAAAAGTTAATGCGTATGTATTGAGAAAGGAAATGTCATCAAGACTAACCGATTGCCTGTATTGTTTTACCAAAGCCCATCTCGTCACATAGGAAGCCGCCCTTGGGGGCCGCAGATGAGTTTTCACGGTCACGCTATGTTAGTTAGTATGTATGTTGCAGTATGATATGACGGAGAAACTACCATGAATCCAACCCCAAGAAGCTTTGATAATGTTAGCTAAGTTAATAACTATTGGACGTCGGGTTTTGGGGTATACCTGATAATGGAATAGACTTGTCATCATGTCACGATGCTTCCAGCCACCTTCATGGTCAGCCCGAGGAGGTATCGTGAACTTTACTATCGAGCCCATAATGGCCTTTTTATGTTGGGACATGCTTTGCATATCAGCATCATCGTCTGTTGGAATACTGGCCATGATTTCTTTCATTGCCTCCTTTTTATTTCCTGACGTGAACTTTGGTATTGCCTTCTTCTTGGTATTCCGCTTTGCATTCTCAATAATATTGGAAGTAAATAAGCTGTCAAAGTTGAGACTCGTAGGCCCTCTGTTTGTAGAATTTTTCTTGAACTTGATAGACCCATTTGAATTGCGTCCTCGGGTATTATTGCGCTTTGGTCACCATTAGATTTGTCAAAATCATGAAAAGTGCGTTATAATTGATATTAAAATTACCTTCTTAGTCACCTTAGCTTTGCTATTGGTTTTACTTGCTTTCCTTGGTGCTCCATTTTGACGAGACCGGTTCGTTGGTTTAGTCGACTCTTTCGACTTTTGAGTGCGTTCCCACACAAACACTGGTATACTCTCCTCGTTACTCAGAGAGGTACACCGATGTAATTCTTCCGTAGGAGCTGCATTACTTTCGGGATAAAAGAGGTCAAAATCGTTTTCTTTACCAGGTTTCTGGTTCTCGCCCTCTTGGGCCTTCGAAATTCTGACATCCCCGGTCTCATTACCATCGATACAACCATGTTGTGTATTGCGCTCTTGTTCAATTAATGCTTCCCGCAGTTGTGCTCTCGAAATCCGCAAGCATTCTTTTGCTTTTGCCTTCTTGAACCGAATTTGAGCTTCTAGACTGGGGTTCTTTTCTGCTTCAAATGCTGCCTTGGCCTCCTCGAACCTATTTTTTCTTTATTTTCTTGAGCAAATCACAATATTTGTTAATACGGTAAAACCATGGTTATACTTACTCCGAATATTCTTCTACTTCGCTACTGTCCAATTCCTTTTCTAGCTCTACCCACATCATGTCGGAAAACTGAGGGGGAGGTATATCGCCAGAGCAGTTTTTGGGACCTTCACCTCCTTCTCCATTTTCTGAATTGCTATATTTTGCAACAGAATCGTTAGATGTCCGCGTAAGAGACAAGACTTCCGAGTCCATGATATCCAATGGCTTTGAGATAGGAGATATGTTTTCCATCACTTGATTTCCTCCGGCTGCAAATGAAGCATCGGACTGGAAGAGAGGAGCCAAGAACTCAAAGTCTTCATTAAAGACAATGTCCTCGTTATAGACATTGTTTTCAGGAGCGTTAATATCCATGGCTGGGAAACGTTGAAAGCGGGGCCCTAAAGAGTGACTCGGAGTAGATGTGTAGTTATTCTCTCGGGGAGATAAGGGAGCAGAGGTCAATGGGCAATAGGGTATAGTCTGAGAAGGCGAAAGTGACCATAAGATAGAGGCAATTGTAACCTCCAAGCGATGTATAAAAGGCCCACTAGATGGAAAAATTGGGAGTGAGGAAAGAAAATCGAGGTTGGTTGATTGAGGTGAATAAATGCTGACGTGTTCGAAGAAACAGAAGTGAGGCAAGTTATGAAAAGGAGAGAAATTAATCGAGAAATTTCAGTTTGAAAAGTATCTTCAGTGCCAATCTTCACAGTATTAATGTGAGAGATCAGTAAGATAATAGTAAATTGAATCGCAAATAGCCTTGCACAAGGCTTCGCGATTAGCGGGATAGGTCACAGGAAATATGTAATTATAGCTACCCAGAAAGCCGATAAAGGCTAACTTATTGGGTATTCAATATGGTAGTGAGGAAGGTATCAGTGTCCTATAAGCGAGATTGCCAGGTGTTTGTGATGGCTTGATAACAAGTTAAATTAGTTGAATTTATGTTAGCCTTCGAGAGCAGCTGTGTGATAATTATGAGGTAAGAAGAAGAAGCAGAAGAAGAAGAAAATAAGAGAAAGGGTGGAAGAACGCCCTTTTATACTTTTTTAGCCATTAGCTAGCCAGGCACTAAATGGTGAGATACCGCAGATATCGAGCTCTTTCATCAAAGGGGTGGCAGAAAATTCCAGTTGAAACTGGTATCTGAAGGTTTAAACGGCGGTATCTAATACCTAATAATATATAGCAGAGGGTATCTGGCAGCTTGCCTTAAGCTAACCATTTGGAATGGATGCCGTGAGAAATAGCTCATTATCTCTATAATCTGCAAAATATCATCGTAGAACGTTGATGTGTTGTGATATCTTGCGTCCCCATGAACTAATGACTGGGATATATGAAGCAATATACTTGTTCAGGAAGATTTGAACGTAGACTTAAGCTTATTTTACACGTGACCCAGCTGGGAACAACCTTAAAAAGGCTTAACTCGCAATTTATAACTACCAATCAGATATGCAATTTGAGATCCAAGTGGGTCTTTGTGTGTCATCAAGTTCCTGTTCGATGTGAGCGACGAAGGCCGATTTTATCAATGATCCAAGGAGTCCTTATACCCCAAACCTCAGTTAAGGGCAAATTTTCATTAGGGCGGTATTAAAATCAGATGTTGAATTATCATTTTTTTCACTTCTTTCCATTCGACTCTGAAAAATGTTCCCCATAACTGTGATACATCGTCTTCTAACGAAGGCTATCCGACCATTATTGATACATTCCCTAGGTTCGCCCAACTAATTATGAAAGACTTCTCAAGATGGCTATTAACGGAGGTGGTAATCCCAAAAATATTAGAGTTATAACAGCCAAAAATAAAGCGAAGCCCAGCAAACTCATATCTAGAGTTAACGTATACTGTTCATATCTAATAGTGCATTAGGGCCATTTAATAGCTAATTTGGGCCCTTTCGATCTTTCTCCCACCTAGGCCCCTAATGTCCATTTCATAAAACCGATCTAGGCTGTGTATCATGTAAGAGTAATAGACCTTTTCGGATTCTTTAGACTATTTGGTAGTAGTGCTGTGGATTTGAAGACTTAAAGCACTTTAAAATTGTTGTCATATTTGCATAGCTCATGGTAACTAGAGGTTGGTATAGGCTGGAAGTGGTTAGAAAGAATAAAGAGTGAAATGCTGGATATTCTTTCTAGTTGATTATTAGGGGGACTTTGATGTTCTAAGTCACACTAAAAGTAGTACTGTTATGCGTTAGGTATCTGGGATATTAGGGCACTTGGAACAGTGGATATAACCCACCAGAGTATTTGGGCAGGAATTCGAATTGTTATCATCGAAAATGCCCTCTCCCTAATTGCTCCGATTATTTACCCGTAAATGATTGGCTTGAAGAATTTAAGGGCTCAAGCCTCTTAAGGTTTTAATGCATCACATACACAATTACCTTCACGGGTTGGATCACTTAAGTATACGGATATCTTCCACAAATTAGTTCGCCAATTGGTGTTCGTTGAGCCTCGATATTTTGCTTCTAAGCTCTGCGAAAATGGAGTCTGAGCACAGAACAATAAGTTTTTTTAAGGCAAGAGAGTGAGAGTGTAACCGCCATGACTGTCCTGACGATATTGAGGGAAAGAAAATTTGAAATAGCTAGTTAATGGTAGCTTGTTTAAGTAGTCGCCTAACAAGAAGATGATGTGATACAAGTACTGAGCGGAAAACGGATGCTGCTCTTAATTTTGCCCTGTTAGCCAGAGAGCCAGAGCGAGTGCAGCCGATGATTCATAATTTGCCATAACACGACCGTGGCCGGAAATTATGCAGAGTCCCCCAGCTGCAGGGTGTTTCTTGCTAGGGCTGGGGATGAAATGATCTCATCGAGCATGAGCAAGGAGGACAGCTAAACTATTTTCCAACCAGAAGCTTATCCTGCGCAGCGAAAAAGCACGCGCGCTAAACCACATACGGGCTCGAGCGCCGGCCAAACAACCAATCAGCGCCGCGCAAGTGCTCGCTGACGTTCCGAGTCTCGTCCGAAAGCAGCTAGCGTGAGCCATCCAGCCAATCGGTAAGAGCTTACTCACGGCACTAAACCGTATCCGGCTAGCGCTGCGGCTCCGCTGTACAAAGCAGAAAGACGTCCTTTTAAGGTGTTTCCTCACCGCCTCTTGGCCAGCCCGCGGGTCTTCCAACTTGGCTCAAAGCGTCGAAAGCGTCGCTTCTGCGAACGACACCGGATTTTCCGCCCTGTTCCCCTCCATATCCATCGCACAAAACACTTCGCCTGCTGTCTGACTGATATCAAGAGGGAGACAGGCGTTTTGAGCTCGCTTTTCTGCAGAGCTACTAGGGTACTCGGGAGTCTCTTTCCTCTTGTTTGTTTGCTGAAGGGTGAGGCCACCTGCGTCCTGCCGACGTAACGTCAACCCCAATCCCATCGTTTACCTGCGTCTCGCTTGAGTGACTGGCATTGCCGATACTTCGAACTTGAAGCCATGAATTTTCGTGTGAGGCAGCCTTATAGAACCCTTCTTCGTTTCGTCCTCTTTGCCGCCTACTAGAGGAGGACATAGCCGTCTCGACCCCGTTGAGAGTCGCTATCAACATATCAACAAACGAGCCTACGAAGATGTTGGGCAGGCTGCTTAATACGGCTGCTGCAACACTAAACCCCGCGTCATATGCCAACCGCAACTCGAACCAGCTCGAGTCAGTGACCGAAGAGGAACACACCTCAGGACTCCTCTTCCCGGACGTGAGCCTGCTTCAGCGATCTAGGACTCATGCTTACCCGTTGCAGACCAGCTCTGTTTCACCTAGCCCGTTCTCAGCTGGTAGCTTTGATGATAATGGTGGCTTGGAACTTGATTCTACAAAGGACCTTAGAGTGATTATTGCCCAAAATGCCATAGGGGACCGTGACGATCCGTGCATTCTTCTCGATACTCAGGCACCTCCAAAGACTGAAAAGCCCACACGACCGTCTCTAGACCGTATTTCGCCCGAAAAGCCACGGTCTCGACACACCCGCACCTCAACGCTCCCTCGGAATGGTGGGCGGACTTCTCATCATGCACCGCGTGCCTCGGTATCGGAGCTACCTCCACTGTCGAGTTTCTCTAACCAAGATACCGCGGCTAATAGTGCTTTTTTCCGTGCACGAAATCGGAGGTCCACGTTCTCTAACTCGGCGGGAGATGATGATCAGCAGCATGGGCGTCTATCTGGGGACTCTAATGAACTTGGATTATTGAATTGCATATTTGGAAGCAGCGCCTTTAGCTATCGTGGCCCTTCGACCAAAATGCATATCGTCCCAGCAGACGAGAAGAAACCCGCAGAAGATTCCAACGCTGCTTTTTCTGACCCCTACCGGCGTACCCTTCGTCGTGCGGATACGTTTAGTGGCTCCCCGAGGAGTGCCAGCCAGACTCGTGAACGATTCAGCGGCGATGCCTCTAGATCCTCTTCTGCATCTTCTTCTTCAAGCGTGACAGTATTGGTCACAAGAATGTTCAGTGTCAACTTACCAGAATCGTACGGCATGCCAGCTGACACTTCGATGCCTAATTCAACAACTCCATCATCACCTTACACTCCGGAATTCAAATTTTCCCCTCGTGCCAAGTCTAAAAAGATCAAAGAGAAGAAGACTCCAATGTATGCTGTTGCAATAACAGTCCGGCTCCCCATAACAGCAAAGAATAGCGCTCGTCAGCAACGAAATCCTTATCTCCAGGATCCAGCCAAACCTTGTGGTGGAATGTCGGTGTCCCTTGACTCTCATCCAAAATGGTCTTTGTTCGACGAGGCATCCGTATCGACTACTGGGTCGAGCATAGATGACAGGATCGATTTACTCGTCGACTATTGGGATGTCATTGCACGAACACTATCGCGTCTCGAGAAACTTGCGAGCAAAGAGATTCTGGAACTTTTAAAACAAACTGTTCAGCAGACAACGAATTTGCCGAAGCCAGCAAAAGGCCCAAATATGCAGAGAACTAACCAAACAATTGTACAACTCATACCTAACTGTCTGGCTCAAAACAAGTTACTCCGGGATGAGGCTCTCCATGCGACTTTCAGGGTCTGCATGGCTCTTAGGATACCTCCTGTTGTCTCGGGTCAGAGCCGTTGGGGTGTCTGGAGGGAAGAGGCTCGGTGGATTGCCCGGAGCTTAAGTGAGAAGGAGCACAATTTTTTCTTCTTAGTCCTCATAACCGCCTTCCTCGGTAACCACACAGAATGGCTCAGCCTCCTTGGCCCCGACTGGTATCGACGTCGCCACTTTCTTCAACAACGGGCCCAACAAGACAGTGAATTAAGCATCTGCAATAGAACAGTAATCATTTCGACTGATAAAATGGCTGCAAGGCGTTTGATATTTGTGCTCTCCGCGTTCCTACCACCTCATCAACGTACGGATCCACTGGCCTCACCTTTACGACCAAGCACGTCAACATCTTTCCGCCAAACATCTCAAAGTCCTCCAAATCCAACCATATTTCGACAAGAATCGCTCCGCCGAACTATAAACCGTCGTGCTCGAACACGTCAGTTCCCTCATGAGCGTGGTGGAGGCAAACGATCTGCTAGTGTGTCTTCCAATGAAACGTCTAACATAGTACCTGATGAGCCGGAGTTTAGCAAATCCCCCATAAACCAAGCACGACGTGGCTCTGATGCCCGATCTATGAGAACTTCAAGTTTATCTATCCCACCTGGAGGCGTTGCTGGACCAATGAAAAGTGGCACGGCATCGGCAGCAACAGCTGCACCAGGCACCGCAACTCCAGTCCCACACTTTGCTTCCCAGCCAAGGAAACAGTATAGTGCTCGCCATGAGTCGCAAGATTGCAAAGGATCCGCTTCTGCAAACTTACTATTAAATTTGCAAAAAAGCGAGATATCGACCAACGTTGACCAGCATCAGAGTAAATGGGGGAACATTCTTTCTGGGTTTTGGAACTCTCGGGACGATGCGCCAGCAAATGGAGGTGCATCCAGACCTCGCAGAGCATCAACACAAGTGATTGAAACTAAACGTCAGCCACCTGCCATGTCAGCCAAAGTAAAAGAAAATGGAAGTGCGACTCTGGACAATGTATCCGCGACAACTAGTGATACGATATCCATACCTGCTTCTCTACCAGCGCAAACGGATAGCAAGGAAGATGCCTCTACTCTGGAGAGTCGGCAACCCACATCCCCTGTCAAACTTTGTGTAAAGCCGGGTGAAGGCATTGTTGATGTTGAGGTCCCGTTGCCTGGATTCATGTCTCTGTCGTCGTCAAATGATTCCACGTTAACGTCACCTAAAAAGACCCGAACATCAATCACAAGTATTGATTGTGATGGCTCTTTCCACAGTACCAGTCCATGGTCTTACAATAATTACAAAGACTGGGATGGCCCTAGCGTCAACGTCGCCGGTTGGCTCAAATATTATCATGAAGATTTTGCTCTCCAAGCTGTGCACCCATACCCCGACCTTGAATCTGCCATTAAACGCTCCATGTCGGCTGAGCGTACTCCCAACCTTGCGAATTTTGGCCAACCTTCATATTTTGATGGTGGGTCCGAACGATGGGTTGATGTCTGCTCCACCCTTGTAGCCGATACGAGGACGTTCACTGTCAAACGAATTCGTTTGCGCCGCAAGATAGCAACTGTTGACGATCGAACCACAGAGTATTCGCATACGCCTTCCCCCCAGTTCTCTTATCAACCGTTCGGCGCTCAAGCCGACAGCTCAGATACTACACCGACATCTACTGTGCGAAAATCTCAGCCATGTATCGTGGAGGAAGAATTCGTTGAAGAGCCAGTAATGGACCTAGATGCTACTCTCGTCGACGCGGTTGAACGGGTTCTCGCCTGCTCCGGACCTACATCTGCTATCCATTCTCGTGCTCCTTCCCCAAGTCGGCTTCGTAAAGGGCGTATAAGCGTATTGCCTACGGAAGATAGCAGGAGATACAACGATACCAACAACCGGCCGGATGTTCCTTCTGTTGAGATTCCACGAAATGAATGTCGCCGTATGGTACTTGGTGCGCTGGACGAGGTGGTACGCAGCGTTGCGGCTGAACACCGCCAAGATGAAACAAATGTTGGCCCTGACACACACGCAGGTTTCTCCAAGCATAACCACAAGAAATTAAGTGGTATTACCGATAACACTCTAAGAGAAGGTATACGCAAGTGGCTTCAGGATATCGATGAGACTTGCTGAGCTGTCACCATCGAATACCCTGTTTCTGCAGCGGTCATCATCTCGAGGAGCTTTGCTTTCCTCTTGCCATCGAATTTGTGTCCTCGCGTTCCCGAACGTGATGCTTTGATATGTTATTTTTCTTTTCTTTCCCCCCTTTTTTTTCTTTATTTTGCTTTTTTTCTTTTTTCCTGACTTTTTCCTTTCTACTTGCATTGCATTTTCAGTCTGGGGTTTACAGCTTTTGCTCTTTTATTTTTGTTACTTCTTTCTGTTGATAGCTTTTCGCTCCAACCCTTGATACCCTGGGATCTGCATATGCGTCTTTTTAATCTCTCTTTTGCCGGGCTGCTGGTTGCTATCTCGGGATTATACCCTATCCTGACCATTCTGTTATTCTTTAATCATTTTCCCGTGCTTAATCGTGCTTTGAACGGCTATTCAAAGTCTACATCACCGCATGCGCAGATATGCCTCTGGCGTTGGGGACTTTATCCATTAACTATTTCCAACATCAGCTTTGTAGGCGAGGAACATTTCTCAAGAGAGGGCTGTTTGATGCATCTTAAATGGTTTGCTTTGCTTATTTATTCAGCGTCGTTTTTATACTCTCGTTTCAATTTATGCCCATGTCTCCATTGTTAGTACTAGCTAGTGGAGTCTTTCAGAGCCCAGCTTCACTCTACGACTATCAATTTACCTTCAACTAATGCTGGTATTTTCCTGGTTATAGTGTCAGCTGTTAGTTATTTCAAGGCTATTCCCATCCAGTTTCACCAAGGCATCATTAGATATTCCCCAGAGTCCTTCCCTTAACCTGTTTGTCGATTGTTAGTCCTAACTGTTCATCTAGCATTTTAGCATTTTATAGTAAATATTGACTCAATAAAAGTGGAAGTGTATTTCCATAGATTCTAAATTACTGCGGCACACTGTAGCTATTGTTGGTTTGTATAGAGTTCACTTCGTGATGATACTTGTGAAGTTCTGAAGGAATAAGAAACGGGTATAATACATAAAGCGGAAGAAAACCATAGGCGGGGATAGTGCATACAATATATAGTTCATATAAATAATGTATGGCAAATAATGTGTTGTGAGATGGCCAGCACCCGGATAGCATGTAACATAGCCACAAGGCGAATACACAGGATATACCATGTTATAGCTGAGTTGTTCCTGGAGAATCATGCGCTGGGCCATACCGGGGCGTATGCTGTACTACAACGGAATCTATGGATGCTGATCGCTGAGGCATTTTTCCTGCAGAGCTGGAGGTTGAATGGCGTACTACGCTGTCGGGTAGCACCAAGGACGGAATCAGCGAGTCCGAAGTCATCGTATTTGTTGGGCTGGCCTTTGTAGAGGCCGGTTGTACATGGGCAGCAGCAGTAGCAAAGAATACATCAAGCTTCTCCTTATCATTGCAAAACGCTTGTAATTTGTCCTTTAGATCTGCTGCTGTCTGGTACACGTTAATCGATTCTGGCTGTTGCTGTGTCTGTGGTGAGACGGAGGGCGAGAAGCCGTTAAGCCCGGAACTCCGTACGACTGGAGAGAGGTGAGGCGAGCCACGGTCGTAGAGCGCGGAATCAACTATTGTAGATGCACGAGGTCGGAAATATTCGCCTCTCTCGAATTTATTGGATTCTTTAATCATGACTGAAGGGTGATATGTGTTGAACAATCTGTTGGTTAAGAGGAGGAAATTCCCTTCATCAGTGATCTGAGCAAGAATCGCGCCCGACCTATGGACATATTGAGGGAATCGATAATCTGGCTTGCCCCATGAGTAGGACACCTCAACGTCAGTTGGAAATGCGCTGAAAGGTTCGAAATCAAGAATGAAATCGAACTTTTTGAGGATGGCTTTATGATAAAAATGGCGATCTGGGGTGGACTGGGACGTAAAAGAGGTAGAGGTGAAGACGTGTCCGGATGGAGGGTCTGGTGGTTGATGTTTCAGCTTGATTGGGAACGGACGCCTAAAGACCTGCGATTCAACAATTGACGAGGCCTCGGAAAGTGGTAGTTCAACCAACTTTAGTCCGTATTTCTCTGCCAATCCGGCCCAAGATACAACAGCGTCTTCAACTAGCTTGGGGGTTGCGTTCATCCAGCTTAGTTCAATATGGAAGCAGTTTTCGGGGTTATGGATTCTGTCATAGTGAAGGTCGATTATTTCGGGTCGATCTGACCGTTTACGAGGATCTAAGTCGTATTTCATGCTCTTTGCCAGCCATATAGCGACCTTGTTCCGGCCGGACGACCTCGGTGGTGGTGGAAGAGGTTCATTTCTACCACCACCGTCATCAGAGCTCTTTTCAGACCTTGAACGGAAGCTAGAAGGCGAATCCTTAACCCCATCCTTCTCCATTGGCGTGCTAGGGGTTGATTTGTCTCCTTTAAGGCTCTGAAACCAGCCGCCTTTAGACTCCGGCCTAGATATTCGATACTCGTCCGTTATTTGATAGAAATAATTGCCATCTCTGAAATTGTGCCTTCGCTGTACGTGATGGAAGAGTCCATGCTTCATGAGTTCATTCCCAAACTGAACTGCTTCATCACGTGTGTCAATATCGCTGAAATTCTTTATCAGCCAAGTAGTCAATTCCATTCCAACAAAACAATTGTAATGAAGACGCCAATGCCATCTCCTATCCATCATTCGTACTCCTTTCTCGGACTGCATGGCTTGGGCGATTGAGGATAAGGATACGGAGGATTTTTGGAGCAATTCTGACTCTGGAAGAAGCTGCGCTGGTGGGTTATCAAGTCCAGGATCTTCAAGCAAAAGCCTATCAAGTTCTGTTGCAACAACCACAGAAGGATCACAAGTTTGATATAAAATATTCAATGGATTTTGATCTTTCTTTTTTGAACCAGTGGATTGAAACTTCTTTTCCTCTGGTGGGATGTATTTGTATCGTTGCCAAACTTGGGTTAATTGGTAGATACCCATCAAGTGCCGTTCTTCTTCATTATCTTCATTCAAGGAAGAATTACTGCGCCGGGAATGCGTTGACATGTGAGTTGGGATTAAAACGAAACGTGTACGCCAGTGTTTAAGTTGGCGTAAAGAGTCAGCTAAGTGATCTCGATGGCCTGCAAGGAATGAATCTGCAAAATTCCAATTATATTCAAGTTGGGACAGTGCCAGGCGGATGCAACTTTTTCGATACTGTGTTCCTTGAATTGTCTTGACTGCAGGTCGATAGGCAACTTCCAGCTCCTTAGCATCCTGTAAATAGCCGTTGAGAGGCTTACGTGTGAATTGAGTCACTTCAATTTCACCTCCGCCAACGCATACCAAGCGGTGAATGATCCCTCCCATTGACATGTAGATAGTCACATTATCCTTCGATAAGGCACTAAGATCAAAAATAGTGTCCCCAAACGTGAGGTCGTCTCGCTGATTTCGGAGGACTAGTTGAAATCCATGGGATAACCGTAGGGAAATCATTTCTCTTAATAACGCATCCCGGGTTTTGGGACTTTCAGACACATCCGAGTCTTCATCTTGATAAACCGTATAGGGCTTTTGCAAGTAATTCGTTTCTAATTCTTCTTCTGTCGGGAAATCTTCGGTGGTCAAAGGTAGCGCAGCTGGGGATTTCAGACTCTTCCAGTTCACCGAGGAGGTAGTTGGCTTGCGGGGGTAAACGTGATGCCAACGTCCAAACCAGCTCTCTCTTGTAGGAAGGTGTTTAGGGGGGTTCCATGGCTTAACGTGTTTTATCCAGGGGCTTAATGCTTTTTCGGGAGATGGGAAGGCAGTTCCAGCTCCGGAAATACTGTTGTTCGCCATGTCTAGCCTGCGGCCAGTGCGTTTTAAGCCTGCGGCATGGCTTTCATATAAACTTCCCGGTTCATGCCTCAATTCTGGTACATGAGCAGTAAATGAACCGTCCAGAGATGCCGCAGCTACACTGGGCTCTTCAGGATTATGGCTGACTGCCGTTCTAATCGATATAGGCTGCGAAGGAAGCAGCTCTGAACGGCTACCTTCGTCTACATGCTGTGCCTGTGGTTCCGCGACAGCTGGGATGAGAGAGCTGGGTGACTGAGGATGGTCTTCTGGCTTGGGATCGTATATATTTTCATCAGGGGTTTTTCCACTTGCTGTCGGTAAAGCTTTTGCATACTCGGCTTTCACTTGCGTGCTTGCAGTAGCAGTTGGAGGTGCACGACCAAAACCTAGCAATGCAAAGCTAATCGATCGGGTACTACGTGAAGTCGATGGTTTCGAGGTATCCTTAAGATTAGACTTATTATTGGATTTTGATGCAGTGGGAAGCGTGGGTAACCCTTTTGCCAAACTTGTGCCCGAGACGGTAGTTATTGGAGATATGGCAGCAGGGCGGGCAGGGACTAACGTAGTTGAGCTTTTTTGACGAACAGGAGTCCGAGGTTGTTGTTGATGGGCTCGCCTAGAGGAGAGAGAGAGGTTTGAAAGGCTAGGTGATTTCGGCTTATGATGCCGTTTAGATGGTCGTTTCTTAGATCGTACATGGAATGCCAACTCATCATACGAATCCATCCATTCGGATATATTTGTCCGTTTCTTTTCCTGGGAGGACATAATTAACTTCTTAGAGTCTTTAAAGCTGTACATGAAGGATCCGGGTTGTCCTCTATCACGGGTTTGAGGTTTGTGCGACGAAGTATGTGAGGCCAGATTGGACGAAGAGTTCAGGGTGCCGAGTTCAGAGCTGCGTGGGCGCACGGCTGTTTCGTCTATGACTGAATGCCCAACATGGAGGTTTGGTATAGAAATGTTCGACTGTTCGCTTTCCATTACCCCCATCATCTGTATCTCGTACATTCGCACTTTGGGCTGGAATAACTTCGGCTGGGGCGCAACTGTGCCGAAAGCTGGAGGTGTGACGTTGTTTTTTTTCCATTTTTTGTCTTGATAATTGTGAGCACCCCAGAAGGAGATATCAATCCAGTATGGAATACCATATCCCCATTCTTCAGGGTTAAGACTTGTCTTTACAGCAGAACTTGACTGGGTTGCCCGTGAGAGCGTATCAGAAAGATGGGTAGGTTTTGGGGTAGGAGGCCAGGCCGCAATTGTAGTCTTAGTGGACGTTGGCGATGCAACCTCAGAAGGCCCAATAATGGAGGCTGTGTCACTATTTATGGTAGAAACTGACGACTGTGAAGAGCGTCTTTTAGGTATCTTATACTTGAATAGAGGTACCGAATGTAACGGCATAGGACTCAAACATATGAGATCAATGCCAATTGAACGGCTTCCCAGGACATCCGAAGTCAAGGCAAGAGTATCAAATCCCACTTCAAAGGTGCCTGATCCAGGAGTAATCATAACAATAGATGTTCCCGTCCTAACGAGGTCACGACCTACATATTCAAAATCAAGGTAGGATGAAGCAATATTAATGGCTTCTAAGATATTGCCCTTTATTGCTGATGTGAGGTGGCCTGCTATAGTAGGCGAGGTACTGGCAGTAGCAATTGGTGGAGAGCCCTCAAGTTCGGAAGCCTCGTCCCCCGATGTTTGAGGTGACGGAATCAAGATATCACGAAGGAAAGTTCTAAATTCCCTCTTTAGTTCATCCAAGATAGCTGTCCACCGGCCACTAGGCATATCATTGACAACAACTCGATAGAAATCCTGTACACTAGTTCCAGCCTCACCCGTTGTAGTTGGGTTAAGAGAGCTGCTGCTGAGGTTCATCGGTATAAACTCATCAGAAGCAGGAATATTGTGGTCATACTGAACTCTGGTAAACATGACAATGGTAACCAGATGATGCGCATCGATAGTAGCCCAACGTTTGAACAGTTCAGGTAGTAGACCGTCGACAACCCGACTAAACAGGATATCACCAGTACCTTCAGTGTTAAAGTCCCACATCTCCTTGGACATCTGTATGAATAGGACATATCTAGCCGATTCGCTCCTAAATATCGGGATGGTGCGAGGGGTAAAGTACCCAGCCATCACTTTTCGACCATCCTGAAAGATAGACTTGACTGTTGCTTTTACTGTGTTCATGAAAACAATCTTCTGTCCCTTGTAGAGAGGCCGGTCCAGTAACTCAGACATGGCCATCCTCCACATATCCGCGCGCAGTAGGAACTGATCGCGAAACACTAGCTCCACATGTGTAGCTGAGCATTGCGACCGTGGCTTCACAGTCAATAGAACCCGGGATCGTTTCTTGAATCCAAACCGGTTGGCAACCTGATTTGAGACTGATATCTGAAGGTTGGGATGTCTGTTTAAGATTTCTGGTTGCATATGCTTGACAATAAACAGGAAGTTGCCCACGGCATGAGATGAGTCTGGTAATGCGCCATCTCCACGGCGTGAATCCCTATAACTAGGCAGAGGGCTATAACGGCCACCGGCACCGGCACCTCCCCCACTCTGACCCCGAGTTGGGTTGGCTCCAGGCTCCTCTTGCTGAGAATTGGTAATATTGGTAGACTCTCCCTCCAGCTGGGGATCCGAGGGAGGTTCCCCATAAAGCGCAGACAACTCGATGAGATCTCCTACTTTGACAGCCCAGTCTCCGAGGGCCTGTCGATTGAACAAAACGTCTTCCCGGGAGAAGTTTTCATCGTGAACAGAGAGGAGACAAGCTCTGTAACTGGAACTTGCGGCTGAGCTCTGGGAGGGAGCGGTACTGGCAGACTTGGGTCGCGGCTCATGAGTCGACCCTGACGCCGACCGGATCGACCCAGTCTCAACGTTTCCTTGCTTCAGGTCTCTTGAATGCATGCCTTTGGACAGTTCGGATAGCACCATGGCTTCTCAAGCGTCAACCCATCCTCTGGTTGTGGCTGTGGTGGTATATCAGATTGGTATCCGTCAGGTCTAAGATCTTGTTATCACCGACGCTCTATCTCAGCCAGCATGGACAGAGCATCCAAAGGGCAATAGAATATTCCGTTGTCCATCTCCCATCCCTCGTTCTTTTAAATGTATCTCTTCTTTGGTCGCGGCGATGAGGTTGTGGTTTCGACAAGGGCGAAAAAAGCCATATCACGTGACATCGCCGAAGAAGCCGAGATGATGAAACAGAACCTGGAAAACGGCAGAAGAAAAGAAGCAAAAAAGTCGAAAGGACGAGCAGAAGGAAAAGGGAGAGAGTATTCAGCCTGAGCGGGGAACGGCCTCTGTCGGCCATGGTATTCTAGGGCGAACGCTGCTGCTGTTGGCGCTGCCCCTTTCTCCATATCTATACATATCACACTGCGCTAGAGTGTTTGGGAGGCAACCCCCGAGTTCTCCACCCCCGTCTTACATATAATTTTATCAACACCTCGATCAGCGACAGGGACGAAAAGACGGCAGAAGAAGGCGACAAAAACCCCATCATCTTTCATTTCTCCCTCCTCTCCAGCATGCTGTAGAAAGACATCAGCTATTCCCTTCCGTTCGTTTGCTCTCTGTCAGCTCCTCCCCGTCAAACCTCCCGCGCCGTTCTGCCCCGGACCGCCAACACTAAGTCGTCACTTTTTTCGCCTCCTGAGTCCTTGACCCCGTCTCTCTGCTGCATTACGTACCGGGACACTCTGGAATTTAAGTGTACTACTCCGTGACCTGGAGTGATCGAGGAGGATGGCATTTGTGAACGAGGCAGAGAAGGGAACGAGAGCCGACAGTGCACCGAATGAATCGAGCGTCCCCACCACGCGACCAGAAGCGGACGATTTTGCCCATGGAACCAGCATTCAGACCTCAGCTGTCGCTTTGCAAGAGAATATGCGTATGCCCGAGGGCGAACAGGAACAGGCTGTCCAGGGTACTGTTGTGGACGCGAAGGAGGCAGAGCCGCAGCCATCACCACAACAGTTAAGCCTTGGACAAGAACAACAAATTCGGCAGCCAGATTCGAAACCGGAGGCTGGCGGGCCTACATCGATATCACCAGAGGAGGCTGGCCAGTCGAGTATCGGGGCGTCCGTAGAGGGCCAGCCTTCAGTATCCTTATCCCAATCTACGTCTTCAAACGATGGACCTACTTTACTCCTCAATATCCTGCTTACCTCCGGCGGCAAGCATCCTTTTAAACTGGATGGCAAATATCTACGGAAACGAGAGGTTAATGTTGCTGACAACGACCCGTTCTCCATGTCTGTATATACATTAAAAGAATTAATATGGAGGGAATGGAGGTCAGGTATGTATCAAACACCTTTTTTGTCTATTCCTATTTTTTTGTTTGAACTTATTCTATACCCTCTTCTATACAAATGTTCGGTTGCTGATGTTTCATATCACCCATAGACTGGGAACCTCGTCCATCCTCTCCGGCAGCTATCCGACTTATATCCTTTGGAAAGCTATTGGATGACAAGTCGCCACTCTCTGGTACGCCTGCTCCGAGTTGAATCATCTATATCTACGTCCTGGGAATATCAGGAATTCTAACTTCGTATACAGAATGCAGATTCAACCGAGAAGGCCCAAATGTGGTCCATATGACCATCAAGCCACAAGAGATAGTCGACGAAGAAGATGCAAAAGCCGCCAAAAGCACCCAGAGCCGGGAGCATGAAGAGGGAGAAAGAAGCCCCGGCTGCCGCTGTGCTATATTATAATTGGCTCTTACTCTTTTATTTTATAAAAGCTCTCATTCCCCACAAATCTAAACTGAGGCCTGGTGATTTTGGGGGAGATGTTTCCATCTTAATGCCATAACTGCGCAGGCACCGCATACACTCCTTTTCCTCATGCTCCTACACCCCTACACTCGTCTTAACCCGGAGTTCCTTCGACTTACCGCCAATACTGACTTTATCCTTGCCCGTTTCATCTATTTGTCTCTTCTTCCTCTTCTTCTTCTTTTTTTTTTTTTTTTTTTTTTTTTTTTTTTTTTTTTTTTTTTTTTTTGGTGGTGCAACCTGGAGTTTGTATAGTCGTCATACACTTGTTCTGCTTTACTTTTCTTTCTATCTGCTATTTCCCTTCCGGTTTCCTCAACTCTTCTAACCAGTTTGAAATACTCTTTTTTTTTTCCATATTTGCTTTGTGCCTTGATTTCCCTTCCAGTTCCCTGCTTGATGATATATGTACAGCGAATTGATGGTCGGAATAGGCGATTGAATCGGAGGTCTGTATTTGTCCCCTTCACTGCTTGCATTTAATTCGATTTGATACACTGTTACTTGTCACTCCCTTATCCGGCCCTACTCAATGCCCTATGTAACAACTTATCCCTTTGCTGCCTGTTAATCTCTCCAAGTTGCCACTTCTAACGCTCCTTCATGCGCCTGCATAATACCATGATTCGAAAAGCGACGAATAGAGGTAGGATATGCTTATGACGCAATACCACGTTTGCCCGCTTTGATTTTAGGTCAAGTTCTATATGGATGTTGCCGACCCTTGTACAGCCTACGCTCTTCTACTTCGCTGAGTTGGTTTCATACTGTTTTCATTCATTAGGTTATAGAGACGTCCTGGCAATGTGGATGGAATAAACAAGTTTCCCGTAAATACTTCGCATGACTTTAACATAGCGTCCAGACTGGAGTTAGAATACGGATTTGTATTGCCTTGAATACTCAAATTGTATTCATCTCGCAAATCGATGGACATGACATTGAAAAACAAATCCACTTCTCTATGATAAACGGAGGCATTAGTTCATCTTCAACCTATGCTCCAGCTCGTCATGGAAGCTAGGAGGCTCGCGAAGCTCATCTCCTAGAAACGGATATTAGCGACTCTTCTTTGAGAGTTGTCACATAGCATATCATCCTTGATATACGTACCAGGATACACGTCTTCCCAAGTAACTTCCGTCTCCCGTCCACCTAGGGCCAAAATATCCTCATGTATACTTCCATGCATATTCCCACCTAGGACTGCTGGTTTCCACTGACTCTCACGAACAATCTTCATCTCCATACCTCGTCGTACTGGCTCCGCCATGCCATGAATCCGCCGAATAGACTCCATTTTCATAGCATCTTGTGTTTGGCGCCAATTCAACAGCCGGGCTTCAAGGGGGTGTGTTGAGTTGGTTTTCTGCAGGCCGGACGTTTCTGGGGCTGCCGTGAGCGAGGAGCGGAGAGTATCTGGAAGACCTGGGGCAGATGGAGCGCCATTGCGGAGGTGAGGTTGTGGGGTCTTCTTGGAGGTATTGGAGGTTTCTGAGGAGTAGTTGGTTTGAGGAGTGATGCGAAGAGACTGTTCAAAGCGTTAGTAACAGCAAAATTTCTTCTATGGCGCCTCCGATGCTCTGTAAGGTGCTCGTCGAAAACTGCGTCTATGAGAGTACTTTACCATGGCTGGCAGTGTTATGGAAACCACTTCTAAGGACTCCCGTGAAAACTGTCTGTATTGAAATATAACTAGCTGCTCCTCAAATCCAGGAGAAGAAGTGTAGGCTCAGAGAATGCAGTGCAGAGGAGTCGTTGATATAGTTGATGTAGGTGAGAAGCAAGCAAGCTCCGCCAGGCACGAGTCAACAACGTAAAGCTTATCCGGCGACCCGCAGAGACCAACCTGGCACTTCGTCCCATATGCATCACGTGATTGATTATCAAAAAATCGAGAGATCTACGAAAAGAATACTATCAAGAACTTCCAGTTTACTGACAACCGGAGAAGAAGAAGCAAATAGATGACAATGGCGCTGTCTCCCTCACTTCTTACGATGCGGTTCTTCCGCCATATAATTCAGCGTCAATTCCCTTCGACCACGCCAAAGCCGCACTGCACCCTTTCCGCGCTGTCTTCTCAGTGCCTCCTCCGATCCTCTGCTCTGAATGCGTTCCATAAGAGCTTTTCCACCACTTCACAGCTACAAGCTACACTGAATCAAGTACGACGTGGCTGCCGATCTGGCCAAAAAGCACGAAAGAAGCGATCTCCGGCTCTTGTAAACCGGCCACAGCTGAAAGGAGTGTGCTTGAAGACACAAGTCGAAAAGCCAAAGAAGCCCAATTCCGGAGAAAGAAAGACCGCGAGGGTTAAGCTTACCAGTGGGAAGGTTATTACGGCTTATATTCCTGGTGAAGGTAGGACCTTCGGAGCCAAACTCGTTTGTGATGAACTGATGGTTAAATACTTCGGACGTTTCTAGGTCACAACATCCAGCAGCACAGTGTGGTGTTGGTGCGAGGAGGACGACTTCAGGATTGTCCTGGTGTGAAATATCGTCTTGTTCGTGGAGCAATGGATTTAGTAAGTTTCCACTTGTAGGGTGTTTGCCGGAAGGTATGAGATTGGCGCTAACTATTGCTATAGAATGGTGTTGGAAACCGATTGACCAGTCGCTCGAAGTATGGAACGAAGAAGCCAATAGCCTCCACATAATCTGGAATGTAAAACAGCAGAAAGCTAAGATGTGGACGGTTTTTACTGTTATTAATTGACGAGGAGTAAGTCGAGATTGGGGCTGTATAAATAACGGGTCATTTCTTACAACTATTACTACGCAACCATCTTCTATTCCACACGGTGCACTGTTATAAATATTGTATATTATCGTCAGGCAGGTGAAACGCTGAAGAACATGTTTTTAAGGAGTTTCTTTAATACACAGGGTGAAATACAAGCCAATACCATCAAGATCTCAAATAATGCAATCGTGGAAACAGGAGCCTAGCAAATCACAACCAAGGCCTATATACAGATAGCAAGAATAGGAACGTATCCCGAAAGTGTTTGGTAAAATGGTCATGATAATAGGGTGGGAAGAACAAAGCTCATGACGCTTAGATGTGGCCCCCCCTTTTTTTTCCTCTCTTTTTTCCTCTTTGGCATAAAACGTGCTGTGTAACTCTAAAGTAGCAATTTTTGTCCTCAAGAGGAAGGGAAGCCTAGGCATTTGGAAGCGTGATATCGTATAAAGGGAAATAGGTGATGAGATAGAGAAATATGGTTGAATAATGAGCCAACTCGGTCATCAGAAGTGAGCTATTTGTGACAAGGGTTATAGACGAGCGGTTTAATGACTTTCGGCTTCCCAACCGGCTGGTTTGCTCATCTTGTTTATGTCAAAGAAACGAGATGTACCTTTTCACGTTAGATATTTATTGAGATATGGAGTGAAAGGGTGATGAGAATAAAACAGAAAACTCACATGAATACGATTTCCAATCAAAGTTGTCACCTGGGTTGCAATGACACTTCAAATCTAGTCTTGTCTGCTCTCCGGTAGGGCAGTGGACGAATGGAACATGCCTGTATGCAATTTCATTGAAGAAGTGTACCTCATCCTTGTTTAGCATCAGGGCGACCGCAATGCTATGAACAGGGGCATCACCCCATCTTTCATAGAAAAAGCCACCATCCTGATCCAGGAGGTTGAAGAAGTCAAGGTATTTTTGAGATCGGAAGAAGTTCAAATCACCGACTTCAAAGTTAGACCACTTCAGAGATAACAGATTAGCATGGAGCTGTTAAATTGCAACAATTCGTCAGGTGAATGTAACTTACGAAATGGCAATTGTTATATGTTTTACCACCGTCAGCGCTAATGAACTCGAGGTTATTATCTTTTGCAATATGCTCTGGGTACTGTTGGATGAATTTCCTGGTACTCTTCCATAGAGTCTCAATGGTGCCGGGGTACTCGGGCAGACTGATAACGAAGCTGTACTTCTTGTTGTTGTCCTTCATGAACTTGAATGGGTCAATGTGGATGTCACAGAAGTATTCGATACTGGGTTCCACACGCCAGTAGTAGTCATATTGCATCATGAGTTCATGCCGGAAGAAGAACCCGGACTCATAGCGACACATGTGTCTGTAGCTCTCAGAATCTCCATAAATGATTTCTTTCTCTTTCATGATCTTTCTCGTTTCCGCAGCTTTTTTCTGATCGATCCAGCTAGGATACGACCAATGCTCCTTTGGAATAAGTCCGTAGTGAGTTTTTCCAGAGACCAACCTGCTAGTAAACTTCTTAAACTCATCTGAAAATTCTGCGTCGTTCAAGAATACCCAGTCGTAGTGATAGTCCTTGTTGAAGCGGTCTTCTACCTGGCGAATGGATTTTGCAATTTCCCATAGATCAGAGTTTCGTGCCAGTGTGACGAACGTGGCATTTACCTTTTGGTAACCCGGAGCAGGAGCATTCCCAGTGGGTGGATTGGGAGTAACTGGGTTGGGGGTATCTTGTTTGGGGGGTTGTTGCGTAGGAGGCTGCTGGGGTGTGGATGGAGGAGTAGTGGGAGGAGCAGGCGCTTTATCCTCGCCAGCCGGAGACGAGACGGGCTGTTGGCCACCAGACTTTGGATAAGATAGACCAAGATCACTTGCCTTGGGGATTGGCAGCGAGGAGGAAGTGATAAAATGTATGATACCAAGGCCCTATTTCACCGCCGTCAGAATCATCGACTAGCTTATGGCCTTCGTGTAGGAAAGTAAGCCACGAGACCGACTTACCAGAATTGCAAAGAGGATGTACCGCAGGTACTTGCCCTGGGTTGCGTTCATCTTGACGACCGCAGGATATTTAACGGCGGCGGAATGGCCTCTTCTATCTCCTCTGCTGTGTATTATTTATAGGCAAACGAGTTCTTCGTACTACGAGCGGTGCTGAAGTACTGCGTGCTCCGGATCAAACGAGATGCATACAAAGAAGTGAAGTCGGCCAGCGAGAGAAAGCAAGGCAATGAGCAAAGCAGAGGCGGTGCAGAATCGAGAGAAGTGTTCATTCACATCGCTCGCGCTCCCTTCCGCAAGGTGAAAAAAGGCTGGCTTTTTCGTGGCTAATGAGAGCCGCGTGGAGAGTCGCAGGGTCGAGCTGGACTAACCAAGATGCAAATCTTTGGGCGTTTCAAGCTAGAAAAAGAAACAGCGAGGCTTAGTCATCGGCCCCCTTTTCTCATCGATGACAGAGACGGCTTTGGAGACTATTGTTATTACTATATTGATTGGGAAGCATGGCTAGTTTGTGGATATATTGGCGGGCGTCCCTACTCTGGCCCGATTGTGCATACTCCGGTTACTGCAAGGCGCGACGTTGGCTTTCTTGCATATGGCGAGTTACTCCATATTTTGCCAACAGGGACTCCGTCCGGAGTACGGAATGGTGGCTACATATGGTCCTTTGCAGCAGATCGCAACTCGATACAGCTGTGGGGGGTAGAGCGCCAGGAGAGGAGTCACTAACTAGTTACCAGACCATGCATCGGTCGAGTGGCAATCTTGCAAGTTACGGCTCTGCGACAGGGCCCAGCCAGTGCATAGAAGCGCGTGGTACGGAGTACTCCGTAGGGTGTTTCTCTGGCGCTGTATCATGGCTCTGATGATGATGAAGGTACCTGAATGGGGACTGCTAAAACCGAGGCATGCATGAGGAGTACAGGAAAGGCATGGGAGAGTCACCTTATGAGCCTCCTGCGCCTCCTGTCTTACACTCGTCCTCTCTAACTACCCATGTCAGGAGTTGTAATAAGAGTTTGGAGTCGCATCGCAAATACACGTGATCTGACTATATCGTAACATGACTACTGAATGACTAAGCATAGATCTGCAGAGACCAACGACCAAAAAGAACCGAAAGGACGAAGCAGAAACACACAACTTCAGCTGCTTCAGCTTTGCGATTTCCAACACGCAGCACCCATCTGGAGCTTCGCTATCAATTTCGTGAGCCGCTTGGTCGGCAGTTAAGACAGGATGTCCTTTTTTGGGTTCGACACCAAGCTTCCGGAGGACCGTCCCGCGGCATCTGCGCAGAGGGGCATCTTCGACGCCCCAGACCCGTTTGCGGAGGTTGCTCGCGCTACAGCAGATAGAGCGGGCTACGATGACGACGATGTGTGAGTCTCATAGTGATACTTCTCTGGCCAAGTACGCCCTTTTTAATACTGTGCTGACCGCGATTCCTGCACTGGGAAAACAAAAAAACCAGAATTGACTTTGAGGATACCTACGATGGGCTTGGAGACCAGCTCGAAGAAGCGAATGACGATTTCAACGATGACACGTTTGGAGATGCAGCCGGTGGGGAGAACAAGCCGGTGGGCAAAGACTTTGATTTCTTCGGGAATACCGCTCAGATGACAAATGTTTTGGGCGAGGAACAAGTGCTCTATAACTTGCAACATGGCTCATCCAAGGCCACCGCTAAACCCTCCCTACCTTCACTTCCCAAGCGGACGGGATATGAGAAATACCAAGATCCCGGTTATATTCCCGAAATTCAAGCAAAATCAAGTGTATGGGGCACCACCGCTACCCAGAAGCCGAAGACTGTTGCGGCTGAGACGGTTCCAAAGGAGCAACCGGCTTCTGAGCCTCCAAAGAAGATGCTGAGTCTAGAGGAGGTAGAAGCTCAGATGAGGATGCAGGCTATGCGACAAGTGCCTCAGCAGCCTCAGAGCCAACCACCGCCACCACAGCAGCAGTTTACAGCTCCCATGCCCCCTCCAGGCGTCCCTCCAATGCAATTCCCCAGCCAGCCATTGCTCCACCACCCTGAGGCGCTTGGCCAACTACCCCCTGAAGAATTGCTTTCTCATCAGCAGTATCCTCCAAATAATATGCCTCCGCCCCTTGGGTTCCCGCAACAGCCACACCTACAACAACAGCCGCAGCAACCCAACTTCCCCCTACATATTCTACAACAATCACAGCAGCAGCAGCAACACCAACCACAACGTCATCAGCAGCAGCAGGTCCAACAACAGCAACACCGGCAATCGCACCAGACTGGCCGACATTGGGCGGGCCCTGCTCGCCATCAGGGAAAACCTCAAGGACCATATACCTTGGATCACCCGCTGATGGGGCAAGGTGGTGTCCCTGCGGCTCTGAATCCAAAGATCATGGAGTTGCCGGAAGAGCAGAGGAATGCGATTCTGTTGGAAGATGCCAAACGTGCAAAGAGAAACCACAAGATATTCCTCCTCTCCAAAGGAAACGGCTTAATGACTCCGCAAGACAAGAACTTTATTACTCGAATACAGCTTCAACAGTTGGTAACAGCGACCGGCAACACCGGCGACGCCAACCCAGAATCCCTTCTCACGGAAGATTTCTATTACCAAGTGTATAGCCAAATCCGCGGTGCCCCACGCCAACATCCTCGTCAACCCCTCGGTCACTTTGCACAGACATACCTTTCTCAAACCGGAGGCCGATCTGGCGGTAACATGAATAGAAGATCCCATTTTAGCGGCGACAACCACATGCAGCGCATGCAGCAACAAGTACAGAGGGCTGTTGAAGCCGCCAAGCTAAAGCCAAAGAACAAACAACTCATAATTGAAGGAAGTCTGGGGAAAATCTCCTTTAGCAATGCCAAGACCCCAAAGCCTTTGCTCAACATCAAACGCCCCGAAAGTTCTGACGGGCAAAGACCTTCTACCGCAAAGAAAACACAGCTCAGTTCTAGTGACCGCAAGTCAATCCTGCAGAATATCGAGACTGTTTACATTACGTTGATGAACATGGAGAACCTTGTACGCTTGATGCCACCAATTCCAAACCCGGAAGTAGAAGATGAAGAGGCGGTAGAACGATACACGGAATGGCAACGAAAAATGCAATCCCTCAAAGAGGTGCTATGGGACAGTACAAAAGTTCTTGAGCCCATCGACTCGGTCTCCGCCACCATACACCCTTTCATCGCATTCTTGTCATACCCCAAGGGCAAAAAAGCCATTCCCCGAATCTTCCATCAAATTGACCAGGAACAGCGTATCACCATGCTGACCATGATTATCTACCACTTGGACACATTGGATGTTGTATCAAGAGCCCAGCTACAACCAGGTGAAACTCAACCTCCGGGCCCTGTTCGCGAAGAAATCGAGCTATTCAATCAAGCCGTAATGCCCAGCTTACTCGGCTACGTGAGCGATGCCCCTATTCACATCGTTATTGGTCTCCTCGGCCTAGTTGTTGATAAAACTCAGATTCACGCTATTGCAAGGACCAAGATTGGACTTGGAATTTTGACCATGCTGCTGAGCCGAGCGGAACTGGTCAAAGAAGCTGGCGGTGTTCCAGAGCCGGAATTGGCGCAGTGGACTAAGGTATACAATCGGTTGTTTGACAGCATGGAGCCTGCGCTCGCCTACCTATTCCCTGGTACAATTAACAGTGGTGATGACATGTATGTTTGGCAATTCCTTGCTGCTATGGGCATTGGTGCAAACCCTGAACAGCAGCAGCGGCTAGTCATCGCCGTAAAGTGAGTAATCCTTCAATACATCCCCCTTCAAACTGATTTGGAGAGTATTGCTAACGCTCCTCCGCCATAGGGATCGAGTCCTGGAAACTGTCGCCCAAAGCAAAACGCTGCCAGCAGACATGGCTAGCCAGCGTTTGGGCAATGTCAACCTGTTTATGCGGGCTATTGGGCTCGACGTCGAACTCCTAGGATAATCCACCCTCCTACTCCGTACATTTATCTAATTCAATATCGCTGTTTTTCCTTTATCTCTCCTTTTAACCTCTCTATGTTGACACTTTTCTCGTCTGAGAACATTGTCTTGTCTTACGGATTGTAAACACCGCGCCTTTGACAATGCATTAGGTCTGCTGTCTTCATACTGACGTTTATACTATATCCACTTGAATTTGGGCAGTATATACCCCCTTTGTTTTCCTCTGCCGGTTATTACTTTTCCTTTTTCCTAGAGAAGGGTGCATAGGAGGTTCGTCTCATGACACTTCTGTGGTATAAATAGGTTATTGGCACGGTAGCAGGCAAGCATCCCATTGTAATTTTGGTAGTTGGTGGATATAACAAAAATGATATATGATGAATTACCGACGCCTACACATCGTGATTCAAATATTAAGTCACAAAATATTATTATTATTATTATTATTATTTATCAATAAGATCAGCGTTTTCTACCATATCCCTCCCGGATAAGGAGAGTAAATGACCGGCATCTCACGCACCCACTGCGGCTGCTCCCGCTCAACCTCCTGGATCATCCAGTTCGCCCAGTCTCTCCTCTCCAGGTAGATGGTGGTCTTTCCGTCCCCAATCCAGCCAGTTTGCGCCACTCGTCCATCCTCCCGTGAGTCCCCAAGTACGCCTACCCTGTACAGCGTCCAGTCCAGTCCCTCCCCTTTTTCCTTGAAGACCTCTCCAATACCCAGGATTTCTCTCTGCGATCGACGACCAAGCATGTACACGGTCCAATACGCAGCAGTTCTCATGAACCCGAACTTATCACGAGCGTCGTAAGCACTGATCGTCGACATTGCGATGATACGCGTAACGCCGTGCTGGCGCATTAATTCGAGGATCAGTCGGTATCCATCAGAGAACTGGCGGCCATAGTCGCCGAAGATGCTCTTGGGGCCAATGCAGGATAGTATTGCATCCTGTCCTTTGATGGCTGCAGAGAGCGAAGACTCGTCGGACAGAGAGCCCTCGTATATTGCCTAGACGTAGTTGAACTAGTTAGCGCATTTAATGAGCTAACTAACTACCCGGCTGTGGGTTTATCTGGATGATCCCGTCTACCTTGACTCGGTCTGAGCTCGATATGGCTTCCGGCACCCTGCTCCTATCACGGACGTGCAGTGTTATCTCATGGCCGTGTTCGATGGCCTTGCGGACTGTCAGTCCCCCGGCTGCTCCTGTAGCGCCGAATATAAGCAGTTTCATGGCCCAGCTTGATAGTTAGATGGGCAACTAGGTAGTTAACTGGAAAGCCGTCAACTGGCAACAATGGCCAGCGTGGCTAGCAGCGAACAGTGAGTTGGTTTAACTAGTTATATTGAAGCCGCCGCAGTGGGATTGCGCCTCGCGCTCAGGCTCCGTGTCTCAAGAACTAGTTAACCATTAGCTATACTGCTAGCTAGCTGTATGAGAGAGGCTCCACGATCTGTAGCGTCACCCTTGCAGCCCGCAGCGCTCTGTCCGACATCTGAAACGCCCTTGTGTCGTCATCCATGCGGCTCGGAAGCCACCAGCCAGCCCGCTGCACCGCGTTTGTTAGTTAGTTGACTAACTAGTTGACCATCACCTCACTGACGACACCTCCAGGGGCCACCAGCCAGCCAGCTACATAACTACCCCGCCGCTCGACGCTGGTGTCTTTCAACCAAGTTCACAGTCGCATCCTCGCCGTCCTTCTACACACCCTCACGCTCGCTAATATGGCTACCGGATCAGTTCTTGTTACGGGGTAAGCATGTCCTGGTTCCTGTGCGCGGGTCGTTGCGGTGGGCTGACTTGCATGCGCCACCTAAAGGGGGACGGGCTACATCGGCTCCTTCACGGCGCTCGCCCTGCTCGAGGCTGGTTACAAAGTTGTCGTGGTCGATAGTCTGTACAATTCCTCGGAGGAGGCACTCAATCGTATAGAATTGATTTGTGGAAAGCGTCCGGAGTTCGTCAATCTCGACGTTAGAGACGAGGCAGCCTTCGACAGGGTCTTTGACGCGCACCCTGATATTGACAGCGTGATCCATTTCGCAGCTCTAAAGGTAAGTTGGTTACTCTCCCAGTCAACTAGAGAACTAACTGGTAAATGGTGTTGGATATTACTGTTTGCTAACTTGTTTTGCCCAGGCTGTTGGTGAGTCCACTGAACGTCCGCTAGACTACTACGACGTCAACGTTCATGGCTCGATCTGTCTGCTGCGGTCGATGGTGCGTCACAATGTAACCAACATCGTCTTCTCGAGCTCAGCGACCGTTTATGGAGACGCTACTCGCTTCCCAAACATGATTCCCATTCCGGAGGAATGCCCCTTGGGCCCAACCAACCCATACGGGAATACAAAAGTTGCAATCGAATCAGCGATAACTGACATGGTCAATTCGGAGAGAGCCCGGGCAAAGAGGGCTGGAAAGCCAGAAGATGTCGAGAAGTGGAACGGTGCCTTGTTGCGATACTTTAACCCGGCTGGTGCCCACCCCAGTGGAATCATGGGAGAAGACCCCCAAGGTGTTCCATATAACTTGCTTCCTTTGCTCGCGCAGGTTGCAAATGGAAAGAGAGAGAAACTCTCCGTGTTCGGCAATGGTATGTGTATCTCACCTTTCCAAAATTTAGGGGGTCCTAGTTCTACCGTACAGTGGCTAACCAATGGCCAGATTATGCTTCCCACGATGGCACCGCCATCCGTGACTACATTCACATTCTCGACCTTGCGGATGGCCATCTAGAGGCGCTCAACTACCTGCGCGCAAACCATCCTGGTGTTCGAGCATGGAATCTCGGTACCGGTAAGGGAAGCACTGTCTTGGAGATGGTCAAGGCTTTCAGCGCTGCCGTTGGACGAGATCTTCCATACGAGATTGCTCCTCGTCGTGACGGAGATGTCCTCGACCTTACCAGTAACCCGTCAAGGGCCAACAAGGAGCTTGGATGGGTCGCTAAACGAGACCTTCACCAAGCTTGTGAGGATCTATGGAGATGGACTGAAAATAACCCTCAGGGGTACCGACAGAGCCCTCCAGCAGCCCTGCTTGAAAAATTGAAGGCAAAATCAACGTAAGGACAGCAAAACCCAAGGCATCTACACTATAGGAAGGCTATAGACGCTACATCTCGCAGCATTGATGGGACATTAAAAAAAGAGTCTGCTGTATTTCTTCTATGTTTAGATTTCGATTTACCTGGTCATACTACACAAGGGAACTGTGGGTTTACGGGTATAATGGTAATAGGGCAGTAAGAAATGGATAGGAAAGATCTAAGGTGATGCTGCACTCCTTATTAGGATAATCCAATTGACTCTGCCAGAGCTATACATTCAGTTCATTGCCCATCTATGTTCGGCCGTATAATCACATCATGCCTCTGCGTGTAGGCTCATTTCTTCTTCTTCCCTTGAGTTGACGTCTCAGTCTTTGACTGTTTTTTCTTCTCCTTCTCTTCCTCCTCTCTAGCTTTCTTCTCCATCGCTCTGAGTAAAGCAGCTTCCTTTTCCTTCTGCTCAATTTGCCGCTGGCTGAACTCCCATAGCTCTTTGCCTGCCTTCTCATCCATAATCTCGCTTCGAAGGACGTGGCGCTCCTTGCATTCCTTTAACAAGGTCCCTCCCTCGATACCTACTTTCATACGCCCGGTCATGTCGCTATTTTCACCCGCCATTTTCTTAATTTCATCAAGGCTAACGGCGGCCGTGTTCCCAACTCCGCTGAAATTTGCTTCCATTGCTGCCATAAGGATACTCTGTGCGCCTTGCTCGGACGATTTAAGCACTAGCCACCATATTGGCCATGTTATAAGATAAAATAAGAGCCCCCACAATGAGCCTCCAGTAAGCCACCGACGGGTTCCTGGAGTTCTGCAAAACCCAGGGTCCACGACTAAGACCCGAGCGGGCGGAGGTGGGAGAGGATTATTTTGCTTGTCAGTGCGAGGGGTATAAGTTAAATGTTGCTGAAATGAACGTGCAAAAATCATAAGTGCAAGCTTAGAGGTCGCATACATGCTGCTACTGGACACGATCGATTCGGGGCCCTTTTTGGCCTTTTGTTTTGTCGACGGGTCAGCCGAATGCTGGATGACTGTTGCCTTTTCCAATACTTTGAGATCTAACTTATTCGCCCCAATATAACTTGAACAAGTAGTGAATATAACTCGTACGTCTCGGTCGGGCGGCTGGGCTCGCAAAGCAGGGCTTAAAATGCTCAGTAAATGGTAGTTCGCAAGATAATTTATCTGCCATTCTTCCTGGAGCCCTTCGCTGGTTCCATGCGATGTTCGAGAAGAAGATGGTTTCTGTGTATTCGCACAAAGCACAACCATATCAAGCCGCCGTACAGGGCTATTGTCGATCCATTTTGTAGCAAACAGCCGAATGGAATACAACGAGGAAAGGTCGACTTGTTCTGCGTAAATGAGTTCGTTTCCAGTCGAGGTACGGAGATCTTCAATGTAGTCGACAATAAATGGATCAGAAGGTAAGTGTTGCGTCAGTATTATGACCTGGGCACCTCTAATTGCCAACTCTCGTACAACGGCTGCACCAATGCCAGACGTCCCGCCCTATGTTCCCGTAATAAAAGGGCAAAGCATTAGTAAAGTATCAGGCTAATTGCGTAATTTGTAATGCCCATACCGTAACAAGAACCACTTTAGAGTGCATGACTCGATCTGACTTGTTGGTAGCTCCTCCAAAATATCGTTTTAACGCGGCAATTACAGCAAGACCAGCTGCTGTTTTCATGGCAGTGTATCCATAGGGAATTGCTGAAAGGCCTCGGGTGGCACCTTCAGCAAGGATGGGCAAAGGCATAATGGCGACGGTTTTCTTCTGACCTCAAAGGCTGGTAGCGAAAAAGGATCTAGGTGGGAAGTTCAACCCCTGGTTACGAGGACGTGGCAACGAAACAATTGTGCTTGGTTGTAGGTATATTTATATGCTCGTTGTGATATATAGAAAAGGCCAATCAATTAATCTCGACATAATGCTTGTTTAGATGGGATCCTTGCTCTGTGCACCACAGATTCATTGACCTGCTCGTGAGTTTGGGCTTAGGATAAGAATCATAAAGTGATGATTACGATCCAAGGACGGGATGTCGATTTTAAGGTTATTACATAATACACCACACTCTTTTTGAGCCTCAACATTAACGCAAGGTCTTTGCAATCGCCAGAAAGCACAACGACGAGAGCAGAAGATGATGGCCTCTGATGATGAAGAATACTCTGTACCCCAAGCTTTTGGTGCCGGTATAAAGAGAAAACGTGTTCCGTTTATTCCATCCCAGGACGCAGCCACTCTCTCTACAACATCTGCCCCCGTCACAGTTTCTTCCTCGCCTGCGCCTGGAGCGTCGTCCATAGCAGATAAATACCTATCTATCGTGCTCCCATCGAGTAGTCAGTCGGATACTGTCTTTCCAAACCGTGCTTCCACGGATACGAAGCTATGCGAGGTTTGCCATCTCCCGTTGAAGGGTACTCCTAAGCGTCCAAAGAGGGATGGTGAAAAGGATAACCAGGATTCAATCAGCGAGTCGGCAGTCCCTGTGCCGCATGAGGCTTCTCTGGCGCATCAAGTGTGCCTCCCACATTCTCATCCACCATCCGCCATTGATCGGAAGGGGAAAGGCTACAAATACCTCTCCTCTTATGGCTGGGACCCCGATTCTCGCACCGGCCTGGGGCCCACTGGGTCTGGCATTCAGATTCCACTCAAACCCAAAATTAAGAATGACACAATCGGGTTAGGAGTAGGCTCTTGGAGAGATGAAATAGAGAATGCAGGAGGGAAGCGGCACGAACGCAGACTCAAGCAACTACGTGAAAAAGAGGAAGCCATTAGGGTAAAAAATGCGCCAAAGCTAAATGCAAAACAAATTCGGCTACAGGAGGAAGCGAAGAGGAGGCAAGGGGAGAAGCTACGGGATGTTTTCTACCGGAGTGAGGATGTGGAGAAGTACTTAGGAAGTTGATATGTTTTGTAGCGCTTCAGATTACAAACCCCTTCCACATCGCCACGCACTCTATGCGTGGAAATGCTTGAGCGCAGGCTGCGGATTTTGACCATTCGAAAAAGATATAATAGTTATATCTTGCCATTTGTCTTTAACCTTAGACAAAATTCTGAATACAGAAGCTGACAAGCGTTTAGAGAATGTATATGAAGTCCATCGACTCAGAGGGTTGATTATTAGTGATAAATATATTATGATACTATAATACTCTAACATAAATATGCTAGACAAACAATCACGCCAATGCCAAAAAAAAAAAAAAAAAAAAAAAAGGAAAAGGAAAATTGCTACAGATGGCGAATAAATGGTATCGCAAGGAGAAAGCATCATGCTACGGAGAGGAAATGAAATTGTAGACGTGGGTATAGCGGTCGCAAATCCGGAAATGAAGATGTAGAACACCAATGTAGAGTAAGCCTACTAGCTTATTTAAAAAACCCGCGTTTCTTCTTTTCCTTGCTCTTTTCCTTTTCCTTTTTAGCAAGTTTTCCGCTAGAAGGTGGTGGAGTTTCAACTTGTGTGGCACTTGAAGTTTCATTTGTTGGCTTCCTCTTGATAGCCTCAGGTCCGTTGCTGAGGTTCATCGATGCCATCCCAGTAATTGGAGGGGCTGGTGGTTTGGGTTTAGGGGACGGGTCTCTCTCAAAAAGATGAGCGGGAGCCTGCGGCTTAGGGCGCTCACTTGGAAGATCTAGGCGTCTCTTATCAACACTCAGATCCCTTATTTGCCGTAAGTATAAACCTGGAGTAAGCATATGTGAACTCGCCAGAAAAACATCCTTGTTAGTTTGTTGGGATATCTCATAGCAGCTCCTGGCTTCAGAATATGTTGCACCGCCAGCAATGAATACGATAATCCGTTGACGGGGGTCACCAGCGACTGGCCGAGTGCGGGCCCAAGTTGGTTTTGCACTTCGGAGGGAGGATTGAGCAACTTGATCATGAGGTGTGCTCTCATCCTCTAAATATGGCCGTGTATACGGAAAAATGGTGTTGTCTAGTGTGCCTTTAATTTGCTCCTGTAACATTAATTTCACGTTCGTCTCAAAGCGTGATATGCTGACGTCCTCCTCCTGGGGCTGCTGTGGCAATTTCTGTGAGAACAAGGGCTGGCGTGGCGGTTTTGGATCCTTAAGAGGCTTCTCGACCCTTGCACCCAGAAGCCCAAGGTTATAGATAGCTTCACCGTCCTGCGGAGGAAGTTGTGAGTGCGCAAGAAGTTTCTTAATATCTCCTGCGAGGAGCCCACCGCGATAGTACAGATATAACAAAATCAACCTAAGTCGCTCAGAGGGTCCTACAGCATCATCGTCAAGAAGACGAACTAACTGTTCTGCAATGTTCTTGGGCTTTTTGAAGTCTTCGTCGACTCCAGTGGCGAGGCATTGTTCAACTGCTGCAACATCTGCCAGATTGCGCTCCTGGAAAAGCCGCATTGTCTCTTGAGCCATATTGAGATGGAGGGTATAGGCATTTTTGCCTTCCTGGAAATCTGACAGGCCTGCAAGCATATCCTTGACTGTATTGACTGACGCAGGAAGGTCGCTTATTTGACAAATGTTAGATATGGGGGGTACAGATAGAGTGAGGGGATAATCACTTACCTGTCGGCAAATTGGGGGTTTTGGGCTCTAAACTTCTTGAAATCTTCAGCGAGCTTTCCAAGGAGGTCTTTCATGTGTAAATGTCGACTGTTCACCCAAATTTTATCCCCCTCAGTAATCTCCATATCTCTTGTCTCTTCGGTCTCTTGACCTTGGTTCAAGACAGTTCGATATGTTAGTCTATCACCCTCTTTGATTGGAAGGAGATCATGAGCCATGGCCTGGTAGGTAAACTCATGAACTAGAGGCGCAGCAAGATCCATGGTTCGATCGGTAATAAATAGCACACCCCTCGGCCGGGGGGTAGGGACAGGATAATCCCTCCGGTGCTTTGCATACTCATCTAATTCATCTTGTACAAACCGGGCTAGATGGGCACATAGGACACTTGCTTCATGAGAGGCATCCTTAGGTCGGAAGTATCGGATAAGGGGGTATTCGTTTAGTGACACACAAACAGAAACAATCTACATAGTGTCAGCTGAATGGCCGTATAAACGAATTTCAAGAGTGGTATTATAATACCTTTTGTGCTAACTCAATGAGATGACTCCTCACAAGGTTGTTGCACGCAGGATGAAAGAGTGTAAGAAAGCTCCAGGGGTCGCGGAAGATAGCCAGGCGTGATTCTCGCGGGAAGAAACTGATGTTCATTACATGCATATTGGCAATAAGCTCCCGTGCAGCGCTGAAGCCGTTGATTCGACTCCTCATTGAAGGATCAAGATCTAAGATAGGTATTGCATCAGCAATCGATCGAATGCCTAGAGTAGAATTTCCATCTCCATACTTGATGTCCAAACCAAGAAATATTTTCTGTAACGGCGTCTTTCTAGGTCTGCCATGACACAGTCAACAATATGAGGAAGCGCAGATAAGATATAAAGGGCGTCTGTTTCTTTGTTCATCGGTCGTCGATGTTCGATCTGTTCAATATCTTGCAAAGCGTGTGTGAGCTTATGTATATATAGAGCATGGAATCGGCATGCGCATACTTGTCACATTCTCATTCAAGATATCGTCTTCCTTGACGGCGTTATCAATCAGTCTTTTGCTACCCTCGTCCACCACAAGCACTTTCCACTATATAGTGTCATCTTAGCCCCGCGTCGTGCTTCATTACTAGATCTCAAGGAGCGCTTACTTCTCTGCCTCCCGCATGACGAACTGTGTCCAGAATAGCTATATGGCAAGAGTTAGTGTATCTATCACGAACGGCGTTCAGGAAAGGGAGAGACAAAAGACCGCTCGGTATCACTCACCCTGGCGCTGAACCTCGATCAAGGAGGCGTCCATACTGTTAGATAAGGAAGCATGAACTAAAGTAAATCACCTCTACGTGCACTTAGGCAGCGCTCTCCGGTAGAGAATAACTGAGTCAAATTTATCCGCCGCAGTCGTCGCCTAATCCAGTTGTCAGTCACCCACCGTGGTGTGACTTTCGGTGACCAGCTTGTGTTGTTATTTTCTCCTTGAGACATTCACCTGCACTTCCCAGGCTGTTAATATCCCACTCTTTTTCGCCGATCTTGCTCGCTTTTTGGAATAAGCGCGTTTCAAGGGCCCGCTTGCTTAGTCACTCCAAGTTGTAAGGAATATTTAGCCGCGTCACGTGAATACCTTAATCAGATACCCAAACTCTGATGCTTTTTTCTTTGGTCACTGAAAAAGGGAGCTTCTACAGATATTTTTCTTGATGATGACGCTGCATTCTGCATTGGATGCCAGTTTCAACCTTGCTTGTTCCTAATTCGCTCGAGGGCTGCCCAACAAAACCATTGCGGGGATGCAACCATGGCAGCGCCCGGCTCGAGGTCTTTGCCTTCGTTGCGCTCTGCGCGCGCCAACTATTCCAGCAGGACGGAGCTTCAGCGGATCGGTACAGCATAACAGGGCCAGGATCACGGCGTTAAATAGGCCGCTTGAGCAGCTTAGTTTTGACTGGGTAGGCGGCAGGAAGGGTAAAAATGATGAAAAGAAGGGCAAAGACCCCAAGGTGAGCCTTTCCCCGCTGTCTCAATTGCTTGAGGTATAAATACAAACTAACCATTGTGTGCTCCGGATGATAGCCCTGGAAGGCTCAAGGCCCAAGCACCAAGATAAGAAAGGTCGGTCGCATTTCTTTCGATGAACGGTTCCAGTCCGCGTTACTGGAGTCTTCGGACATCGTCAGGAAAGAGCTTGAGCAGACAAAGCTAGAACTCGCCCATTGGGATAAATTTTTTGCCTCAATCGTTCATGCTTGCAAAAGCTCTCTTATCGACGACGGCGATGAAGCCCATTTCGGACAGAGATTTACGTTAAGGCGGACGTTCGGGAAGATGGGACGAGAAGGAATTGTCGATTATCTGAGAAGGCAATACCGGAATCACAAACTTGACACTGCATTCTCCTCTACTGCCACCAAGTCAGACTCGCTAGCGGATTTCAGGTATCCAGCCGAGTGGTACCCGGTTGCCCGGAGCATGCAGCGGAAGATTCACTTACATGTAGGACCTACCAATTCGGGAAAGACGTACCATGCTTTGCAACGATTAGAGAAAGCAAAGAGCGGATTCTACGGTGGTCCACTACGTCTATTAGCGCATGAGATCTACAGTCGACTCAATAAGAAAGGGATTTCGTGTGCCCTTATCACGGGTGATGAGGTCAGAGTACCAGAAAGTGGTCCCGTTAAAGTTTATAGTAACACGGTTGAAATGGTACCTATTGGCCAGGAGGTAGAAGTTGGGGTGATTGACGAAATCCAGATGATAGCCGATCCGCATCGAGGATGGGCCTGGACAAGAGCTGTCCTGGGGTGCCAAGCCCAGGAACTACATCTCTGCGGCGAAGAGAGGGCTGTCCCCCTTATTCAACGCCTTGTCTCACTGATGGGCGATACCCTTGAGATCCATAACTATAAACGACTGAATCCCCTGAAGACAATGACATCAAGTTTAAAGGGTGATATCAGACGACTAGAAAAGGGGGATTGCATTGTTGCCTTCTCTCGGGTTGGGATTCATTCCTTGAAGCAGGAAATTGAAAAAGCTACGGGCCGGAGAGCGGCAATTGTCTATGGGAGCTTGCCGGCAGAGATTCGCGCTCAACAAGCTGATTTGTTTAATGACCCTAATAACGATTACGACTTCCTTGTTGCGAGTGACGCTATTGGCATGGGTTTGAACCTGTAAGTTGAGCTCGTCACATCATAAGGCTGGAGGTTACTAACAGCTACTTTAGGAGTTGTAAGCGAATTATTTTTGAGTCGGTGATAAAAAGGCTACCTACTGGCATTCAGCGACTCTCAATATCTGAGGTTAAGCAAATAGGTGGGCGAGCCGGAAGATACCGTAGTGCTGCTCAGTCATCCAGCTCCACAAATGGCAATGAAAAGGAAAATGTTGGCCTTGTTACCTGCCTTGATGAGGCAGATCTTCCCTACATTCGAGCAGCTATGATGGCTGAGGCAGAACCTCTCGATGCTGCTGGAATTCTTCCGTTAGATTCCGTGATTGACAATTACTCTAATATGTTCCCCCCGGACACTCCATTTGGCTACATTTACCAGCGCTTAGAACGTGTGTCTCGCACGGATCCACCATTTTTTATGTGCAAGATCCAAGACACCGAGGCGACGTTTGGCCTCCTTGATAACATCCAGGGTCTTAACGTGATCGATAAAATGGTTTTTATGAGCGCTCCTTTACGGGCTACTGACCCAGTAATGGCACGAGTTATCAAAGCATTTGCGGAATGTGTCGGTCAGCAGAAGAGTGGCAGGTTACTCGATATTCCTGAATTGGACCTTGAGATACTGGATAGGCCTGTCTCGGGCGATGACAAGGAATACCTCCGGTCTCTCGAAGCGCTCCATCGTTCCCTCATTCTTTATCTCTGGCTTGGTTACAGGTTCGGTGGTGTATTCACAGACCGGACGCTGGCTACTCATGCTAAAGAGATGGCGGAAGTGAAAATGGATCGCACCCTCACTGAATTCTCGGCGAATTCAAAACTCCGAAAACAAGCACTCCGAAAGAAACGAATTAAGGGGGCTAAAGACAAATTCCTCGCTAGTCCAGAACCGACAAGCCCCATAGACACAATTCCCGATATTCCAGAACTTGAGGCCACTCTTCCTGATGAGGACGAGATAGAATTTGAAAACCCTAACTCCGCTCTAGCAAGTACTCACATAAGGGCGCCAGTACCCTTTGCACAGCATACCTCCCCTACTACACCGTAACATTACACTTTGCTATACTTTACTGGTTACCATCTTCTACTCCTAAGGCCCGCGATCACTTATCCTCCTATTTCAAAGCTTTACCACTCCTTGTACTTGGCATATATTATCATACCCACAAGCTCTGGCAGCTTGATGAACCAGTTCTGATACCCATCTCCATCCCCAGTGCTACCACACCTTCCATTGTCGATTAATCTAGATTCTCCGTTATCATAATAAGCTCTAGACTTGTATTATTATAAATTATATACTGCTATGTCTAAAATGTATCATAGGATAGCCCAACTAGCATCATTCCAACTCCTGATTGCTACTGGGGATTTGCTTTTATAGAAACGCGAGTGTAGCGTACCGAGGTTCGCTTAGTAGCCGCGCCCGGCGTCTAGCGCATACCGGGGAATCTATTATCCGGATAGCTTTCGCCCTGAGGTCCCGTTGGGCCCATTTATCGCAAAATCGCAAAATCTGGAGGTTGATAGACTCAAGATAACGAGAAGTAGAGCTGTTTCGTTAGTATCACCGGCATGGATGACCTTGAGTCTCTCGAGCTCTTGTCACTCGTTTCGAGGGTAACGACTGAACTACAAAATCATTTAGGAGTCAACGAAAAGACGCTCGCGGAGTTCGTGATCGACCAGCATCTAAAATGCAAGTCTCTCGACGAATTCAAGAGCTCGCTCAAGGCTGTTGGAGCGGATTTTCCTCAGAGCTTGGTGGAAAGTGTGGACCGCCTAGTCCTAACAATGCATCCTAAATATAAGTCGAAGCGAACCAAACCGGATGAACAGGAAAAGCAACATATTGGACAAGATGGAGTTGATGACATCGAAAAGAAAGCAAGGGTCTTCAAAGGGCTTGCGGTCCCAGATGATAAAGCTCCCCACTGGGAGGAAGATGAGCCTGAGCCGGAGCGGAATACAAATGCAGAGGCTATGGATGACACGTTCGCGATGCTAGAAGGTTTGGCTGGCAAAGCTAGAGCAGAACAAAATGGTTACTCAAGCAGTCGAAAGCGGAGCAGAAGCCCTGAAATTGACGATTATGATAGAAATCGGCCTCGCCGTGGGAGGTACAGGTCTAGATCCAGGTCCCGGTCTGGATCACCCGATAGAGATCGGCATGGAAGTAGGCATTCTCACAGGAGCCGCAAATACCCCGATGAGCCTAGGGAGCGAGGACGATCTGGGCGCAATTACAATTATGATGATGATTTTAAGAAACCACCCGCATCAGAACTAGATGATCGGCCTATTCTCTTCAAAATTTATGATGGGAGAGTGACGGGTATCAAGGACTTCGGTGTATTTGTGAATTTGCAAGGGGTCAGGGGGAGAGTTGATGGCTTGGTTCATGTATCTGCGATGCAAGAGGGAGCAAGAGTAAATCACCCATCTGATCTTGTGTCTCGCGGACAGCAAGTCAAGGTCAAGGTTGTTTCTATCCAGGATTCAAGGATCGGATTATCGATGAAAGAAGTTGACCAGGTTTCCGGCCACGACCTGGCACCCCAGAGGCGAATTGCGTCAGGAGCAAATATGGAAAGATTAGATGGAACTGGCGCAGATGATCGATATGGAAACCTAGGGTCCAGCGTACCCGTTATCGAGCGGGATTCCGGTACTAAAAGAAGCAAGAAAAGACTAAACTCTCCAGAGAGATGGGAAATTAAACAGCTTATTGCCTCTGGTGCCGTGTCTGCTGCAGACTACCCTGATTTGGATGAGGAATATCACGCTACGCTAAGAGGAGAGGGAGATTTCGAAGAAGAGGAGGATATTGATATTGAGGTGCGTGAGGAAGAGCCTCCATTTTTGGCGGGTCAAACCAAACAGTCCTTGGAACTTTCTCCAATTCGTGTTGTTCGAGCACCGGATGGTTCACTTAACCGTGCTGCCATGGCTGGCGCAAATCTCGCAAAGGAAAGGAGAGAGATTAGACAACAAGAAGCCCAAGACAAGGCTGCGGAAAAGGCGGCTCAAGTCGATCTTAACGCACAATGGCAGGATCCGATGGTTGCGCCAGAGCAGAGGAAATTCGCGTCAGAGTTACGCACTGCTACCACTGAAAAGTCATCAGAGCCTTTGCCAGAGTGGAAACGAGCAGCGCAGAATAAAGATGTGTCATACGGAAAAAGGACAAATCTTTCTATGAAAGAACAACGCGAAAGTCTTCCTGTGTTCAAATTCCGCAAACAACTACTCGAAGCTGTTCGGGAAAATCAGTTACTTATCGTTGTCGGCGACACGGGGTCTGGAAAGACGACGCAGGTCACCCAATACCTAGCAGAGGGAGGATTTGCAAATAATGGCATGATTGGATGCACGCAACCTCGGCGAGTAGCCGCAGTGTCCGTTGCCAAGCGAGTATCTGAAGAAGTTGGCTGCCAGCTGGGCCAGGAAGTTGGTTATACTATACGTTTTGAGGATTGCTCTAGTCCTAATACTAAAATCAAGTACATGACTGACGGAATTCTTCAAAGAGAAATCCTTTTGGACCCAGACCTGAAGAAATACTCTGCCATAATGCTTGACGAGGCCCATGAGAGAACTATTGCCACTGACATACTTTTTGGGTTGCTCAAGAAAACTATCAAGAGACGGCCTGATCTTAAGCTCATTGTGACATCGGCTACCCTCGATGCAGACAAATTCTCGGAATACTTCAATGGCTGTCCTATCTTTTCTATACCAGGAAGGACATATCCCGTGGAAATAATGTACTCCAAGGAGCCTGAGTCAGACTACTTGGATGCCGCCTTAGTTACAGTGATGCAAATTCATCTCACCGAACCACCCGGGGATATCCTTTTGTTTTTAACTGGTAAGGAGGAGATTGACACTAGCGCAGAGATCTTATATGAGAGAATGAAAGCGTTAGGTCCCAACGTACCCGAACTTGTTATTCTTCCTGTTTATTCCGCTCTTCCAAGCGAAATGCAAAGCAGGATTTTCGAGCCAGCCCCTCCCGGGGGAAGAAAGGTTGTTATTGCAACTAATATCGCGGAAACGTCGATTACAATAGATCAAATATACTACGTTATCGATCCTGGGTTTGTCAAACAAAATGCCTATGATCCAAAGCTGGGAATGGACTCGTTAGTGATCACACCAATTTCACAAGCTCAAGCCAAACAACGAGCTGGTCGTGCTGGAAGAACAGGGCCTGGTAAATGTTTTCGATTATATACCGAAGCTGCATATCAATCTGAGATGTTGCCGACATCAATTCCGGATATTCAGCGTCAAAATCTTACCCAAACTATTCTTATGCTCAAAGCAATGGGAATTAATGACCTCCTGCATTTCGACTTCATGGACCCTCCCCCTACCAACACCATGCTCACTGCTCTTGAGGAGTTATATGCACTCTCTGCTCTTGACGATGAGGGGCTTTTAACTCGCCTCGGTCGGAAGATGGCTGATTTCCCCATGGATCCCGGCCTGGCCAAGGTCCTTATTGCCTCCGTGGATATGGGTTGCTCCGATGAAGTCTTGACTATTGTTGCTATGCTCTCCGTGGCTCAAGGTATCTTCTATCGACCTAAAGAAAAACAACAGCAGGCAGATCAGAAGAAAGCTAAATTTCATGACCCTCATGGCGACCACCTTACCTTGCTAAATGTGTATAACGCATGGAAACAGTCACGATTCAGTACCCCTTGGTGTTTTGAAAACTTTATTCAAGCGCGACAAATCCGTCGAGCCCAGGATGTCCGCCAACAATTGGTTACCATTATGGATCGATACCACCATAAAATCGTATCCTGTGGTAGGGATACTACGAGGGTTCGCCAGGCATTTTGTTCAGGCTTTTTCAGAAATGCTGCTAGAAAAGATCCACAGGAAGGATATAAGACTTTGATTGAAGGCACCCCAGTTTACATGCACCCTAGCTCAGCACTCTTCGGGAAAGCTGCTGAGCATGTCATTTTCGATACCCTTGTCCTCACAACAAAAGAGTACATGCAGTGTGCCACGACAATAGAGCCAAAGGTATGGATTATCCCTATTATCTCTATCTCTTATAGTCGGTATTAAAATTATAATAATACTAACTCATTTACTTTAATTAGTGGCTTGTTGAGGCAGCACCAACGTTCTACAAGCAAGCGAGTACCAACAAATTATCAAAGAGGAAAAGAGCGGAACGCATTCAGCCATTACATAACAAATTTGCAGGCGAAGATGACTGGCGACTATCAGCTCAAAGACGACAAGGTCGTGGTGGTGGTGGGGGAACCTGGGGATGACTCCTCCATGCCCGGATATTCAAATATCTTTCTCCCCAGGCTACATTGCTTATTCTCGCCCATTTTTTTTATTTTTTACATTGTTTAGCACTGCCGTAACGCTTATCCCCTCTGCTGTGTTTAGTTCCCCCGAGGAAAATGTACCAATACCATATTGAATAGATAGAGCTTAGCGCATCGTCCAGGTCAGATGCATAACTTGATGCCGATGTTTAGCAGTGACATTCCCTTAACAGCAACTATTGCTATTTACAGGCCAAGTATTTATTGTTTGCCATCCTATACTCTCAAAGTACATTCGAAAAATTTAGCGAAAAGTCATCTGGTATAATGGATAAAAGATTGTACTTATTGAATATCAGAAATTGCGTTGTGCTCCGTACCTGCAGGTAAGGAGGCAAATGAAAACGATAAAAGGCAAATAGTACATAAAAGACATGGGAATATTTGGTTGTTGAGATATTGATATATCTATATCAATATTCGGCGTCTACAAGGCAATAGAGGTGAATAAGCGCATAGTAAGTTATCGGCATAAGGATAGCAATAGAATCATACCAGCAGGTTAAGATAAGTAGAAGAGAAAGTCAGCTGAAATAAGGGGGTTGAACAAAGGAAGAGTATTGAAGTGCAGTAAATAGACACATATAAAAGGCAGAAATAAAAGAGCAAGACAGTCAGATCATCGGACATTCAGAGGCATGCAGCAAGAGTAAGAGTTCGTAACAGGACCTATACGAGATTGCAGACCAGCCCCGACCCGTGTATCACAAAGGAGAAACAAAGAACGTTGAAAGGAGAAAGTAGAAATGACCAAGCAGGTGCATTAAAACATCAATAGCTATACAGCTAGATGAATATGAGTATATCCAACTAAAGAAGAGACGTAGAAGAAGAAAACTCCAAGGAGGTTAGAGCCCGTATAATAGCCTGGAAAATCCAGAGCATTTGAATTGAAAAGTAGTTTTGTGTTTCTAATCAGCGAAGTAGGCTCAGCGATATGGGGGGCCCATCATACCGGAACCATTTCGATTTCCCATACCTCCGTCTCCTGGACCCCCGCCGTGTCCTGTGAACATTTCAAGTAACTGTCGAGATGATGGTTGATGGCCTCCTACACCTGGTTGCGGTCCTGCGCCGAAGTGGGCGGGGTGGCCATGAGAAAGGCCCATCATACCCTCAGGATTATGAGGCATTGGGGGGAAGGCCGAAGGAGGAGGGTGATTCATAGCCATATATCCGGGAGGTGGGACAATACCAGGTGGAGGACCAAAGTTGGAGGGGCCAGCGGCTCCAGGACCTCGCTGGAAGGCTTGCCTATCGTTAAGTGGAGGTATGCCCCCTGCCATTGGCATCTGCTGAACGGGAGGGTAAGTTTGGTTGATATTACGATTCGGGGGTGGGTTAGGCATTCCTGGACGTCCGATAAATTGAGCAGATGGCCCTTGCTGCAGCTGCTGGGGATTTGGCCATCCTCCCGGAGAGGTAACCTGTTCGAGGCCTGGTGGGCGTTGGATGTTCATTGATGGTTGAACAGCAGACTGAGTAGTGCGGAGGCCAGGAGGGTTAGCAGGAGTGTGACTTCCACTTGAAGGGCCTTGGAATTGCATTTCGTCATAATAACCAGGAGGACCCCCCGTGGCTCGACGACGAAGTTGACTTCGAGGATCATTTGGATCTGGACGTTGCATGTTTGCAATTGCAGGGTCATCGAAGAAAAGTGGGCTTTTCTGTTTTGGTATCTCATGGTTCCTAGGTTGCATGTCCGGCATATTTTGAGCACCAGGGTTTTGTAGTGTTGTGTGGGCTGGCATCTGGCCTTGGTGGGATTGACCAATTTTTGCTTGCTGCATTAAACGAAGTAGAAGATTGGAATCAAAGGGAGATGGCTGGGATTCCTTGGGAGCCTTTTGCGCAATGAGTTGCTCAAGTCCTTGGGCTGTCTGCTCGCGATGAGGCTCGGAATAGCCCATATAAGGCTGTCGATTGATAACATCATGAAGTGGCGACGCAGTAGGAACAGGTATATGGCTAAATTCTTGCTGGATTTGCTGGGGTGGAGTCGGCTTTGGTCGTATCATTTCTTCAGCTTGAGGTGTAGCGTTTCTAGACTTATTACCACCAAGGAGCTGTAAGATTCGCTGAAAGCCTTCTTGATCGGCATCAGTCGATACTGGGCGTGGTTGAGAAACTGTAGTCTCGGCTTCTTTAGGGGTTGCTTCAGTAGGAGAATTAAAAAACCCAGCAAACCTGGAGGACTTTGCTGGCTTTGCAGCTTGAGGCTCCTTTGTGGTGGATCCAGTAGCAACATTGCCATATCCTGGGTCCTGGGTAGACTTAGAGCCTCCCCAAGGCCCAAAAAAGTCATCAAACCCAGCATCAGCTTTATATGCTGGTTCAAGACTTGAAAACATCTCTCCCTCCGTTCGCTTTATTTCAGCTGGCTTCGTCTCAACGCTACTGCTAGCCTCTGGAGCCTTCTTCTTCGTTTCATCTGATGGCGGAGCACCGCCCGATTTCATCCTCTCTTTCCATCTTTGGAAGTCTTCCTGGGTATGGGCTTCTTTGTGGTCTGATTTGTTAGACGAATCCATCCATTCAGGGTCTTGTTCGTGCTTTGTAGACCGGTTCCAGTCCCTGTCCCTGTCTCTATCCCTATCCTGGCCTTGCACACCACGACGCCACTCCCGATTTCGTATAGGAGTTTTGTCGTCTTCCTGCTCAACATTCTCCTGGGAATCACCATCACGAAACCATGAGGGATGGTCGTGACGGCTTTTGCCCTGGACATCCCTCCGATTAGGGTATTTGCCTTGCTCACCACGATGGCCACGTTCATTTCCAGCTTCCTGTTGATCACGGTGCTCTCTAAATTCTCTGCTATCCCATCTGTCTCCCTCTCGTTTAACTCTCCTGTCAACACTTTCTTCCTGGCCGAAGGTGCGTCTAGACCGGGTTCCCCAATCATCTTTATCATCACGTCCACTTCTTCGGCCATTTGTAATATGAGATTTGGAGTCTCGCTTGTCAAGATCTCTGTCTCTATCAACCGAGTCCTTATCTTTCAGGAATTTATCACGGTGTGGAAAACGGTCGGATTTGGTGCCATCACCATCGGAAGATTTCAAGCTATTATACCTATCGGGATCACTAAATTTACCGAAGCCTCTCGTCGAAGAAGAAAATGATGTTTTAGGAGGTCCTAGTATGATGTCTTCTAGAATATAGGGTTAATACCAGTAAGGCGGGGGTTCGGTTCAGTGGTAGCATGACATACCCGAGTTCGAGGAACGAGATAAATGACGCGGCTCAAAGAAACTTGACCTACGTGCGGAAGCAGTAGACTCGGTCTGGTTTGTTTGTTCTTTAGAGGCAGTATGTTTCTTCTGTGTAGATGCATCCACAAGCGGTCTGTGGGTTGGCAAATAACCATTAGCATTGCTCAACCAGGCTAATATAAGAGAAGGGGTAAGGAACGCAGTGAATACATACCCCATCCATTCTTCTATCGGAGGCAAGCCATCTGGTTTTACCACTAAAGGCGACTCCCGCAGGTGTAAAAGCTCCTCCTGTGAATATCTTCGTGCCATGGGAGAGTATATTGGCTAACCAAGCCGCATGGCCCAAACTCTGGGGGAATAGTAGGGAAATATCGAGCGCGTAACAAAGCTGAGATTGATCGGGAGGGCCTTGGGGAGTCTGATCTTGTTCAAACGGTCTCCTTGATATTGCGGTTGAATGAGAGAGAAGTGCTGTCAATTCGTGGCAAGGGTTGCTGGTTGGGATGCGGTCGAAGCTAAAGGTGTGGTGGGTCTGTGGAAGAGTTGAGGGCGCTCAGGGGGGGATCTATCGGAGTTCTTCTTCAGCGTAGACTTGGGGTCGAGGCCAGGAGCAGGATGCGTAGAAAGGCGGTTTGTAGGGATCAATGGCTGTGCTGGTTTGGCTCTGTTTTGGAGGTTGGAGACGCAAATGGGCGAATTTTCTGTGATGGAGAAAAAAAGATACAAAGCGGTCGCTAGCTTTAGAGTTTTCGTCTTTGTGCACCACCACCACCGCCAAAGTCGAGCCAGCCTAGCAAGCCGCCAGAGAAGACGATGACAGAGGATTGTTATGTCGATGCGGAGATCATAGATGTATGGGATTTCAATGAGATATATTATTTATTTATCTACTTTTGCTGGCGGTCCTGTCAATGGGTGCCACGGTAGGCAGCAGCCTGGACGCTTCAGCACGCCAACTGCTGTACGCTCGAGGCCCCTGTCGACATAACAGCCGCTGCCAACGCAGAGCCACTCCAGCGATCAACCCATTCGCTGGAACTGGTACGGTACAGCTCTGTTGCAAGGGCTCGCAGTGTGCTGCTGTGGGCGTCGGATATCGCTGCTTGGCCTTGCACCCAACTGAGGGCAGCAGCCCGAGTGATCAGTGTCGTGCTGCCCCCGATTTCACAAACACGATATACCAAGTGAAGGACCTTCTTCCGCAGTCCTCCTGTTAATGCTGGGGAACTATACAGGGAGAACAGCCGCTCAAAGACGCCGGCTCGTCGATATATGTCCATGTCCTAGCATATAGTCAGCCACTTAACAGAAGCATGTTCCCGGATTTGCATAACTCACCAGTTCAGATTTAAGCCCGCAAACAAATAAATCTAGCAGCCAGCCAATTTCTTCATGGTTGCCATCATCGCTCTCTGGCTCGTGGTAGAGTATTTTATCAATCCAATACGAGGGGATCTTCCCAACCTCCCATTGAGGGCTCCTGTTCAGGAAAGTGTTGATCTTTCCGTATAACTTGTGACTAGGATTCGTGAGAATAGCGAGCATGCGAACTGCAAGTTCTCCAACAATAAAAGGTGCTGGTGTGTCAAGGCCTAGCCCCTTCACTGTTTCCAATAATTCGCCAATGAGTATGTATATTGCCTGACGCTCTTCAAACGAGGATTCCTGCTCAGTTTAAGAAAATTAGAACAAATAACCCGCCTCCCATAACTCTGGTGAGAAAGAACGAACCTTGAGTTTTGCCATGAAGCGTGATAAACCAGCCATAGCTTGACGCCGAACTTCTTCATGCTCAGAGCAGACGCAAAGTATGAGATCTCCGATATACCCTTGGTCTATTGCTAGTTCAAGGTCTTCTCTTTCCCATTTGTGCAAGCCAGCATGAGTCTCATCAGCCATCTGTATTTCGCCGAAAACATCTGAAAGGTTCACTTCCTGGGTAGCTGATGGCGATGGAAGGGTTCCAGTACCACCCATTTGAGTATCCTCTTCACCCAGAACAAGCCGGTGCGTTTCTATACCATGATCAAAAGCCTTTTTAAGCAACGAGCGGCACTTTTTCACCTTAGTTTCACTCAAAATCGTGTCACGGACGGAGGTAAGCGCATTCTTATCTTCTCCATACTCCTTCAAATAACCGAGTAATTTGGAAATCCACGCAGCCGTGGAAAGCTCGTTCATCTCATCTTGAGCTTTCACGATAAAGGGCCATTGTTCCGAAATCACTACCAAAATTGGACTTATCAATGATGACTTGCTAGGTAATGAGCTCACTTGGTCAAGATATGGGACTGGCCGTTTCGCAAGTCTTGTAAAGCAATTATCAATGAAAGACCAGGGCAGAGGAATATTCTCATCTTCCAACTGAATACTAAGCACCAGGGCTTCGAATGAATCTGGTTGTACCAAGATTGAATCCTGCGTCAAGACATCTTGTAGAAGGGAGTAAATTTTGGCCCGGGCGCTATGATCCTGTTTTTCCACAGCAACTTTTAGTACTGAGGTAAATACCGATAAGGTTAAGGGTGCTAGATATCGAATAAGTATGTCAGTCTGTCTCATCGGTAGACCTCTCAGTAAGACGCAACTTACCTGGCTTCTGCCACCAGCGCATAGCAGGCGAATGTTGAGAAATTGCTAGGGTGTGCTGCAATTGGCTGAATAATAGTTGACGGTTTTCCGTAGATAACTCGTCATTGCTCAGTTGGTCCAGGACTTCGACTAAAACCAATGACACGTCGAGCTTTTGTTCAAAAGCTACAGTTGGAGCGACTTGGTAGTATAAGGAAAGCAGCTCTAAAAGCGCATCTCGCTGCAGCAGGTCATCCTTCGGGGATTGACGGAAGGCAATAATGGTATCTTTCATCGTAGGACATCTGGAAGTGAACTCATTCATAAGTTTTGTAGACGCCTGACTCCAGAGTTCCGGATTTGAGCTTCCCATGGAGTCAAACACTTTTAGCACACCTCGAAGTTTTCGAAGAGCCGCTGTTGTTGCCTTGATCGCAAACAACGTAACAATTTCAGTGTTCTGGTTCATACAGCGAGTCAACATTTTTTGCGTAAGAGGGCGCGGGAGGATACTCTCAATAGCGACAGATACCGGAGGAGGCACCGCAGGTGAGCCTTCCCTGAAGCCGCATTTTTGAGGCACAGGCAACTGGATAATAGAGAATAAAAAGGCGGACTCTCCAAGCCAGGCCTGTGTCGGCTTTGGGTCGGAATTAAACATATTGCGCTTCGAGAAGTAATCATATACTAGCTCAGGAGCGGCTCGGAAAATTTTTAGTAGCAACTGCATCTGTCGAGTGTCTGATTCGGGGCGAAGGAACTGAATCAAAGTTGAAAGGTTTCCATTACGGATAGGTATTGTTTCGTTAAATTTGTCGAAGTGGCTTGGTGCATCAAGTCCAAGAGAGATGGTTTCGGTATCGTTGATCAGTGGTTCTGTACTGTTGCCTGACGAGTACCAACCATTATCCGATAATAAGACACCCTTGTCGACGTTTGTGCAAACCAGTAGTAAAAACTTGTGTATTTCGTCAGAAACCGACACACCTTCCGGCATAAATTCCTCAGAGTCCTTTTCGTACCCATAGAGTGTCGCGAATCGTTCCAGGTTCCATCGACTTAAGAGGCGGCTCTTGACACTGCGGGAGAGAACAGGATCCGATACAACGAATTTATCCAATGTCTTGATAATATCCACAACTATGTCCCCTGAATCTCGCTTAATATCCTCAATGAATACCTTTATAAGTTTTCCCTGACTCAATAGCTCAGCTTTAGCTGCAGGGCTTTGATATCTTAGATTTGCAAGCAAGTAGCGCTGGGCAATACGGCGGAGCGTGGGCTTACGTCGATCCGCAGCTATTTCCCCCGCCTGTAACTTACGCATAGTAAGAAACACATCGAGCCTTTTCAGCGTGATATCTCGTTTAGCATAGACTACCTTTGCAACGGCCCCACCGTCAAAGCTCACGATCTCAGTCAGCAGCCTAAGACAAGGCGATATCAAATGCTCTTTTGACTTGCTTGCAGTAAGGCCACGGTTGATAAGTTTGATGTTTTCATTGGATAGCAAGTATTTGCTAAGCTCAATTGAAAATTCCCTGAACTCAAGCTGGGAAGAAATGGTTTTCAGGAATGATGCGAGAACCGAGGGTATAAGCGAAAGTGTCGACTCTTCATTATTGCTCTCTGCAAAGTTCCAAATGCTAACAAGATCAGTGAAGCAAATAGGGGGGGTTTCGTCTCCTCTTTTGACATATTGAGAAGCACAATATTTTTGTAAGACTTGGAGTTTCTTTGACTTTTCAGCTTCAGAGATGTCCCCTTGAATAGAAGCCAAAAATTCTTTAAAGTGACGAATCCCTATATCAATTTGTTAGGTGAATCAATATGATGCATCATAAGCAGGATTATCAGCACATACCTTGCTTTGTTTCTTGTGATATGTTTTGCTGGAACCTCAAAATATCTCTTAATTGCTGGTAGGAAGTAATTTCAGCAGTTACAGGAATAGTAGCATCACCGTCAATCTTTCTCCGTTTAGCCCGGGCGGCATTATCATCGAAACTAGCCATTGTGAGTGCGCCGGCTTCCTCTTTCTCATAGCATTGATTGATATCTCATCGTCAAAACTATGGCTTTTGAGAAAAGCATAAAAAATTTAAAAAAACTAAGTTAGTTAACTGGGCCCGCAGTTAATGGATCACGTGATTAAGAAAACGCCCCTGGCTCGTTAACTCCGAGATATTTCCAACGACATCGAGCCAAACGCCGGCCCATTTGGCGCAGAGCGGAAAAGCAGTGGTAAAGATCACAATAGAAGGGAAAGTGGTTAATGGATTTCGTGACTTATCTGGTGGTATAACTTTTTACTATACAAGGATTCATTTTTTGGTCTTTGCCTTCACCTTTTGAACAAGCTTGCTAATTGCTTCCCCATCATCTGCCACCGTTAAGCTTGACTTGCTTTTCTTATTTCTTTTCAGTTTCTCACCGGATTTCTCTTCACTGGGGCCCATATCATCGACGTGGCGTCTTCGCTTTCGACCTTCTTCAAGTAGCAGGTTCATACCCGTTGTTTGTTTAAACCTGGGGTTGGTAGGGTCAATGGCGTATTCATGGCTTTCAAAGAGGCTTTGGAATCTAGGATCCTTAACGTTCATCTCAAAATTATCCACAGGCGTAGTTTCGACAACGCTCTTCTTTCCCTTTCTATGTTTGTCGCTCTTTCGAGCCCGTTTCTCAGCCTTTTCAATCTCATTCATATCAAAATGTGAAATGGGTGTTGACTTTTCGTCATCCATCATGAGGAGTTCAAGTTCAGCTCTCTTGGATGCGGATGCCTCTTCCTCGGCTCTGCGCTGTTCCTGAAGCTTTTTCCTGTCTTCCTTGCGCTGTTTGGCTGCCTTGACAGCGTCAAGCTCAGGCGCAGTAAAGAAAGGGTCATCAAAGCCAAGGTCCTCTTCGGCTTCCTTGGTTTCTTGTCTATCTTTTCCACCACCCTCTTCCTGCGAAACTCCCTCGCCCGATCTGCTAGCCTTTAGCTTAGCCTTTCTTCGTTGTTTTCTCTCTCGTTCCTTTCGAACATATTTTTCCCTTGTTGTTTCTTCCTTCTCAGGTTCGTTCTCAAATACTGTGTCCCTTGCGGGGGCGGCCGTCAGCCCTGCTGAAAATGTGACTTCCATTTCACCAACTGGCTTTGATTCCTTTTTGCCAGCTGCAGGTTTATCACCTAGACCAAGCAATGCTCGGACCCTTGCACGTTCTGCCTCTTTCTTGCTCAGTTTGGGTGCGGCTCCGGCTTCTGCCGCGCCCGCAGCTTCAGCTTCATCTTCTTCGTTCTCTGAGCTATCACTGCCGAGGTATGCTTTGAGGTCATTTTCATCAATCTCCTTCCTACTCCCCTTGAAGGCTCTTTCCTGGGCGTCTTTTCTAGCCCGATCATCCGCATCCCAAGTCAATTTGACCTTGCTGTGTTGTAAAGCATCTGTGACGAAGTCACTTGGTTGATAATCATCTGGTAGTTTCACACACTCATCTCTGGGAACGTCATCCGTGAAGTCAGTGGAATCAGGGACGAATCGGAGGTCAAAGAAATTCGCGCTACTCATGTACTCTGTGCCATCCACAGCGTCGTATATGTGTTTGGCCACCTCCTTTGATGAACATGTTAAAATAGCATAGAAGTACCGGAGCCTTTCAAGTTGGTATTGCCGTAGCTTCCCAGCGTCAAAGTCGTCCCCGTCTCCTTCGACTAGGAGAGATTTTTTAATCTTTTCTTCCTCTTCCTCTTCATCTTGCTCGTCCGATAAAGAGTCCTCATTCTGGGATTTAGTATTGTGAGAAAATATCTCCTTCGGCGGTCCATCCATTTCTTCCCTTTCCATCCTTTCGCGCCCAAATTCGCTTGGATATATTGATACTTTCCGGATAACGCCACCGGGAGGGAGAAAACTGGTGAATACAGCCATAAGGTCCTGGGACTTGATATTATCCCAATCAAGATTCACAATAGCTATCCTTTCCGTATATTCTCCCGTAGGGATATCAGCATCCTGTTGGCCGGGGCCAGGAATCTCCATTTCCATGTTGCCCGCAACATCTTCCTCTTCCTCTTCGTCACTGGAGCTCTCGTCAGAAGAGGATGAGTCAAATCCGCCATCACGAGCCGGATCATAGCCTGCCCTTTCCACCCTACGTAGCTCCTTTTGTACTTCTTCATCGTCATCAACACTAATATATTCCTCTTCGGAATCTTTATCTTTCTCCTCCTGGTCATCCTCATCATCAACCCGGTAAAATTTCTCTAACTGTTTCCGTGTATCGTCCCGAGCCAGCTTTCTTCCGTATCTGTCAACTGGAGCATTCTTGGAAAAATCTGAGTCGCGCAGCATGTGCGAAAAGCGTTTATCAAGCTTGACATGAGTGTGCTTCTTGCTCGGTAGCCGATATCTGGGGTCAGATTGTATGTTTGCGAATCGAGGATCAGCTAGATCTCGGTTAGATAGGATATTCAAACAAAGTAGAGCATACATATTAATTTGAAGCTCTTACATATAACATTGGTAGCGCTTTGGCCGGAGGATCTTGTCTTTTTCTTTTTAGAGGCCATCTTCTCCCCCATTGCACCGACGTGCCACTTTCTAACAGATTAATTAAGCAAACAGAAATAAAATGCTTCCACAGATCTCAAAGTATAAACTGTGATGCTCGGTAGCACTGCAATAGTTGAGAGAAAGCCGTTGTTTTAATTGTCATCCAGATCGCTGATAATCTCTGGGGTTTTAAGGAATTTTTTTTTTTTTTTTTTTCTCGAACTTCAACTAACTTAGCTTAATTCCATGTGATCTGTGCACGATCTGATAAGATAACCAGCTTGCTTAAGCGCCTTCCAATCAGACACCTACAATTAGAATTATAAAGCACCGAGATACATATTTTGACATATATTTTTATTTTATTTCATATAGTACTGTAAGGAAGGATATAATGTTTTGATAGTGTGGTTCACTAGAAAGAAATCAAAATCGTGAGAAAGAGCTTGGCAACCAAAGTGAGTCCTACATAGAAGAACTTCATGAGGAAAGGAAAAAAAAATAAATAGACAATGTAAATCTCGTCACCAAATACTCTCGCAGCCAGCGAGCCAAACAGCGCTATTTCCAGAAATGGTGGATCTACAATGGAGTAGTTTCCCTGCAACGATAACAACAAGACAAGGTAGCTTTCCGAATTAGAAGGAAAGCCGGCGGTTGATAGAAGGCTTTTTGTTACGCATATCGTAGTAACTGGCCTGTTTTGCAAGGCCTCGCTGGATATGCTTCACCACGAGGTCTAGGGTCGTTAATATTGGATGGAAATAGCATGTAACGATGGGTAGAGGTCAGCCTACCGATTGCTATCTTATTTTCAATACCGCGAGGAATAATAATATCTATCGAAGACGTTAGTAAATATTAATTCGGTCGTTGAGGAATTTAAGTACCTGAAATAATCCTTTGAGGCTCAACATATCTGGTATACGATGGTTTCACAAATTTAAACCACTGTTTTAATATACTATCGATGGTTCTTCCTCGTTCACGAACGTCTCGCGCAACTGGGCGGATTTTACATCAGTGTCAGGAGTCTAAATGAGATATCAAAAAGGAGTATCTAAGTACTTACTTCTCCGCCCCAAACAAACATCCATGTCTGCTTCAACAAATATCTATTATAACACCATTAACCACGCGTTCAAAAACATACGCATGAGCTGGTGTATACCTTGAGATCCAAAAGCTCCAGTATCCTTGGATCGGTGAAGGCCAGTATTCCCTCGAGGATCAAAACTCGCGGGGGATGCATTGGGGTCGTTTCAGGTTCTCGTTGATGTTTCTTGAACGAGTAAATGGGTATTTCGACTTTGAGGCTATTAGGAAATTAGACATGATGTTAAGCGACTCTTCACTGAATCAACGTATAGATACCCTTTCTTTAGGTCTCGCAACAGCTTAACAAGGACGTCAAAGTCTATTGCGAGAGGAGAGTCAAAGTCGTATTCGTCTGCATGTGCGATAGCATTCTCCTCAGGCGTGAGTGTTTTATAGAACGAGTCCTTTTCGCATGTAAAGTCAGATATAACTGTTCCAACGATAGCTTTGTGGCAGCCCCCGTCCTCGAAGTGAAAATACCATGACCAAGATGGAGGCTCCCGGGAGATCAAGCAAGTTAATAATTTCCTGGGACACCGAAGACTTTCCAGAGCCGGAGCTACCAGCAACACCAACAATGATCATCGGCTCCCAGGGGCAGTGATACCGGGTATTCTGCCGGCTCATCGTGAAGTGTCGAAATTCCGATTCAAGCATGTTGGTATCGTGACATATATATATATGTGTGTGTATAATATGAAAAAAATATATGAAAAATAGCAATATACCGTCCTATCCAAGACGATATAGTGATAGTTGGGCTTGGAACATGCCCTAACAAGACTACTACAAAGCTATAGGAACTCTCAATATAGGCGTCAAAAGTTCGGTATGGGGTAAAACATACCACAAGCAAACGCCGGTCTCCAGACCCACGGCACTATTTACAGTGATATCAGCACCCCATACGCATATATAAAAACATCCAGGACAGAAAGAAAAAGTGCCAGCAAGAGTGGAGTTTTTTGCCTGAGTGTCTTTTTCTCTCTCGCTGCTCCTTCGTCTGTGTAAAAGAAGCCCGCGGGTGGAGCCTCTTCCCTCCTGCTGAACACGCGACCAGCGAAAGGCCTGTCACATGACCACGCTAGGGCCCAGGGCTTTGTCAGCCGAAGTACAAAAGGCAGAAACTTCTTTTCAACCTCCAACTTCCTCTTCTTCTCGTCAACTGCAGGATCAGCGCCTCTGCTTCCAGTGACCTGTTCCACCCACTCCCTCTCTCATGGAACGGCGATGGTCAGATACACGGGCTGAGGAATAGACCAAGATAGCTTCACGCGCCCTCTCTGCTCTCCTGGAGACCGTTGAAAAGCTGGTGACAATGGCCTCTGCGAATCTCGTATGTGGAGCGAGTTCTCTCTCTTTCAAAGGCTCACCACGGAGAGATTACTAAAGTGTTTAGATGTCACCAACTCCCTCCACGGCCACTCCAACATGGTCGAACTTCGAGAAGAAGATGGAGGAGCATAAACCCTCCAAAATGTGAGTTTCTTCCTTCCCTGACCCTCCGGTGCAATCCTTCATGGATATCGAACGATGCCGATGCTATGATGAGTTAAAACTCAAGTTGGGAATCTCTCCGAAAATCTCGTGTAGGAAAAAAATAATTAACTCGTTGCCTGAGCTGAAACATCGATGTCCACTATTTTTTGTGTGCGTTTATTTAGCAGGTTCGCTAATGGACACGCTTCTCCAGGGACATCAATTATCTAGTAATGGACTATCTTGTCACAAACGGATACCCATCAGCAGCAAATAAATTTGCAGCAGAGGCAAATATCCCACAGCGTCATGATTCTGACACAGTACAAGAGCGCGTCGAGATTCGAAATGCGATCTACTCGGGCAATATCCAGTCAGCAATCGAAAAGCTCAATGAGCTCAACCCCCAGGTAATTCTGCCCCGCTCTAGTTACGTATCTTTTTACCTTCCACATGATTAGACGATGTTTCATGCACCACGCATAATGACCCTTTTATAAGGGCATTGATGAAACCTACTCATCTTCAGTCCTCAGTATGATTCTTTGGGAATAATTCATTTTTTGTGCAAGCAAGATCACCTTTATTGAATTTGCTGCTAATGATATGTTTAATAGCTGCTTGATGACAAGCCTGAGCTCCATTTCTCTTTACTACGTCTCCAGCTCATCGAGTTAATACGCAACTGTATAACTACCCCAAATGCCGATATCACACCAGCTCTAGATTTTGCTACTTCACAGTTGGCACCTCGAGCTCCGACAGCACCGCAGTTCATCAAGGAGCTCGAGGAAACCATGTCATTACTAATCTTTTCTCCGGAAAATCTTTCAGCGCCATTGAATGAACTTCTTGATCCTGCTATGCGTAAAACCGTTGCAGCAAAGGTTAACGAAGCCATCCTCCAAAGACAAGGCTCAGTAAGTGAAGCTAGACTTCGTGCTCTTGTCAAACTTCGCGTTTGGTCTGAAAAAATGGCCAGAAACTCCAAGAAGGATATTCCAGACAAATTGGATATCGGGTTTGATAACGACGCCACCAATGGCAATGAAACCAACGGTTCTGCCAGTCAGGATGATGTTGTCATGCAAGAGCGCGGCGACCTTGACTCCATGGTTCATTAATCTTTCAGTAATGCCCAACTTGTGCCTATGTGGCCCGTTTTAATTATTCTTCCAATCGCTTAGCATGGCGCAATGGTTTTTTTCGGGGCCGGATGTCTTGAATTTTCTCTCCGTGAAGGTATATTATTAGCTTCTTAACACGTTCCGGTGTATTTTAACAAAGGCGTGATTCAGCACTGACAATGATATCATGATACGTTCTCAATAATAATAATACTCTGCTTTAATTAGTCTCCTGTAAGGTATCTCACCGAGGTAACGTCTTCAGTGAATGCTCCGTAGTCTCTCTCCCACCTCTCCACGTAGACAAATGGCGAGTGTATTCTCCTGTCTGCTGCTTCCAAGTGTTTAAAACGCCCAAATTTGCTTTCAATAATATAAACCGCTCACAAGTATCAACATTCTGGAGTACCTTTCCAAGGTATCCAGACAGATGAATAAATAGTTATGTAGCAATGAATGTTATATAAGGCAAAAATTCGGCCAGCGACAAATGAGGACTGGGAAACAATCATGGAAGAGGAAAACATAATAAGGCAAACAAGTGAGCTAGATACAAAAAAGCAAATGCAGAGAATCAATGAGATTGCATGTCAAAAAATCACACTAAAGAATAAAGGAAATAAATAAACATCATGGGAGAGGTGAGGTCAAACGGCTAAGTCTAAGTTGGGATGGAGTATGGAGTAAACAAAATGGTATTATCCAGATATAAATAGGAAAACATCTAAGTGAGCGACTCGGTCAGAAGTGCAGAAAATGCAAGGTGCTTAGCGTGATAGTTAGAAATTCATCATATCTAAAGATACTGTTAGCCTGGTAGCCATGATTGTAGAGCTAGGAAATCATACCTCTTCCAAATAGAGCTCGTTTAGCCCAGTCCATGGCCATCATGACTCTGGTCCTGATGCTAACGCTCTGAGCAAAATAAATACTTCGCCACAAATACACGGCGAGTAAGCCTCCTCCGAAGCTGAGACCATTGATATCGAATACAGCAGCGTTACCAATGTATGCCAAACTACCGAGATGTTTGTATTCAAAAGCTCGATAAACGCTTTCATCAAGGCTTTCAAAATTGACTTCCTTAGAACGCATTCCTGGGACGGCAAGGGCAATTTTATTGAACTTGCGACCGAGGTAGTGTCCTTGCTGATTAGCACGCTGGGCGGTTGCAGGGAGAGAAGTAAGTTTTGAGTCGATTTGAACGAGCAGCTCGTGCAATTCATGGAAGTCGAGAGTACCACTCCGGTCAATATCGTATTGTTCAAATAGCTTGTCGAGTCTTCTGAGATGGTTTGAGGCTTGCGGGAAGCGCTTCTTCACTCGCTGGGCTACATCGCGCCATTCTCCAAAAGTGAGATGAATTTTCTGGGGGTCACGGCCTTTCTCCCAGGCAATTTCACGTAAGAAGGATAGGATGTGGTCAGCTACGTTATTCTGTACAGTGGAACAATCTCCAATAGCATATACTTCTCCCCGTGGAGCTCCAAGTAGTCGAAGATGGGTATCTGTCTCCAGGGCGTGCTTATTGTTTTGGCCTTCCAGCTTCTTGGACAGCTTTCGGCAAAGTTCTGCTTGAGCTACAAATTGTTAATTTTAAGTTGTTTATAGAGGATCAGCCGTCGTGGTAAAACTCACCGACTCCAGTTGACCATAAGCAAAAGCCCATGGGAATCTCCTTAACAACTGGCTTGCCATCTTCCATTTGGGTGAAGAGGATTTTATCAGATTGAACTTCCTTGACTCTTGAATTGGTAAGCACATTGACTTGATCGTGAGCGAACCGTCGCTAGAAAAGTCAGTATAGCTACGATGCAACCAAACATCGAACAAGTCACATACCTCAGCATAAAGGGACAATGTTTCATCGTAAGTATTGAGAATATGGCTTCTGCTCTGGATAAGATGGACAGAAATCTCGTTTCTCAAAATCCTAGGGAACGATCTGAATAAATCTTCATTTAACATGTCAAAGAGTTCGGCAGCGAATTCGACACCGGTTGGGCCGCCTCCGCATACAACGAAGGATAGAAGACGTTTCCGTTCCTCATCACTAGTGGTAGGAAGACAGGCTACTTCCAAGTTTCGAAGGACCTTTGCTTTAATCTGACGAGCATCGTCAATCGATTTCAAAAAGTTGCAGTGTTCAAGACCTTTTACACCGTGCTGATTGGTTGTAGAGCCTGGGAAAAGATGAGTAGTGGGATCAAAAGGGAGGAGGGCTCCGAAAGACCTACCAACTCCGATAACCAGTTTATCATACGGCAGATAGAAATTCTTTCTGTTGCCATCGCAGTCAACTTGAGATATTTCAACAAGTTTCTCGTCAAAGTCTACGTCCACCGCCTCGGCTCGAAGGAAATGTCCCCGAAGCCGCTGTACAACCAGCCTAATCGGTTCTACCAACGAGCTAAGTCCAAGGGTTCCTACTGTTGCTGAAGGGAGCATTGGCGTAAAGAGAAAGTAGTTCACAGGGGAGACAACGGTGACATGGTAGTCTCCGGGATTCAAACTCTTCATTAATGCCACACTTCCCCATCCGGTACCAAGAATAACAAGTTTCGGCTTATCTTTTTGCTCCAGCTTCATGTCGCAGTCGTGATCGTCCACGAGAACTTCGGCAATTGGAAGGTTCTTTGGGCCACCCCGTCTTGGGTTAAGTGCATTCTGCGAGACAGGGATGTCAACGTTGTCTGGGTCGGTACGGTAGGTGGTGGCATCGTAGACGAAAAACGCAAACACAAGACCAAAACCGAAGAGCATCACACCTCCGCTGAAGGCCAAGACCCTGAATCCGAAGCGTAATATCCGGCTACGGCGTACTTCCTTGGTGACCTTGGAGGCTCCTGGGCCTTCTTCGGTGGTTAGTGAGCGGCATTGCGATCTCAAGGTGGACGGTCGGGAGGTTCGGAAGACCTTCTGGGCGGAAAGTGAATGTCGTTGGACGATGAAAAGGCGGCGATCGGGTATATTTTTAGGTGGGGATCGTAGAAACTGCACTGTGCTATATCCGGAGCGTTGTATGATCCTGCAGGCAGCGCATCCCGGGAGTCGGGAGCGTATAGAACGGGAGAGCATCGTAGTAGATGAGGAAGCCAGTGTCTTTTTTCAAGAGAAAGACTTCATCTCAGCCATTGAGGCTGGGCTCCGGGGCTGATGGACGCAGCAGATGAATATAAAGCCAGCTCCAAGGCCTGGAACATCTGTCCGCTTGGTTCTCGCAGCGTATAATGTTGGCGATGTTAGAAGATGCCTTGGTCGTCGTCTTCCTTGTTGATTTTATTTAAAAGCTGCGTCACTTTTTGTTTAGTCAGGGGCATTAGGTAAGCATGGAGTAACGCTAGGCCGAGTTCGGTCATCGCCGTTTTTTTTTTTTTCTTTCTACCTCTAAAAATACTCTCAGCTTCTCCTTTTCTCCTTTTTCTCTTTGGATATTTCATGCATGTTTTCGCCTTCTGAGGCAGACTGAGACAGCTGGCTCGTCGAGCAGAAGCCCAGGGGCAAAAGAGGGTCCACTAGTGCTGGACTGGCGTTTTTCGAGAAGCCACTGGCGCCGCGTTTGGCGCCCTCTAGTCTCATCTCCGTACAGTCAGTTGACTAGAACAACCAGGTAAGGCTGAGCGCCATTCAAAATCAGCTTTTGACTCTATTAAAGAATCCTGCTGAGATAATGCACGCTACAACTATACCTCCTTGTGTCTGTTGGAGCTCGCTGTTTGGTTACATTGGCGTTGTTCCCTCTTTGCGACATATTAATCATGAACTTTGCTAAATTGGTCGCTCAATTTATTCTCTTTGCGTTACGCAGTCTACAGTAAAGGACATGCCGCTCCGTAGTTCACATCATTTTATCTCTCACGCTGATGCGCGATGATAATAATAGCTTCTCTACAGTCTCTGGGTCAACTGTCTTGATTGGTCGTGTGCCTCGGTCTAGATGCCCTCCGTGTACCAATTCCACCAACCAATTGCTAAAATGTACGTCTTGCGGGTTAATATTACAATAATGGGGTCTTGCTCAACCTCTTAATCGAGAGAAAAGCCCTTCGGCGTTATGGGAGTTTGATACATACAGTAGTTGGCACCGAGAGGCACTAAAAGTAGGTAACCAAATAAACTCTGATAAGAAATTATTGAATTTTTTTTTTTTATCTGCGATCAACTCACGGCATCCCACCAAAACTGTTTATCACTTCTCCGGTTGCTAGGCCTTCGGCGCATATATTTATACAGTATAAAAATGGCAGACGGAAGTTCTAAGACCAGTACTCAAGCTGGTAATGTCAGCTCGACGGTTCAGGCACTGAGAGCTACTTTGACATCAGAAACTACCCCGCTGGCCCGCCGTTTCCGGGCTCTCTTTTCGCTCAAACATCTCGCATGTCTGCAGCCGCCTACGGAAGATACTATCCCAGCCATAGACGCTATTGCCGCAGCCTTCCCTTCGCCATCAGCGCTGCTAAAGCACGAGCTAGCGTACTGCCTGGGCCAAACGAAGAATTTACACGCCGTGCCGTCGCTACGCCATGTGTTGGAAGATAAGAACGAGGACAGCATGTGTAGACACGAAGCCGCAGAAGCTATTGGCGCATTAGCAGACACATCAAGTCTAGATCTACTGCGGAAGCTAAGGGACGATCCAAGTGAGCCAGATGTTGTTCGAGAAACCTGTGAGATTGCGGTAGATAGGATCCTGTGGGAGACCTCCGAAGAAAGGCAGACAGAGAAGGTTAAGAAGAGGTGCGTCCTACGCCTTAGTTATTCGAAAACACAGATATGGGATTGATAATACGGATAAAAACGATGCTAACAGATAGTAAAGTGACTTCACTTCCATAGACCCTGCTCCTCCAACCGCTCTCACCTCGGAGGGTCACTCGATCCCAGCGCTCAAGAAAACTCTTCTCGACACAAGCCTTCCTCTCTTCCAACGATATCGTGCAATGTTTGCGTTACGCGACCTTTCCTCCCCACCGGATCTTCCAACTGCGCGTGAAGCAGTTGAGGCTTTGGCTGAAGGGCTTAAGGATAAATCGGCATTATTCAGACACGAAATTGCGTTTGTATTCGGACAGCTCTCTCATCCCGCTAGCATCCCAAGCTTGGTGGCAGCACTCAGCAACAAGGAGGAGGCTGGTATGGTCCGTCATGAGGCCGCTGAGGCCCTTGGCAGTCTAGGTGACGAGGAAGGGGTAGAAGAGGTGTTGAGGAAGTTTTTGGACGACCCAGAGGTTGTTGTCAAGGATAGCGTCGTCGTCGCTCTCGATATGGCGGAGTATGAGAAAAATGGCGAACTTGAGTATAGTTTAATTCCGGAGCCGGCTGCCGCTGGTTGAGTGCTTGCTCATTCTGGAGGCCTTTTGCATGTTCAATATATTCCTGAAATGATGCACGCATAATAGTCTCCTTTTAGTTGTTTGTATTATGCCTGGATTGAAAATAGACGGTTAGCAATGTGAAATCTTTAATACATTCCCATCCCAAAGTAGCCCACGTACTTGTGCCCACATTCGCAAGTGTAGAACACCGTGCTTCCTTCGTCTGCACTACGCAACTGCAATGTATAGTATCTCATCTCTGTCCTACCGCAATCAGGGCATGTCTCCTGGATTACGGCATCATCCTGCTTGCGTTGCTCAGCTAATGTGCGGACTGCTGAACTCTTCGATCGAAGTGATGACGGGAAGGCACTCGGTTTGGACTCGGAAACAATGGTTCTCGAAGCACGATCTAATGTCATATATCAGCTCCAAACTGAAATATATATACACAGCGCAAAGGGGAATGCGTATTTACCTCTGTTCTGGGTTCCGCAGATGTCGCAGGTAAGAATGGTATTGGCATCACCCGTGGATTCGCTCAAAAGATTGCCACAGTCGACACAGAATATCAATGATCCAATTGCAGACATCGTAATGAACGAAGAGGATTAGAATGTGAAACTGCTAGTGTACTCCGTTCTGACTGTGGGATGAAATTTTGTTCAAATACTCAAAGTCGATCTCGAAGCGTCTCTTGGGCGTTGAATTTTAACTAGTTAAGCTACTGAATTTTCATTGGTGGAAACCTTAATTGAGATAGCCCCGCTAGTTGGTCGTACTTAAGTATTGTTAATTGGGCTACATCTATATCAACTGCCAATTTGATGTAACGAACGTATCTTCAACCATATCCGTGCAAGGAAAAGGCGAACTATTATTGTGTGATCATAAGAAAGTAGAACTGCGAGATGGATGATTTGGAGAAAATTAAGAAGAATCTTAATTAGTGCTGTACTTAGCTTTCGGGCTGCATATATTTTGTGTGATTTCAAAAAGCTACCCATGATACTTCTTGATAGCTTAGCTTAGATTCGAGGATGCAGCCCCGACTAAGCATACCTATGATTTAATTATGCATGTCAAGTCGGGATTAAAGCCGTATTTTTTGATTCTGCAGGCTCTTAAGTTGGTAGAGGGAGCATCCCTAGCATACCACGCTCAGAATCTGCTGCTCACGATTATTAATCTCGCAGGAAGAATAGGCTTCTCAATGACATGGATCAAGCAGCCGGGAACCCTCTGATGCTCAAGATGTACTGCGATATGACGTTGCATTATATTCTATCAAGGATTCAGTTGTCAAAGGGCTGGCTGAATCACTGCCGAGCTGAGCGTTTTAAATACTGCCAAGCCGTAATTACAAGGGAAATATTCATCTGAATGCTTCCTGCTGCCTTGCCATGATTGTAAGGGATGGACGGGGGATGGGAGAGTAGCGAATGGTAGGTCAACACCTAAATATCCCCTTTTTTTTTCTGTTGCCTGAAGATATAAATGAAGATTAGATATTCTTAGCATATATGCTGGTTCTTTCCCATTGATATTTCTCTATACTCTGTCTTATCATTCGGTACCGCACCTAAGAGACCCGGAATATTCATATTTCATATCACCTTCAGCTATGGCGGCAAGTGCGGAGGCTCTCTTTGAGGTTCTCGGGAAACGATAGTTACGAAGACGCCTTCGCCGATAGCCCGAATCTCCATATATTCTTAGAACTTGCATTGAAGAGGTTACCGGAACATAGCAGCATTCTAGACGTTGGGTGTGGAACTGGTAAACCAGTGGCCCATACCCTAGCTTCTGCAGGCCATCAAGTTCATGGAATCGATGGCTCTCAAACCATGGTCAACATTGCCTTCAGCCAAGTGCCAGGAAATTTTATGAAGGTAGATATGAGAATGTATGAGCCTGGATGCACGTTTGATGGTGTGTTTGCGATTCTCTCCCTCTTCCGGCTTTCGCCTGGCGAAATATACTCGATGTGCTGCAAGTTTTCTGAATGGCTGAAGCCCGGTGGGTATTTGGTTATTGGGGTGACCCCGAGTACAGACCTACCGCCGGGTGGGTACATTCATGACTCCACATGGGATTGCACGCGACAAATGGGGAAGCCATGGATGAACCACTACAGCGACGAATTGGTTTTTTTTTTTTTTTTTTCTGAGGAGCGATGGAAGAGAATTCTCCGAAGCGTTGGGTTCGAGATTGAGTCAGAGTCTCGCTATTCCTTCACCCCAAAAGATCTAGAGTTCAATCACGCAGAGATTCACTATCTTCAACTAGCAAGAAAGGTTGAAAACCACCCGCTTCTAGGGCCATATCCGCGGCCGACTAAAGCTGAACTACATCGAATGCCCCGTGCTGCTACTCCGCCGAGGGCCTAGTAAGTGAGCAGCTGAATATTATTCTTGGGAGTTTCACAGAGAAGGAAGTCTGCTTGGGATGTATCAACAAGGGTAGGTGGCGCTCAGCCATCTATTTAATTCGGAAGCATGCTAAAAAAACAGTTCACGAGACTGCAAGACTGGGTGAGCACCAAGCCAAACATTCGCATGTTTGACGGTACTATAGAAAAGCTGCCATTCTCGACAGAACAGTTCGACATTGTCTTGGTATCGTGGCAACTTGAGTTTGCCGCGGGCATGGAAGCAGCGTTGGGAAAGATTTTGCGTGTTACCAGAAAGAACAATTCATCTCGGATACTGGTCATCCAGGGAGCACCAGATAATGAACTTATCCGCTTTCTTAACACGACTTCCGGGCTTCCCAACGTACAACACCAAGGTTTTCTTCTCCATTTTGCCAAAGAGTACTTTGCAAGGCATGGATTTGTCAAGGCTACCATGAGCCATATCAAGCACACCATATCTTCCCCGACGAAGATATATCCAAGAGATGCAGAGCAGCTGTTGATCTCCTTGCTGGGAACATGGTTTCCGTAGTTGACAAAGAAGAGCTTTTTTCAAGGCTCGAACTTCATTTCCGTGGAAGTGAGCATGCGATTGGCCATAATATGGCCATGCTGGACGTGAATTTGACTGTAAATTAGGCGAGATAACTCTGAGCCTTTGGATTTCTACAGCTGTTTCCTATTGACCTCAGTCATAAAAACCACAAATATTAGTGTTGTCAGTATTGGTTGCCAGGTCCAGGTACTTTGATAAAACTCCATAGAAAGCAGTAGGTTCGAGTGTTGCTCTTCATTATGTACTGACAGGACACACTTTGCATGATGGAAGGCCGGAAACTGCTTTACTATCACGGTTAGTTAACTAGCTTAACTAGTTCAAGATACATAATCAACTAAAGAGCTATGAAAAGGTGTTAATGTTACCGTTAGGTGGCTAGATGGAAGGCCTTACGTTTTGAATCTGCTTTGATGCATGGCCTTGCTAGGAGAACGAGACATAGCAACAGCCACAACCCGCCCCATAACAAGCCCGCTACTCGTAACAAACACCTGGGGACGATATGCATGATTATCTAACGTAGCTGTGGCGCTAGGTGATATCGTTTTATGCGACCCTTGCAAGGAGTTTGGATCGTAGAAATAATCCGACGAGCTAAATCCAAATAACTGCTGGCGTTCAATGCAGCTGTCGTTCTGTCGTTTCGCGCAGAGAGAGAGTCACCGCGGACGTCGCCAATGGCCCTGAACGAGATACCGAAATGCTGCCAGCTCCCTCTCCCTGCCACCGAAAGCTCTTGATCAGTAGGACACTACCATGCAGCGCCCGTTTGAGGCTGCGATACCGCGGGAGAGCAGCAGCTCGACCTACGATGCGGCCCGACGACTGCCTCGTCCGCTCTCCGTGGACGCGGCCCTGCAGTTCTCGCCCATGACGAGCGCGCCGATATTTGGCCTGGGTAAGTGCAGCCTGGCTGGCGGCCAGACAAGCGGTGCCATGCTGATCAGACGGTCTTCTTTTTTGTCCTCTGTAGACTCGATCTTGCGGCCGGACATCGAGCAGCCCTCACTTGCAAACTGGGCGCGCACCTACGACTCCCACACCGCCGGCAGATTGATAGATACCCTCGACAACGAGACCCAGGCCAGCTCTGCGGACTCGCCTTATATCGAGACTGTCCGCAAGAACATACACGGCCTGCTGGTAGGCGAAGGGTTGACAGGTGACGGCCTGACGACGATGTACAGTCTTTTCTTTTCCCCTTTGCCGATGATGGCTCGACTGTGCTGACTGTGAGGTGGGATGTAGTCGCTTCAAGGCGCCCCCGCGCGCTTGTCAACCTCGTCCCTCTGAAAAGACCCAGGCACCGCCAGCCAACATGGAACTGACTGCCCACGAACGGCTTGGGCCCTTTGCAAAGATGGTGCTGGATACTACCAATATACCGTTTAGATGTACGCCATGCATCTCTCTCTCTATCCCTCTCTTTTCCAGTGTTTTATGCTTGGTTGTATATTTGCTAATGTAGCTGCAGACCCGTCACCAAGCTCTCCAAGCCCACCAAAACAAGTGCAGAGATCCAAACCAGCTCCTGCTCCCGACCAGCGTAATAGGAATACCCCTGATGATGGAGGGAAGGCAGTCTCAAAAATCCCGGACCCAGGTATGGCCGTCAAACCTGTTGTTTTGGTTCCAGCGTTCCCCGACCCCTCGCAATTGAGCGAGTACCAACATATTCCAGATACCTATGCAACACCGCGGTTGTTGTCCCCAGCTACACAACACGCCGAATCAGTAAAGATTCGAGATCAAAGGGAAGTAATCAACACAGCTGTAGCAAACCTCCAGTCTCTTCTCCAGGATGTATTTGAAAGTGAGGACGAGATGCAGCTCGACAGCTCCCAGAATCCAGACCAAAATACCAACAAATACTTTTACACCATGGATACCACGGAAGATAGCAGGCCGTGTCTGACCTCCGAGACCCATAAGCAACTACAAAAGGCTTTTAGAAGTGTTTCCGGATATGGTAAACTTGGAGATATTCCTAACGAGTTCATTACGCGTATACAGAAGCTTTGTGAAGCTCCCATAATGGCGGCCCAGTCGGTTGATATCACAGTTGAAAGTGACATGCCTGAAACCAGCATGGAAAACTGGACAAAACAGCTTGGAGAGCTGGAGAATGCATTGCTCGCTATGGGCACGCTGCTACACACCATGGATGGCCGTACTGATGCAAAGGAACTTTGCTCTGAAGACATGATACAACTCATTCCGACGGCTTTAAATCATGTTTTTGAGCGTTGTGTTATACCAGCGGTCGAATGCAGGCCAAGTGGTAAGGATACAGCTCTCTTCAGCATATTTACAAGCCAGAAGCAGGCGATAGCAAGCGTAACCCTACAATCGAGGAAAATCCTGTCTCAGCTAGGCGTTTTTCTCTCTGCAGTTGACCTTGTCGAGGGCGCAATCACGGCAATGGAGTTTATGGCTACCAAGTTGATATTCGTCGAAAATGCTCACCATGAAAAAGATTCTACTATTGGAGTCCAGAGATTCGAGGCGGTTCGGCGCTGCGCTATGGACATGCTTGCGAAGATATTTGCCAAATATGCCGAGCAACGATCTTTTATCCTGGATGAGATTCTTGTGTCTCTCGAAAAGCTTCCATCTACCAGGCAAAGTGCTAGGCAATTTAAGTTAACGGACGGAAAAAGCATTCAATTGCTTTCTGCGCTGGTTGTACAGCTTGTCCAAACCACTGCGGTCAGAAGCACTTCACAACATGCAGCAAAACCTAAATTGCGGTCATCTGGTCAAAATGAGGCGGGTGAAGACGATGATGAGTCGGGGTCTGAGGATGAAGATGACACTTCTCCATTTGTTTACCTTTCCAGACAGGTTGACCAGGCTTATGATAATGCCGTGCGTAGCGCGCAGTATATCACCAGGTTCATCGTCCAACGAGCTATGACCTCAACGAAGACCGGCGATCAGCCTTACAGAAATATCCTGGATTTATTCACGGAAGATCTGATAAGCATTCTTGGCTCTTCAGAATGGCCTGGTGTCGAACTACTTTTACGAGTGCTTGCTTCTCAGATGGTTGGGATAGCAGAGCATGATAAAAGCACAGCAAATGCAAAAAATATGGCCTTGGAACTTCTAGGCTGGATGGGATCAGCAATCTCGGATTTGACCTCCACGGCACAACATTTAAACAACTCAACGGATGATGGTGACTCGGAATTAACGGAATACATAAGGCAATTGTTCGATAACCATTTGAGCAGGTCATTACATGTTCAAGATCTTGTTGTCCACGATGGCCCTTACCGTATCTCCCTGGAATACCTTAATACTAAAGATGTGGCAGGCTCACACCTCCCAAGTGCTCGGGACTATCTCCTCACATCCTGGACTAAAACAGCATGCACTGTTTATTGTGATGCCTCCCAGAATGAGGCCATATCTCGCGGCTCTTCTGCCCGGAAGCTAGCAAGTTCTTTGACAAGCTTAATATCCGAGCCTCAATGGCTTGAACAACATCGGTATGTGGCACCCTGAGTGTTAATTCCCATCATTTTCAGTATCTAATTTCATAACAGTGAATACGAGACTATTTCAACCCAACAAGCTCGATTTGCCTATCTTATCGTTATTTTGAGCAGCGGATTCTGCAAGGCCTTTGATACTATCGTTAAGGTCTTGCTCAGCTCCATCTCCAGTGACCAGGCAAAAGTGCGGAGTCGAAGCTTAAAGAGCGTCATTCATATGCTTGAACGGGACCCAAGCCTACTAGACCGTGACGACTCCATTATGGACTTGATTCTTAGATGCGCAGCTGACTCATCCCCAATGGTCCGTGACTCTGCCCTTACTTTGACAGCCCGATGCATTTCCCTCAAGCCAGCACTGGAGAATGAGTGTTGCCGTGCAATATTAGCATGCGCTTCTGACCCAACTGTTGGTGTTCGAAAGCGATGCATAGGTCTGATGAGAGATGTATACACCGTAACATCCAACAAGGATTTGAGGATTTCTATCATAGAGCAGATACTAAGGAGAGTCCAAGATCATGAAACAAACGTTGCAACCTTAGCACGGCAAGGCCTGGAGGAACTCTGGCTGTCACCACTCCATTCCACGGATAATTTTGACACACCGCAGGCCAAAGTATCTCTTGGAGAGTTGGTTGAGCTTTTCATAGGGGCAGTCCAAAGAGGTGATGAGGTGGTATCTAACCTTGAATCTTTCTTCAAAGCAGCCCTTCACCCAGAATCCAGAGCAGTGGTGCAGAATTTCAAAATATGCAAGGCGGCGGTTGCTACTCTCTTTGAAAATGTGGTCCACGGATCCAATACTGACCAGCGATCACTGCAATCTCATCTTCGAACACTAACGGTTTTTGCAAAGTCGAATCCCAAACTGCTCACTCCAGACCAACTGGAGACTCTTCACCCTTACATTGGACATCTTTCGAGTACAGACGATCTCCTACTTTTCCGTTCTGTGGTGGTCATATACCGTTGTGTTCTGCCAAATCTCTCCTCCGCTCACAATAACCTCCTCAAAGAGATTCAAAACGACTTGTTCAAGAGCGTCTCAAAACTTGCTAGGACTGAACTTAATGAAGTCATGGCTTGTTTGTGGACTATTAATGGGGTTCTGCAAAATACGGAGCGACTGGTCAAGCTTACAATATCCGTCTTGAAAGGAATTTACCAGGCATCAAACACCAAACTTGACGCTTCGACCAGCGGCGATGCCTTGGGTAGAGTCCGAAGTTATATAAGAATTGCTGGCTGTGTGGGGAAACATTGCAACCTGGAGAAATTCAGCTCATTCTTTGCCCAGGCGTTTCCAAAATCCAACACTGAATCTGTTTCTGGTCTCATGGTGGAGTTTATAGCTCCATTTGCATCTTCTATATACCCTCATGAGCTCAGAGTTATGTCATTAGAAAGTTTAGGGTCGATATGTGAAACTTGGCCCGAGCAATATGGCAAAGAGAAAGCTAGACTAGCATTCTCCTCTGTTTTCAAAGAAGACAGTGGCGATCTCCAGGATATCGTCCTGAAATCTTTCCTCACATTCTTTTCTATTCATGAAGGTAAATCAGAAAAGTTTGTGAATACGGCTGAAACGAACGGTGATAGCGCCGATACCAGCAGACTTGGAGGGTCATTAAAGGCCAGTGCAAACGATGGTGCAGCGGCCTTGATAGCGCAAAATTTCCTTCCCCAAATGCTTCATGCTGCCATGTCGAAGCAGGATACTTTTGCACTAACTGCCATCGAACTGATTGCAAGCATCAACCGTCAAGGCCTAATCCATCCAAAGGAATGCGCAGGGGTACTAGTGTCCTTGGAAACTTCCCCTAATTCAACGATTGCTACTACAGCATATGACATTCACAAAATGCTCCACCAACAACACGAATCTATGTTTGACCGTGAGTACATGAGAGCAATTCAGGATGCATTCTACTACCAACGCGATGTTATTGGTGATTCAACCGGTGCCTCGGTTCGTCCGTTCACTCCAAAACTTGCTTTACTATTCGATATTGTCAAACTTAGCAACAGCAAGTATCAAAAGAAGTTCCTCACGAATTTTTGCTCCAAAGCCAACTTTGAACTGAAGAAGCTAGACACTTCAGGGAATCCGCCTGAATACCTGGAGCTTACACGGTTCGTGTGCCAAAACGTTGCATTCTTTGATTATGCCCAAGTCGCAGAACTTCTGGCCGCCATTTCTTGCATGGAGCGTATTGTGGGGACCACTGGGACCGCAGTCGCACATTCTATAGACACGGAGGTCCTATCCGTGAAAGTGCCAGAGGCTATCGAACAACTTGGACCACAGGAAGGAGAGCCCAATATCATTCCTGCTCCAATTGATCCTACTGTATTAAAACGACTTGCAACGGCCGGCGCCGGCCTTTCAATGCTGTGGGAGACAAGGTCTTACCTCCGCCGTTTATATAACTTGAACTTCCACTCTTTGCAAAAGGAAGGCAAAGTTGCCGCCAAAGAGCTGAACAAACCGGCCTCTAAAGTGCCAGGCATCAACGGTGATCGATTCTGGGATACTATAGCACGGATTATGAAATCCTTAGACAACACTGACTCCATGACTAACATGTGCCGCGAGTTTTCTACTTTGATGTCGGTGGACGATGAACTCAAGATCGCCGGTGATGAAGATCGGGGCAGTCCCGACCCATTTGCTGAAGTGAATGACGTGAGCAGTGTGATTGGAACTGCGGGAAGGCCTGTGAAACGAAAGAGCTCCGTCTCTAGTTCCACGACACCAAAGAAGAGACAAAGAGGAAGGCCAAAGCTAGGAAGTAAACGCCCCAGTGAAGACTCGGACGAAGACAGTGACATGGATTAAAGGTTCTTCCATTTCAATATTATTGTATATTACCCTACCTTTCCTATATCATTCCATTTTTTTACGGGGGCGATGAGGCGCACGGGTCATTCCACCAGCCTTGATTTCATTTATCAACACTTACGAGCATCTTATGGTGAGCAATATCATGGCGGGCGAAACGGCACTTATGGTTCCAGGGGAGTTTGGCCAAAGAGGTCTATTATTTGATGACGGGGGTGATCTGTGATTAAATATACATACTTGATAACATATAGATTATTTTATTTTTTTTTCTATGCTGCAGAATTATCATGCTTGTCATAGTGCAGTAACCAAGCGTTTGGCAGTTATGAGGAAAGTAGCCAAAATGGCATCTAAAAAAACAGAAATGGATTTCTAGAACGGCAGCGTACAAACTACTGCTGTAAAAATATTATATACACAACATGAAATGATTGGGGGCGGTAGGTACTTTATTTTGTCTTGATGTATTTGAGCTTCCTAGACTCATGTAGGAAGTTGTTTGCGTAGGCCTTTGGGCGGAAAACGCGCTCATTTGGCTCTTGAACAAAGTATTCGTACCCCTGCTTCTCGGCAAATCGAATTGCATCTTCCTTTGACCTGAAATTGATATGGGTTCCCTGCATAGCGTCTGCAGAAGACTGCCATCCCATTAATGGATTCTCCCAGCGGTGACCCTTGGATAGGACATCCCAGTCCATCCTCCAGTGGTGGCTGCGCCAGGTGCCAGATTGAGTAGCTGGTTTGGCACTACGGTATATTCTGTGATGGAATAAAGGTGAGTAGGCTGTATCATCAATTGGAGATTAGCGTCTGGCAGAACGGTACCTGACTGTTCGGGCCTGAAGGTCTGTTGGAGCACCGGAGAGAACGGCAGCAGCAACGACTTCACTTGGCTCGCTTCCGTCCATCACTCGCTTGGGAACTGGAGAGAACAGGCTAATAGAAATGACAATTAGCAGGTATGCACATGCACGTGTATTTTTAGACGGGTATAAAATCCCAGGGTAGGGGGCCCTTACGAGGTACCATGGTCAACAGTGGCATTGTAGTCGGGCTGATGGCGTGGAATGGATTCACCAGCAGACTCCTTGCGGGTTATAGCACTTCCGGTAGATGGTGTTGCGGGGGCATCTTGGGTGGTGGTCTTGATCTCTCCGGCGGCTTGATGGGTGGCGGAGGAGCTTAGATACCGGGCATTGAGGGCGTATGAAAATCGAATAGAGCGGGTGCAGATGGCCCCAATAGCGGAGGGCCCGCCAGCTCGCAGTAGTGGCATCGTGGAATTGAAGATACGTCGGCGTTTGGCCTGGGTAGAGTTGTGATTCTGCTCAACAGCGACGTTCTTGATATCTGCCGGTTGCGCGAACCTTAAGGTAGTCACGGGACCTTATGTAAGCTATCGGAGTTTCGGTTGTGCCGGTATCCATATGCGGTTTAGCGCGTCCTCTCTGCGACTTCAACTTGACTCTCGCAGTCCGAACGACGGCAGAGCCATCGACGAAAAAGCACGAATTCTTCCGCTTCTTTATCCCCACCACGTAGTCGGTGACCTGTGTCCACGGTAATTGAGCTCCTGCTGGCACTATTGCATGGTTGTTATTGTCCTCAATACGCTAACCTGGTTCTCCGCGGAAAGATCCGATCATCATGAGCTTCATTGCCAGACGAGGGATCTCTACCCTCATTCCCCCAAAGGTATGTTCTAATCTTGGTGCTAGAACGTTAGGAAATGGATTTGATAGCTAATACAGTGTAGATTGCCTCTCCTTCGGTTCGTATACTGGACTATTCCCATCAATTGCGCATAATCCCGTTTGAGGCCCTGTGCCGTGGTCCTGGTGGATATTCAAACGACCACCATTGCAAGCATACAACACATAAAATGATACAGCTGGCTTACAATGCTATTAGGCAATCGGCGCTGCTAAGGATGCTGCTCGCATGGAGCGTGTGAGCGACTTTTACGCCAGACTCCCACGCGGTCCGGCCCCCGAGGCCAAGCCCTCTGGTCTTTTTGCCCGTTACCAGGCCGCCTACTTTGGCAAGAATGCTTCTTCTGCTCGTAAGTTTTTGAAATATCTCTTCGCATTAATATATTTATATTATCGGTCGATGTTGTATACTATTTTTACCTGTGGCAGAAAGGTTGGCCTTAAGTCTGCGTTGATCATATAGCTAACCGTTGCTTCATAGCCCTTGTCCATCTCATTATTGGCCTGACCCTGGTTGGCTACAGCATACAATACGTTACCCACCTCCGTAAGTACTCCTGACGTCTACGCTCCCGTCGATAGACAGCCGTATGCTAACTGCCGCTTCCTGCCCCCAGGCCACCACAAGAACAACCCTCACTAGTCGGATAACAAACGACGCTGTACCACATACATGTAGATATTCAATAGAATGAATCACTTGCTTTAACCTATATTTTCTATCCTCCAAATGCCATCCTATTACCTGCTCGTCCTTGCGTGCCGCAAAATATCCAGCCTGGAAGTTGGTGTGTATGTACCGCGCTAGCCTGATTAGGCGGCTCGTCTTGGCGCAGCTGGCCGACTTTCGTCTTTCAAAAGTGTCACTTTTCACTCTTCTCTTGATCTTGAATTCTACAACACCGTCAACTATCTTGACAACAACCGGCGTCTTGTTTCCGGCCTGTGATCGGCGTTCCTGGGCTTACTGTAGCTGGCACTTTTGGTTCGACCTTTTCTTTTGCCTCACCGGGATAGCAAGGAAGCTTCTGCTGCATCTTCTGCCAACGCGTGTCCGACCGGCCTGCCTGTGAAAGTCCTCCCTGCGGATAGGCTACTTGTGTGGTTCTCCGTCGCAATAACTAGTCTTTGACGATACGTACGTTTCTCACTTATACTGTGGCTCATTTTTGTCTGGCCTGTTTTGCGAAAAACAGAGGGCAAGAGTTGTGAATCCTGGATGGCGCTGACCCATGTTTCTTGAAGCTATAGAGCATTGTTATGGCAGAGCAGAGCAGCAACGATGTGGTAAACCAAACCCGGTCGGGCGGCGACCTCTCGCCTTCCGACGTTCCTGCGAGCAAACCTGACAATTTGACTGCTGGAGGGGACCGGGGGGATGTTCAAGCTTCTGATAACAACTCAAAACCAAAGGCAAACACACAATCATCGCAGGAAATATCAACGGGTAACCCATCGTCGACCGAAGCAAACGGAGTCGGATCGGAGAGCAACGATGCCAATACGAGCTTATCGCCAAATGTTGGAGATGGGAGTGGAGGATCGGATACAGATGCGAGTCGACCGGACGCACGAGCTAACACTGATGGGGCACAACACTCTCGAACAAGTTCTGTAAAAAGGCCGGCATCATTCAAACCAGTTTCCTTCGCCAAATTTTCCGTGACGAAACCCCCGGGCTCAAATGGAAATAGCAAAGCAAGCCCAGAGAAAGGTATGCACTCTTCCTTTTTCATGACGAGCTTTATGTGTTCTCCAAGGACAAAATGTTGATACTCTATACACAGCACCGTTTCTAACATCAACTCCGCCGTCATCTACGTCGACACCTTTAAGCTCGAGGCCACGGCTAGTCGCAAAATCCGGAAGTGGGCTACGGGATTCTTCTCCCCGGACCTCTACGGCAGGAAGTAAAAATGTCTCGGGTGCCCCCGATGCCAATCTAGTATGGAATAAAAATCGGCGTAAGTGTCTTCCGTAACATAAGGGCTTTCTACAAACTAACGGTATTTTGATATAGCTGTTCAACCACCTCCAACAAAACACCTAACGGATGAAGAGCTGAAGCAACAATATGGAATCCACATGACATCACGCATACAGACCGATGACAACGAGAAGGAGGCCAAATGGGCCGATATTGATGACGACGAGGATGACTGGGCTCCTGAAACTATTGAATGGAACGATGGCACCAAAATTACCTTGACTCATACCGAAGGCAGTGCGCCGGGATCCCAAGAGACCAGTACTCTAGCTAATAACTCAAGCGATCAAAAAAGACAACCCTCACCAGCCAACAATATGCCACCAGCACGCGAAGCCCCTAAACTTTTACTTTCCAAACCGTCAAGTTCTCTTGGGTCCAATACTACAATCTTAAAAGTCGGTGCAAGCGCCGAAAAGCAGCAATCTAAACAGGGTGGCGATTTGTCAAAGAATACCAATGATAAGCCCACACTAACGTCAAAGGGCGTTTCTGCGGTGCGGTCGCCGTGGGCCCCATTACCGCCTGTGGAAAAAGCGTCTCCTCTAGCACCTAATCCTCCAGCTCAAAATCAAGTTCCTCGTTTTAACCATGTTGAGCCTTCTAGGTTAGATGCCGGGCCAGCTCCTCCTACGAAAGAAATTGCTGCCGATGACTTCAATAGGTCTTGGAGAGATAGACAACCTACTGCTCCCCGAGAACTTTACAATTCGCAATCAGGTCGATACGAACCCGTCTCAGACAACAGACATGGGCACCTGAGGAATGATAGATCGGGGAAGAATGATGGCCATTTTAGGCCTGCTTCCCTCCTTCAACGGTCTATGCATGAACAATCTGGACCCGCGGAACCATCACCTGCCTTTCAGACTCACAGAAGCCCGACAGAAGGCAGCCAGTGGGGACGTCGACGCGCTTCGTCGAACGTAAGTGGAGGTAGTGGAGGATTCGCCCGAAGAATGTCTTTAACTAGACCCGAACTTCCATTCAAAGGCGGACCACCGTCCACAGGGACGCTTGAGAGGTCGGCCTCACCAAATACCCGTCAAATGCAAAATGGTCCAGTGGCTCCGAGTCTGGGTTCCCCATCTCAGCAATCACACAGGAGTCTTGATCATGGACCTCCCAACTTTAATCAGACTTCACCTAGCTCTCAAACCAATGTGCCCTCTCAAGGTGCCGCTGATGGCCAAACCTCTCAACCCCCAGTCATGGTAGAAGACCCCGTTGCAATGCAACAAAGAATCATGCGGGAGAAACGAGAGATGGCCAGACAACGACGACTAGAACAGGAAGCTAAAGAAGAGGCAGCAAAACAAGAACGCATAAGGATAAAACTGCAGTCTATGGGTGTACCTGCCAACGAGCTCCCAGGTGCAAAAGACAGCACACCATCGTCGAATTCAGAGTCAAAGAAGCCAACCGGTCCACCATCAACATCAACTACCGTGATATCCTCACCTCCTAAACCTCCTGTTCCGGAATTAACAGGAGAACCTAAGCAGTACGGCATGATGAAGGTACATCACCCCGAGTCGGTGAAGAAGTTAGTAGCTTCTTCCGAGAAACCCCCTGAGAAACCCCAGCAAACTGGAAATCAGGCGCAAAATCATCAGGCATCACCTCATAAGCAAGCAATGTCTGACGCCTCACCCACTGTTAATGGTTCAAAACCTGCTCAAGAGGGACAGACTAAAACTTCACAGCCTATTTATGGACCGCAACCAGAGGAAAGACCGTCGAATTGGAAGTATTCCGTTCCTGCAACGTCTACATACAGTTGGCCCAGCTCAAAGGGTCACACAGCGGGTCTTGGTGCTCTTTGGGGACCACCAACTAATGACAAAGCTTTGGGCAATGGCACATTCGATAGGAATCTTGCTAGCTTCCCATCAGATCTCAGTTCTTTAGGTTTGACTGAACAACAGCACCTCTATCCCCAGCAGGCTCAGGAAGGGGCTGAAATTCCGGAAGGAATATCTCGCCCTCTACCTCCTCCCTCCAAAGCAGGTCCAGATAACGCAAAACCATTATCACCTCTATCATCTTCTGACCATATGCGTCCAGATCGTATGGGTGAAAATCCTAAACCAATAGCTCCACCGGGACCGATTGCACCGCCATCCTATAACCAAGGACAAAGATGGCAACAAGACCGATTGCCTCACCGTAACCAGGAAACCGCAGCTTGGAGCAATTTTCATTTGGTTGCTAGAAAGTCTGAATTGGAAGAGAATGAAAGGTTTCATCAAGATCTCAAAGCTCTTCGTGAAGAAGAAGCCAAGACTGGAATTGCCTCCTCTCTCCAAACAACCTTCAATGAAACTTGGAGACAGGTTGAAGCTGGAGAACGTCCAGGGAATAGGAATATCATTGGAGTGGTGTCTACAACTTCTGACAAGGAGCCCCAATCTTCTCCTTTCCATCAAATTGATTCTGTCAGCGGTCTTCCTTTTGGTGATAAACAGAAAGCTGTGCCCCCACCCTCTACCCGGGGCTCCCGTTTTTTCCCACCGGCCTCTGAACCAAAGCGTCCAAACAATCAAGAGGTTATGCCCCCTCGCAGCCAATCTCCCCCTCCACCGGAGGAAGTGTCCAGCCACCCCGTGTTCACAGGTGATTCGCAAAGACCATTAGTTCACCTTCCCAACCCCAAACCTCGCGTCAAACTCCCTCCAGGCTCCCTCTCCGCTCCTAACCCACCACCTCCTCCTCCGGCTCCTGCAACCTTCGCTGCCATGGTTGCTTCACCCCCTCCTGCACGAACGCCCGCACAGCCGATTGCGAGTACCACTTCCTGGCAAGACAGATTCAACGGACTATTCGGAAAGAAGACATCCCAACCTGTCCAGAGGAAGAACAACTCACTCGCAGTTGCGTCTGCAACCAAGGAACCCCTGGATGTAATATCGAGTTCCTCATCTGCTGCCGTTTCTTTTCCACAACATGATGAGAAGCGGAAATTTACAGGCGACCCCGGTAGAGCAACGACTAAGGAGGTTGAGGATGAAGAAGCCATATTTGAAGATCGTGAGGCAGGGTCCTTGCCTGTTGTCAAAGTGCCTGACATGGCCCCACGAGCTGCGTGGCACCCAGCGCCAAAGCAGTCGCGCTTCCGAACAAAGTACCAGAAACCGGTGTTATCACAAAGTATTGAGCCGTATATCATTGGTGGTATTGAACGGGATAGTAACGGGGAAGTCTCTGTTATTGTCCGGCCACCAGGAAAGGGCTTGAAAATGGTTCCCTTGCCTAAACGAGGTGGGAACAGCTCAGGAAAACTCCGTTCGAATCCAAAGAACCGGTCACGGAACCCAAGATCTAGAGAAGGGAGCGGATCATATCAAAACTCACACACTGCAAAAAAGCCTGTGTCTACTACGGCCAACACTACATCGCCTGCGTCTCTCTCAAGTTCCGCCCGCCAGGGTTCTCACAGATCCCATCAAAGCAGCACAAAATAGGCCTGCTGACCTTATGATTCACTACCCTCACCCTATTTCCTCCCTTTTTGCGTCTTGATAGCCATGAATAATTAATTTCGTGAGATGAGCACAGACTTGAACCTTCCACAAGTCAGGTTTGTTATTTTTTTTTTTTTTTTTTTCCTTTTCTTTGCTTTGCTCTTCTGTTTCGGGCGGATCCTACCAAGCATGGATAGCTTTTCTACCCCTATTTTCCTTCTCTCTTTTGTCAGTCATCATCACCCTTCATCAATACTTTCTCGTTCGCCTTGCCACCTGTTCTCTGCCTGCCTCCCTAGGTCGACGTTTCCACCTACTAGCTTCGTCTTCGCCTTTCTTAATACTATCGCTCGAACCTCTGCAACCTCGCAACCGCGATTGTCTCACTCAACACTGTGCTAAGGACATTCCAGAAGGATTTCCAAGCTCTTACTCAACTAGTTATCTCTAATTCTTTGTCATTTCAAAGGAAGCGATAGGTGGCTGAAATTGAAGACTTGTAATATTATTTATTCCTTGCGCCTGTAATCAAATTTCTTTGCATGCCCGCTGTCTCTCAATATAACGTGGGCAAGCAGCAGGCGAGTTATCGCCCAGTCAGTGCTGACACGTTTGAAGTAACATGGAATGTCTCCTTGGATACAACTAATATACAGATCTTAACTACATAAATCACCCGCCTGACCCAATGGTCACAAAAAAACAAAAATCATAAAAATGCATCGCTTGTTAAACCACCCGTAAAAGCATTAATAAACTGTTCCATACTTCGACTCCATTACCAGTTCCATGTTCTACTGGAGGCATTGAAGACCGGTGGCTTCCACTGGAGACGTGAAGGGTCAATATTCCTCGCACCCTTGATTTTCTCTTTTTCGAGACGCTTCTTATGTTGCTCCATCACGCTATCCGTTAACACCAGGACCCAATTTCCTTTCTATTGACATCAGTCAGAAACAAGCCATTGAGTCGATAATGATTAGCATGGTTGGCGGGGACTTACATTATACCGTAGCAATCCTAGCACCACTAATGTCTCATGAACATCCTTTTCAGTCATCGCACTTAACGTAGCTAACTCGCTCTCGCTAATTGCGTCTCGGCCTGGCTCGACAAGAAGTTCAACAAGCGTTTCCCTCCAATACTGACGATAGCTCAGTAAACCTAGGTCACTAAGAGGCTTTTCAGGAGAACCTAGCTTCCCTTCCCGCTTGCTAAGCTCATAGCTGAAGGCGATAAGCAGTCGACCAAACCCACGACGTTGGTACTGAGGCAAAGTCAGGATGCATGCAACATTGTATCCTTCGGCAGACTCCTTTTCCTTGGAAAAATATCCGACAAGATGGCATCCGTTGGCATCCCGCGTAGTCATACAGTAGAATAGGAATGGATCGACATCGTAGTATAACGTCTTGTGGTCTAAAAACAGCTTGCTGAGTAGACAGAGGTTTCTGCACCATGTCCTTTGTCGTCTGCCGTCAACTTCAAAAAATGAAACATGGTCATCCCGGTATATCTCGTTTCCTGGTGGATGTAGTAAGGTGCACTTGCTCCGATGTCTGCGGAACGCACGTTCGTTGTCAAAGTAGCTGAGGCAGAATTCGTCGATGTATATCATATCGGCATCACTGAAGGACGTAGGATAAGGAGAGAAGTACCACGGCTCAATCTCGAATTTACCCATTTGGATCTTACTCAAGTTCCGTACACGGTGGATCTCCGTTAGATTTTGAGTCATACTACCCCCTGTTCTTAACTTTTCAATTTCGACTTCCCGGGTTGCGTCAGCAGCGAGCTTGTCTTGTTCTTCCTTCAGAGCGGCCTTCGCCTCGACCTCAGATTGAATATCGGCCATTTCAACGTCTTCTGACTCTCCATCACGAACTCGAGGTGTGCCACTCATGGATGGCCCCTCGCTGCCAAGCATGGATATCTCGAATGGTGTACCACTTTCATCTTCCTGATTTTCTTTGCCTCCAGCCTTTGAAGGTCTTGGGGCCTTTGAAATGTTCTGGTTCTTACCAGACAGCAGATCTGGAGTTGATGAAGCATCTCTGCTTGCATGCTGTCCTCGCTTGAGATTCTTTGGTTGCGCCTTGGTAGCAGCCGCAGCCGCAGCCGCCCCTGATATTTTCTTCTTTTCAGGTTTCTCCGGCTGGGGCCATTCAACTTCTTTAGTAAGATCGATTCTTGATGCAGGAATCCATTCTAAAGGCGTTGTCAGTATAGGATTTGGACAGTTACTAGTATCAAAAAGACTTACCATCAAGACGCTTGTTGAAGTCCACATAATGGACACTATGCCAATATTAGTACCATCCGACACCACAGCAGCTCAGGAATAGTGCGACATACTAGAAGGTCGGCCCTCCTTTCTTCTGCTTTATTGAAAGAATCTCCGCTTTTCGTTGCTCTCCATCCTAGCGACTTGGTCAGTATCAGTCACGTGATGCGAGATAGGCAGCATGGTTTCTCACTTTGACGACAAACACCTTTACTCCGATACTGCAAGGACGATAAGGTCAGTTTCGGATGATCGAAAACGCAGGAAATAGATGAATAGTCCTGCTACTAGAGTAAGGCCACGGTTTTTTCATAGCGTACCTCAAGGTATTCAAGGTGGCAAAACCTCTATCCGCGGGGTCTGGCGTTCCAACAGCCTCCTGGGGGCCTTCTGGGACACCCATATTAACCAGTAGACGGTATTTAGCGATATAGCAACTGAATGTTTGATAGAATACGCGTTGGTTGTGATGATTTTGATGGATGTTGTTGAGATGCGACTTTGAGGTTGCGAGCGAAAATCTCGTTCGACCTTTGAAGTTCTGGGGAGCGATGGCGTTGTTAATTGCCACGCGCTACCAAAATATTGACACGCGCGGCAAAGTATCGGAGCAGAGGAACCACATCGACAGCCGAAACTGAAGTGAAGATAGATGATTCCATAATTAACTCGTCTAGATACAGTTGGGAACGCCTTGTTGTGCAGATAAGTAAAAATACAAACACGGGAAATAAAGAAGCAAAAAGGAACAGGAACTACTAAGAAAAAGGAGCAACATTTTCCACCGGGCCAAAAAAGCTGAAATAGAACAAACTCCCTTTAATGCCACCCATTCACTCCACCCAAAGATTCAAGTTCGTCCTTCCTAGCCCTGTAGAGCTCCTGTGCTTCGCGCTCTCGTCTCGTAATAAAGGTTACCTCGTCCCGAATGCTCTCAAGCCGCAAGGCAATGGCTGCATCCTCCGCAATTTGTAATGTGCGGAACGAGTCGAGGGCCGTGGTAGCTTTGCTGAGGGCTTCATCAGCTTGGATTATTTTATTTCGCAAAGTCTTTGCTCGGGCCTGATATCCTCCAAAATGTAATGCAATCTTCTTCTCCAGTTTGTTACCTTGCTCGGCGGCTTGCAGCAAGCTAGCCTGAACACTGTCAAATGCATGAGCCATCTCCTTCTTGTCTTGTTGGAAACGGTATTCGTCATCTCCTTCTTCCTCACTGTAGAGTGAAAGTCCGGGTAAAGTAGAGGTAGACTCATGAAGGGTAGACCACGAGGACCGGAAACTATCATTCCATTGCGGCTGTGCTCCAAGTTTCCCGGCTTCTGCATCTACCTCCTCTCTTGCCTTTGATATGAGATCATCACCTAACGTGTCTAGTTTCGGTATTTTACCCTCGACTCTGGATCCGGGTAATGGAAACTTTCGAGCATCATTCGCAATCAGCTTTGCCATCTCAAGAGCGACAAGTCGACGAGCAGGACATTCTGTTTTGTCAGCATCCTCCATTAGGTGCCGGATGTTGACCAAGGCCGGACGAGGAAGCCCCTGTTGATAGACTTGTGTTTGTCGTTTAAATTCTATTTCCGCTGCCTTCTCGGCAGCGAGTCTGTTTCTCATATCACGCTCAGAGGCATCCTCTTCCGAAACCTCATTAAAGGACTGTGGGACAGGTCGTTCTGAAGGCATTTCCTCTAGCTCCCATTCCGTCTCCTTGGGCTTGGGAAGACTAGAAAGCTGGGATCTCAAATTTTGTCTCGCAAAGTTTTCCCGCATTTTTACTTCCCTGGGCGTAGCACCAACAAGCTGGTAAGGATCGCCAGTTTCAGGATTAATCATTAAAGAGTCTCTAGGGGTTCGCAGAGGTGTTGCACCAGGCCCACGCATTGGGGTAGCGTTGGCCGCATTTCCCATGCCCTGTCGGAATGGCGTCGCCATAGGGTTCGGAGTAACCATTTGGTGTTGGCGAGGCGCTATTCCCTCAAATCCAGTCGAGCCTCCTTCATGGAGGGGAGTATTTTCACCGCCCAGGAGGGATGATTGTGTCTCCGTCAATGCCTTAATATTTCGGATTTCATTCGCAATTCTGTCTTCTTCCGGTAATGCCCTGGGTGTTCGAATAGGTGTGTTCCCGACAATATTAGAATAGTTACCGACAAGCCCCCGGGTTCCGTCACTACCATCTTCACCCGCAATCTTACTTGCACGTTCTCCAGCCATCCCCATTTTGACAATCTCTTCCAGCTCAGTTTCTCCTACCTGTGGGCTTGGAAGGACCAGTGCTCGGCGTTTGCTGCTTTGTTCCGCTTCACGAATTCGCTGCATCTGGCCTGCTTTAGCAGCAGCCGCAAAGGCTGAAGACGAACCATTCTTTTCATTCTTCCGTCTCTTCCTATCATCGTCCTCTTCCTGGTCTCCCTTGCGTTTGCTTGCGAGCTGGAGCTTGCGGGGATCGAAGTCCGCACGCTGACGTTCGTTCCTTGACTGTTCATCAAGTGTATCGTAGAAACCGGGGGCAGGCGCCTTTTCGAATGGTATATCCGCATTGTAGTCCATTTGACCAGGCTTTCGCGTAACAACTTTGATATTGATTCCCGCATTTTTGAGCTCTCTTCGTTTTTGTAGGACGGCAAGTCGCCGGGATTCCTCTAGCTGGCGTTCTCTAGCTTTTCGCTTCGCCTTCTTGCCTTGTGTGTTAGCAAGACGCGCTCGTGCTTCACTAAGCATCTCCTTCTCATCTTCATCAAGGTCAATGGTATCGGGACGTGCAGGCTTGGATTCAGGATCAGGGTCTAGTTCTCCGGGCCTACACGAAGATCATCAGTAAATCTAAAGACCAGATGCGTAGGAATAAACTTACCGTAGCCTTCTAACATCGTCTGCACTGGGAGCAGAAGCCTCGCCACCAGCTGGCCCTCCCAGGCCTAGCTCGTCTGATTCCCTGGTTTCGGCTTCATCTAACAGTTTCTGATACCTCTCCAAGCACTGCGTAGCCGTTCGCCCAACAATAGGAGCAATAGTTCGCCATTGCGTAGGCATCAATTTAGCTAGATGAAGAAGTTTTTCGTCCTCCTCTTTAGACCACTCGATCTTTCGGATGGCGGGATCTAGCCATTCTGACCATCTGGCTTTACATTGTTTCGGGGTCTTGCGCGCAAGAAGAGACGAAACTCGAGCCCATTGGTTAAGGCCGTACTTGGAAACAGCAACCTTGACGATTTCATCTTCGATATTGGTCCTAGAACAACGGTTAGTAGCCTGTTATCAGCAACGCGCGTTGAACGAAAATAAAAAAACAAAGCAATACTTACCAAACACCGCCTTTTACGACCGGCATATTGACGGACAGATGACTCTCGATGCTTACTGTATTGTTGTATCGAGACTTTGCCCAGGATGTCTTGTTCACAATAGAACGTACTTGTAGCTTAAAGCTCTTGCGGCTTGCGAACAAAGGTGAAGTCTCGACTTTTAGCACCTTTTAGCGCCAAGCGCGATAACTAATGAACCTGACTAAACCGACCAACCACAAGCGCAAAACATAAGGTTATAACTTTTCCTCCATGAAGAAAATTACAGCAGCAGGATATAACACAAACGATCTCTTCTAGCCAAATTTTTTTTTTTTTATGATTATTATTTCTCCCAAAATCACGATTAACAACATGTCGGCAACTGTGGGAGCCCCGCAACAGTTTAAGCAGCCCTCTAGAAAGGGTAAGAAAGCATGGAGGAAAAATGTCGATGTCACTGAAGTGCAAGAGGGGCTCGACCAGGTTCGAGAAGAAGAGATCAAAGGGTATGTGAAACTCTTTTTATTTCTTCCATTTGGAGTAACTGATATACTAATATCTGGTTTATAGCGGTGTGCTGGCAGAGAAACCGTCCGAGGAACTGTTTATATTAGACCCTACGGGAGATGAGGAAGTCCAGCGAAAGGTTCAAAAGAAATTCAAATCTTTACGTGCCGATGAGATTATTGCGCAGCGTTCGGCTATAAGTGCAGTCGACAGCCGTAAGCGCCCATCCAATTCCAGAGTTACAGATGGAGTTATAGAACCGAAAACAAAGAGAAGTCGAAGTGATTGGGTAACTAGAGAAGAATGGCTACGGTTGAAAAAGGTGGCTCGGGAAGCCAAACTTGATGAAACATCAATTCAGCCTAGTGTTGCTCATGACCCATGGGCGATGGAAGCCAAACAAGAACAGGAATTTTCCTTCCTAGAGAAAAAGAAGCCAGTCGTTGCCCCAAAGACCTTGTCCCATGCACCTATATCACTAGCGGCTAATGGTAAAGCGATACCATCGGTGATAAAACCTAAGGCAGGAACGAGCTACAACCCATCTTTCCAGGAGTGGGATGAACTTCTTACAAAGGAAGGGGAGAAGGAAGTCGAAGCTGAGAAATTGCGATTAGAGGAGCAGAAGAGGGAAGCGGAGCGCATCGCACGTATTGAAGCAGCTGAAGGTGATGATGGACAAGTAAAATCTGACGACGAAAGCGCATGGGAAGGGTTCGAAAGTGAATACGAAGCTGAGTCAATAAAGAAGAAGCGACCTGAGAGGAAAACAAAGGCACAGAGAAATAAAATTTTAAGGAGGAAAGAGGCAGAGAGAAAAGCGAAGGCAGAGGCTAAAATGAAGAGACGGGAGCAGCAAGCTGCACAAGCTAAAGCAATTTCAAAGCAGATTGAAGAGAAGGAGAAGGCAAAACTGGCTGTGGCCAAAGCTGAAGAATCGTCTGAAGATGACGAGCCTACCCTCCGCAAGCGACCATTTGGTGGCAGAACTCCGTAAGTCTAATCATTATGCTCCTAGTATATTCATCACTAACACATATTTATAGCGTACCGGCCAAGTCACTGGAGTTGGTTCTTCCGGAAGAACTTAAAGATTCTCTTCTCCTCCTCAAGCCAGAAGGGAATTTACTAGCCGACAGATATAGAACCCTGATGGTCCAGGGAAAGCTAGAAGCCCGCAATCCAATCACACAGGCCAAAAAGGCAAAGAGAAAAGCAACGGAAAAGTGGACATACAAAGACTTCAAAGTCCCATCAGTTTGAAATAGACAATCGCAAACTCTGGTTATCTTTTTTGGCGCAAAGTGGAGGATCAAGGGTGTTTAGGAGTTCCGGCATTATGTACATACGAGAAATGACTTGTTCTTATCTCTTGATATACCAGCAATCTCTCACTTATCATGATCTAAGATCATTATTATATTGGATAACTATTGGGGAGCATGTATGGTCTTCTTTAAGGTTCCGCCCGCGTCTATTTCCACGCGCCCACTAGGGACAGGCCAAAACGCTTACATAATCACCGCTCTGTTTGCACCGTTTGCATCGATGATAAGATCTTCCGGCCTCAAGATTAATATTTTATTAATATTTTCAAGCCGCAAGCAACAAGGGGGGAAAGGCGACAGAGGTGACTTCATCCATGGGAGACTGCGGGGTAGACGGGGTACGCACTATATAGCTGGGATGGAGCGAAAAGATCTTTCGAGCAATTGGAAAAAGCTTCAGCAGACTCTGAAATCCAGCAATACTACGACTGGTAAGAGTTCAGCTACGAAAAAACAGACAGCAACTGGTAGCTCAGCAGTATACAATGGTGGTGTGAGGAGGAAACTATCATTATCCTCCAAAACTTTTACCAGCACTAAGGGGGACACTTATCGTGGACACGCATCTAAGCGGCGGAAGACCATGTCCACAGTTACGGCGGCTACTGATGAAGATAATGCAGCAAAAGCGCTTTCAGGTCAACAACAATCGTCTGACAAGGACCTAGTGAATATAGGCCTCTCTTCAGAGTATGTAGCCCCACTAACGCCGCCAGTGAAGGGATGCTAACGCACGCGTGACAGTGTCGAAGTGGGAAAATACGTTGCGATAGACTGCGAGATGGTTGGCGTAGGACCAGACCCTGACAGAGATTCGGCTCTCGCCCGCGTCAGTATTGTGAATTATAATGGTGATCAAGTCTATGATTCATACGTCCGACCTAAAGAAATGGTTACCGATTGGCGCTCGGCGATAAGCGGCATCCTCCCAAAACACATGGCTGAGGCGCGATCGCTGGAGACCGTCCAGCAGGACGTGGCCAAATTACTCGATGGCCGTATCCTAATCGGCCACGCCGTAAGAAACGACCTGGAAGCCTTGTTACTCAGTCACTCAAAACGGGATATTAGAGATACCAGTCGATACCCGCCATACCGGAAGTTGGCAGGGGGTGGATCACCAAAGTTGAAGATTCTGGCTTCGGAGTTGTTAGGGTTGGAGATACAAGGCAGTGCACACTCGAGTGTTGAAGATGCGAGGGCGACAATGATGCTTTTCCGTAGAGACAAGGATGGTTTTGAGAAGGAGCATGCGAAAAGGTGGCCTGCTCGGCCGGCTCTCGTAGATGGTGGATCTGGAGAACAGAAGAAGAAAAAGAAGCCCAAGAAGAAGAAAAAGTGACCTGATTATCAACGCCTATAGTGTTTCTGGATACCCTTTCCGTATTGTCATTGCTACGGTTAATGCCTATTAATATTGTACATAGACAGGTGCTGATTGAATTAGAGAGCGTTTCGTATTGAGCAAAACAGCGTTGCTTCTCGACTAACATTAAGCCACCTATCGACATCAAGTACAAAGCCAGGTTTTGTGCTTAACAGGTAATCCGCTGGGAAGTAATGTTGCATTCAGGAATATAATTTTTAGCCGATAAGCGATAACTAGGTATGACGAATGGAGACAAACGCGACGCGTCTAATTCAATTTAAACCACAAGTACACCTTATTTCAACATCAACTCATAACGCAGGAAAGAAGATATTAAGAAACTCATTGATACCCAGCTAGAAGATACACCTTGACCTGCAGCTATCGATCGAATCAGTTAACGACCAAGTTCTATTGGTTATCGGAATAATGCTCGCTCTACGGCCCGCGACGACCAAGGAGAGAGTTCAAAAGCTGGTAGGCCAGCCAGAATCAGACCAAGAGAAGGCATCCCAGTCCCAACCATGGGTCAACAGCGCTCATACACCAGTATCTGTGTCGATGAACATACTACCCTGCCGAATCCACCATGATGGCCCGGTAGAAGTCTCAAAAAGATACTGGAATCCTGTTAATGACGGGGGTGCTGACAACAGTATGTACATAACAAATATACCTACCTTCATACTTGTGAGCCACATGTCCACTAAATCTAATATAAATCTAACTCAATTGAATAGAACAGTCAGTGTCAACAGCATATTTCCGTGGCCGAAAGTTGCGCGGTCGTTCCGTACCTCTCCCAGATGGCTACCACGGTATGTATCTCGTATGCTACAATGTATCTCATCTCTAACGTAGAATAGGAGTGGTGGTAACCAAGCTGCCAAAAGATGAATCTGTCACCAAAAGAGTGGTGGGATATGAAAACGAGGATGCAGAAGATAACGAAGAACCTCTTTCTCAACTTGAGACAGTTGGAAGATTCTCTGCATTTACAGTATGGGAGCATGAGAAGCTCCCGACGGATGATGACCTATATGTTCGGTCTATGGAAGAGTGGGTATCGTTTGCACATTCGGTAAGTGCGTTTGATTCAGGGGGGAGAGATGAGGGGGGTACATGAACTGACAGGTATATGTAGATACATGACGACAGAGAGGGACCTGCACAGTTAAAAAATTGAACAAACTATTGTTTTATCGAGATATTAGATGTTGGTTAAGCTTTAGGGTAGAAGTTCAATATTCAGTGGTAATGTTTCAATATCTAGCATAAAAGATTAGAGGAAAAAATATACATATGCTCCATTGCGGACATTAAATAATATCATAAACGAAAGATATGAAGAACTTAATTATACAACTACATTTACCATCTGGTCTTGCTTAGACCAAGGCACTGGGCCATACGGAAGAAAACGTTAACGGAGTTGTAGACACCGCCAAAGTCTTCCTGGCATGGTCCCATGGCGAAGACAGGAACGTCCGTGAGAGAGTGGACACCCTGGCCTTCATCTGGAGCAATGGTGCCGTTGACGATAAAGCCGGTAACAGCATCCTTGTAGTTGACATAGTAGTCCTTAGATCCATGAGCGGTAGTAGCTGGGAGACGAGGTCCATCCTTATGGACCTGGTAGTTTTCACGCTTGTCAGGATGAGCACCAAGGCCACTGTGAAGGGTGTACCGTGGATCCCATTGAGCGGGAAAGTGGACGCCCTCGGAGTACTTGAGAGAACCCTGCTTCTGGACAGTGTACTGAGAGAGACCAGAGTTGAAGTAGGTGCCGATAGCCTTACGCTTCTCGCGATCGGACTTCTGCTCAGCGAGGTACTTGGTGTCAACAGATCCAGTGACATCGAAGCCGTGACCGTGATCGGCGGTGACGATGATAAGAGTATCATCCAATTCTCCTAGAGCACGGAGCTTGGCAATGGTAGCGCGAACGGTGTCGTCAAGCTCGAGAAGCTCACCAAGTGCACGGTCATAGTCCATGGTGTGCATCTGCTTGTCGATGCTGGCAGCCTCGGACATGAGGAAGAAACCCTTGCCACGGCTCTCGCGGTGGTTGCGGTTACGGGTGTGGAGGATGTCAATGGCCTTGAGGGTCATCTCCTTGAGACCAGGCTGGTCATCGGCGTCCTTGTCAGAACCATCGGGGTAGTTCTTCTGGTTTTTCAGATTTTCCTTGTAGACATTGCGGTCGAGCCATTTAGCCATGACGCTGGTGGAGAAGACACCAAGGGCACGGTCGTCATTGGAAGCCTGGGCGAGGGCCGTGGCGTTCCAGGAGAGGCTGTATCCCTTCTTCTTGAACATCTCATAGTAATTCTGCTTCTTGTTGTCATTGTTGGGGAGGAAATCCTCGGCACCTCCACCAAAGAGAACATCGGGGCCATCCCACTGAGTCCAGGTGTAGTTGGAGAGACCGTGGAAGTAAGTGTCGATAACATGAGCACTCTGGCCACGGTCACTGGTGTGGGCAGTCAGAGCAGCCGGGGTAGCATCGGACAAGTGAGCGGTAGAGACGATACCGACACCAGCACCAGGGTTGACACGGCGGAAGATCTCAGCAATGGTCTCGAACTTGGGGTCATCAAAGGGAGACTTGGAAGAGTCACGATACACGTTCAATGCATTAACAGTTGACTTGTGGCCGGTGTAGAGGGCGGTGGCCGAGTTAGCCGAGTCGGTGATGAAGGAGTCCATGGAATGGGTCATTTGGTGGCCAAGGACGGGGAACTGGTCCATCTGCATCTTGGACTGGTACTTGCCATTGATGGATTGATGGGCCATGAGACGAGCAGCAGTGATCATATTGGTGGTCATGCCATCGCCGATGAAGAGGATGACGTTCTTTGCACGGCGACGGGTGCGCAGCTCCTTGACCTCCCAAGTAGCAGTGGTTTTCTTGCCATTGTAGTAGGTTAGGACGGCCTCATAGATGCCGGGACGGTCCAGGCTGACACGTCGGAAGGCCTTGGATGCGACGTTGACAATAGAGGGCTTCCCAGCATCTTTGGCGAACAGATCTTCGTACCAGGAGAATTGCCACTTCTCAAGCTTGGGCTCTTCGGTCTTGAAGAACTTGGTAGCCGGCTCTGGCTGCTGGTTTCCTCGCCCCTTGCGCTCAATGGTGAATGTGAACTTCTCGTCCGGGCCACCGACGCGGGCTTCGGATCCGTTGACGGGCGAGTGCACTTCAAGACGGATGTCGAAGAACTGTCCAGACAAGAACTCGGCCCTACACCGTATGTTAGCATCGCTATTGTTCCTCAATGCGAGGTTTTTTTGTGGGCAGCGGCCTACTTGTCCGGTGGGAAGATGCATCCTAGGTCTGGACAGCCACCCAGACGCTGGAAGGTCTGGGCAAAAGCTGTGGAGGCAAAGGCGGAGGCGACAAGGACGGTGAACTTCATCTTGCCTGTCTGCTTGGCTTGGACGGGGAAGTGCAAGAAGAGGAGGAGGAAGAAGAGAAAGTCAATGGGACCAGGCAAAGCTCTCTCTTATATATGCACATCTCCCAACACGAACCTCGCCTCCCCTAGGCCTCCGTACCCATGCTCTGCTCGTCTTCGTCCGTCTTGCTCCTTTCGATATTGGCCTTGATCTCGGCCCACCTCCCACGTTGTCGAGGAAAGGAACGCCCACCCTTACCAGGCGGCGCGCCTTTGCATCATCTCATTTACATCACGAGTCAGCTCGCCAACCACTGCAACGTGCTACTCCACGCCATGGCCGAGCCCTTGTACTCCGTATATTCCTTGGACATGGGCTCGGAGGATTCCGTCTTCTAGCTCGAGAGGCAGGTTATAGGCTGGCGGCAGTGAAAAGGCTGGTCCTCCCTTGTGCTGTCGTTTCTTTCGTCTCCATTCTTCCTTGCTTTTTCCTTGCTTCCTGGGCTGCAATCTCCGAATAATTCAGTGAGCTAAGGATGTCTGTTGACAGGGAAGTTTCTGTCGTGTGGAAAAGAAAAGAAGAAGGCGAGAAAAGTACGGACACAGCCAATAGGGTTGTCACGGGAAGGCACGTGCTGTATGTTTAACTAGGTCAAGCCTCGCCAAGCCTCGCCAAGGGCATATCCGTGATTATGTCATCCCGTCCTATTAATAGCTAAAGATTAGATAAGATTGTCCAAAAGAGGCAGTCAACATGTCGAGAGCAAGAGGAAGTCGCCATGCAAAAGAAGGCACAGCGAGAAAGGTCTCTGTAGATGAGCCGAGTATAAGTTGGGAAGAGCCGGGAGACAGGGAGAGAATACAGAGACCGCCTTGAAGATTGCCTTGTCCGCTTGCATAAAGTGTTGGATGCTCCATCTTGGACCAGATAGTTGGGTTCATCTCTTGGTTGCGGGCAGCTCGAGTTCCTGTCCAATAATAGTGTTGCTGCTGATGGGATTATGCCCACAGCCGTGCCCCGCATAAGATGGAGCATCTCCGAGTCCACTTGTTCTTAAGTCCATGTAGTCAAGGCCATGGAAGATTATGTAAGACTACTCTATATTATGTAATCGCGTAGTTTGTTGGCTAACTGAAAGTTTGTTTTTTTGTTTCTACCAGATCAGATAATATCAAGTCAGCGGGCACGACGATGACAGGTATGGGGGAGAATCAAGTAGATGTCACCGGCTTGGTGAAACGGTTCAGTCTTGAACGGCTGCTCAATCAAGGTAGGACGTCCTACTCGAACAATCGGCGCCTCACCCGTGCAGCTGCCGCTAATTCAGGTATGCATCTCAGACCAGAACGACCGGCGTATCTCGCTCCTCGGCTCCATTGACGACCAACCTGCCATCCTGCTCGTGGAACGCGCCGCCTTTGCCGTCGACCAGGCTTCCTTGGCCTCCCTGTGCACTTCTCTCACCCATGTATCTCTCATTAGCGCAAACGACATTTACCACTGGGCCCTCGCTTGTTCCCCATCCTCGCCCGCTTCACCAGACTTGAAGCTTACCCTTATTTACCCATGCACACCCCAACATGTTGCTAAATACTCAGTGCAACTGGTACGCATGGTCACGGAGACACCAGATATCTACCGGGAGCATGTCCGCCCTTACATGTCTGGCAAACGTGAAGCCGGCCGTCTGAACTGGGTTTATAATATCATCGAGGGACGCAAGGAGCAGGAGGATGTGCTCTATCGCCATCAAGATGAGGAGGAAGGGTTCCTGCTACTCCCAGATTTAAACTGGGACCGTAAGACAATGGGTACGCTTCGGTTGCTGACCCTCGTTCAGCGACGAGATATCTGGAGCCTGCGTGACTTGAAGAAGAAGCATGTACCATGGTTGAAGCACATGCGAAGTCGCATACTCGACAGCGTTGTCAAGGTCTATCCATCAATGGAGCGGGACCAGATCAAGTTGTACGTCCACTATCAGCCTACCTACTACCATTTTCACATCCATGTGGTCAATGTCATGCTTGATGCGGGCAGTACTCAGGCCACAGGAAAAGCATTTGGACTGGAGAATATTATCTCCCAGCTTGAGACCATTGCGGGCGATGAGGAGGCCGGGATGGCAGATATGGATCTTACCTACTATGTAGGAGAGGCCAGTGAACTGTGGATGAATGTATTTGCACCGTTGAAAGAGAAATCAGTATCATGATAATAATGGCCTCCTACCATTCTACTAATAGTTGCATCGAGGGTGTTTATGTGCTAGCGTACATGGATCACCTTACCTGTCATAGTGCTAATACAACAGTTGAAGTCACAGATGGCACTTGTGGAATATCTATCAAAAAATCGTGATCTTACAAGTTCACACCCCATGTTCCAGGAAGGGGTCACTTCAGGATGCATTAGACGCGGCTTGAGACTTGACTCAGCAAATTGAGAACAAGAATCTGCGATAAAAATAAAAAAAAAAAAAATACGCGCTGTACTTTGAATATGCTCTGTTCCTTGATGAGATGGCCATTCAGGCTATGTCAGAATTGATTGCATCCCAATACTTGCTATATACTCCACTGTCACCACAACTAAGGAGACAGAGACACACTTAACAGCGGAGTACTGGTTTCATAACATCCGTTGTCCAGTGAGGTAGTTAGAAGCAGTAAGTTAAGTGTTGAAAGATGGTTATACTTTACTCGTAGAAATTGGAACACACCCTGTCCTTGTTGGCAAGACACATCGCATCGTGGTGTCATTACGAACGCCCGCCACTATACTCCCCTCCACGAGCCGAAATGATGCTGCACCATTTGCTCATGTACTTGCAGTTGCACATGTTATGGGAATTGATGCAAAGCTAGAATCACTCACTAGTGGGAGGGCTATCGACCTGCATTTGTATCCCTTCCAGCGTCAGCGTTACTGGTTTGAACACCCAAGAGGATGTCGTATTCGTTAATGACCGAAAACCACCTGTTCATTGAAAGTTATTCGCCATTATCGGATGATGACTGTGGTATCGTGCGCCTTTGCCTTAGCACAGGAGTCTCTCCATCCCTCACAGACCACATCGTCGACGGGGAAGTAGTCTTCCCGATGACTGGGCAGGGTTTCACGCTGCTACCGTCTTCGGTCATCAAAAAAGCGCAACGAGTATCCACATAGAAGGTATGAGGTTCGAACATGCTCTGGTTATAGCTTCAACACAAGATTTCCCTCTACAGGCGCAACTGGAGGTCATCCCTGCCACTCATGATTTATCATAAGCTCCCGCGTGGCGGATGCTAACTAAACCAGACGATCCATGGCAAATAATTTCACGTAGGCGAGTAAATGCTTCGACAGATTCAGTCAATAATAGGAAACCTATCATCTGCGCGAGCTCGAGTTCAAACAGGCGAAGAGGCTAACATTAATAAAATTCTATTTGAACTTAGGGAGAGAGGGCTGGTCTCCGGTACTGCAATGCCTTTTGCGGTACGCAGAAGATATGGAGACTTGGGAATGAAATATTTGTTTGTACTTGTGGCACTCCCCAAAGCCTTACATCAAGAAGCAGCACGCTTCCGAATCCACCATGCTCTTCTGGATACAAGCTTTCATACCTTGTATGCTGGCCAACAGTACAGAGGGAGCTCGATGGAAATACACCTCCCTTATGCCATCGAAGAAGTGCAAATATTGAACACGTGGGGCTGTAAGCACTGCCACAGTATGATATCTCGTTTACTCCAGAGCCGGGAGACGGTTCCTTCGAAATTGTCTGTGATATGGCGGTATTATTTGAGCCGTAACTGGGTGTTATGAATTGTACCTCCGCCGTCCAATCTCCTTTTCCAGGAGCTCATATACAAGAACTTGACAGCTCCCCTCAAGAGAGCCTAAGATACCGGGAAAACTAGACTTCCCTCTGGACGGGCGTAGCCTCATTTTGTTCCAAGTATCATCTTGACTTCCTAGGGGGGTTCAGCTATTGATCCACAGGTCAACCTAGAGTTGACGATCCATACGATCATGGAAATTGCAAACCGACTTCATTCACGTAAAGGGGCTACGACTGTGATCGTCATTAGCAAAGGAGCTTGTATGACCCCAGCAGATTCACACTGCGACCCATTCTCTTCTGCTCCACAGGCGGCCGTAAGGGTAGCGGTGAACGAACTTCCGTGGGTCCGATTCCGGCTGGTAGACCTACTATTTGGTGAGAGCGATAATCATCTCGGGTTGCTCGAATCAGAACTCTGCAGAGGTCGGCTTCGCTGTGATGAAAATGTAGTAGCCTTGCGCCCTGAAGGAGTATTCGTGAAACGGCTGATCCTCCTTAACCCTGAAGATGAAGGGTGCGAGGGTTGCAAGCCTGTACATATAATGCCCGCACGGTGTGGCCGTTATCTTGCCGAACCCGATCCCGGAGGCTCACTAGATGGCATTAAGTTCCGTCAATGTGTTCCCCGATCAGATGTCCTTGGAGCCGAAGACGTGAGCATGGACATCCACTACGCAGGTTTAAACTTCAAGGACGTTATCAATAGCTTGGGCCTATCGAATGAAGTTGCGGTTTCCGAGTCTCTTTCAGGGCTCACCCTCGGGGTGGAGGTGTCAGGCACTGTCTCTGCTGTTGGTGAAAAGGTACAGCGCCTCGAAGTCGTGGCTAGAGTAGCGAACGGCATTTTTGGGAATATTATCGCCAACCAAAGTCTAGTTTCTTTTTAAGCCCAAGTCGCATGACCTAGCACAAGCTGCTGCCGTTGCTGGGGCCATGTCAGCTGCATATTCCGCACTTGTATATTTGGCCAAACTCACAGCAGGAGAAAGTGTGCTGGTTCACGCCGCTGCCGGTGGTGTACGGATGGCGGCGATTCAGATTGCACACGAACTTGGAGCACATGTATATGCAGCTGCTGGGAGACCCGAACGGCATAAAGCTGTTGCAAACATGCTAGGCGTTCGGGGGGTATTTGATTCCCATTCAGTGTCATTCCGTGATGCAGTCAAAAAGGCCACAAATGGACATGGAGTTGATGCGGTGTTAAACTCGCTAGCTGATGAGCCCCTAGCCGCACCTGCCGAATGCCTGGCACCAAGTACGCGGCCTGTAGAGATGGTAAAAATCGATATCTATCGTAATCAAGATCTGAGGTGCTTGGGAGGGCTGTGATTGAAATGCCGGAACGAGTAGAGGTTCCTGTCGTTCCATACGCCGGGCTTTAGCTGCGCAGTGACCAAAGCTACCTTATCACAGGAGGTGCTGGCGGACTGGGCTTGCAACTGGCAGTGTTTTTAGCTGACAGATGAGTATAAAATATCGAGCTTGTCAGTCAATCAGGGCCTAAATCAGCAGACAGCAGAGCAACAATCGAGTATTTACGAAGACGAGGAGTTGAAGTTTGGGTTGAACTCGCACACCACAACTGATAACTTCAGAAGAATCTTTGATCCCAAAGAAAAAGGCGCGTGGCATCTTCTCACAAAAAGCATGAAGCTGGAATTCTTTGTCCATATATGATCTATTGCTAGTTTAGTTGGTATCCCTAGACAATTAGCCTACTCAGCTGCCAATCAGCTTTTTGATAACTTGGCACGTCACCGTTGGCATGTCGGGCCGACCGCATTGGCTCTCAACCACGGAGTGATGGGCAGCTTTGCTGGTATTTTCAAGAACTCTGGACACGATGCCGAAGAACTTGTTGAGTTCAACATAATGAGAGGACTACTCCCGGTGAGTCTTCCTGAAGTGCTAAAAACGTTGGAGAAAGCAATTATTGACAATACCACGCAATGAGTGGTAACAGGTATAGATTAGCGTATTTTTGTAGCCGAAGCCCCCACATGGTCTTAGATGGAACATTTATCAGTCTTCCCGGGCAGAGTGCAAAGATGTGTAGACTCGGTAGCTTAGGACCTGGAGGTGGACCAAAGAACGCAGAGGAGATTGACGATATCCTACATGCTGGTCTCGCAAAAATTCTTGGGGTAGAAGAGAGTAAAAATCTCTCGGACCACAAAGCTAGATCTATATGTTACAGATTCATTGATCCTTGCACAAGTTCGAGGGATGATTCAGCGTGATATCAAGATATCGTACCCTGTCATGAAGCTTTTCAGCAGCCCAACTGTTGAGAGTATAACTCAGGAACCCGAATGAGTTGCAAATTCAGATCCCGATTTAGGCCAAAAATCTCGTTTCAAGAACAGAGTCAAGAGGAAGTTCAAGAACCCCTCCATTTTGGTGGCCTGGCTGGCATTTCCGCTTGGTTCATACGAGGCAACAACGTTGTCGTCCCTAAAGGCCAACCATCCCTTCTATGCATCCATCTAATAGCAACAGATGCGTCTTTCTTTGCTCCATACTTGATAAAGCCACCACAGGGGCTAGATGGCATCGCGGTTCAAATTCCTGGCAGAGACAACAGAATCGACGAACCTATCCCATCGAGTGTCTCTGAAGTTGTATTCGGGATTCTTGAAGAGATGGAGCCTGTAATTGGAGCCCCGGTCATCATCTGGGGCCATTCATTCGGTGGTATAGTTGCCTTTGAGACAATTCGAGAACCGAGGCGCCGTGGAGTTCATCCACTGCCACGGCTAGTGGTAACTGCCACCGTCGCTCCTCATCTTCTCCGCTCTTGGCAAAAGCAGCCAATCATGCAGAATTCATTCACGGAGAGTGTGGAGGTAGATCATGCTATCTCTACTTTGCGTTCAGTGGACGACGCAGCTTTTGTTTGATCTATTCTGCCGAATTTCAGGCGGGACGCGCCTTGGTTCAGCAGCTATCAATATATAAGCGAGGAACCACTAAGTGTCCCTATCACTGCGTTTGCCGCCCGTCATGATGATTTCGTATACCCAGATCAGGTCAAGGCTTGGAAAGAACAGGCAGAGAAGTCGACGGTGATCACTGGTTTATTCGTAAACACCGCGAGTTGATGCAGGTGACGTTGGAGGTGCCCTCGCCTAATTAGGCTTAGCTTTATTTAGCTATAACTTTAAATCCGTTTTGATTAGTCATTATTTAGTCATATCAAAGTAAAGCTTATAATTTGCACTGTTTGCATTATGACGCATTTCTCTCCAACCACTTTTTTACTTTTCTCAAGGCAGCAATCGATTGAATACAAGCACTGCAGCACAGTCTGTAAATACCGAGAGCAAGAACTTCTTCATATACTCAGACACCATTAAATTAGTGTTGTAAACTCCAGATGGCTGATAATAATCCTGACTGTCCGGACAATGCGAAGGCCTTCGTGCCCCTCGGTTAGTGCACCCCTCCTCCAACATGTACATGCACTCATAGGTACCACGGTTACAGAAAACAATCCGGAAGTCATGTCGCATCTAATCCACCAGCTCGGCCTCCCACGTACCCTCGGCTTTGCGGATGTCTACAGCATCTCGGATCCAGAGCTTCTAGCCTTCATTCCTCGCCCCTCACAAGCGCTCCTTCTCGTCTTCCCCGTTTCTGACACGTATGAAAAGACCCGGGTTGCCGAAGATGCTAATATTGAACCGTACGCTGCCTCTGGGCCGCAGGAACCTGTAATATGGTTCAAGCAGACAATCCGGAATGCATGTGGTCTCATCGGCCTACTTCATGCTGTATCTAACGGTGCCGCGAAAAAGGAAATTGGCAAGGGCTCTGACCTGGACCGGCTGTTACTAGAGGCTGTCCCATTAGCACCCCAAGAGAGAGCAGACTTGCTGTATTCTAGCTCCGCCCTAGAGAGCGCACATGCAGATGCTGCAAAGAAAGGAGATACGAGTGCTCCTAGTGCAGAAGAGAAGGTTGACTTACATTTCGTGTGTTTCGTCAAAGGTGACGATGGCCGGCTGTATGAACTTGATGGGAGGAGGAAAGGCCCCCTGTGCCGAGGAGAGTTGGCTGAAGATGAGGACATGTTGAGCGAGAAGGCGTTGGACAAGGGGGTAAGAAGATTCTTGAAGACAGAGGAAGATGCGGGACAGGGTGATTTGAGGTTCAGCCTTGTTAGTCTAGGGCCAGTGTTTGATTGATGAGATTGATGTATACTGTACTCCAGGCCGATGGTGCGATATTGCGGCTTGTATACAATTTTTCGCCCAGCCATCCCTAGTCTGCCCACCAGCCATCCCAGTTGAATCTCATTACCTCATCCCCTACAGCCCACCAACCCGCGGTTAAATAGCGCGCAAACACTTCCAAGGCGGTGTATTCTTCGTTATCAAAAAAGGCCTTCTCAACTAACTCCCTTATCACTGGTTTTCGGGAATGTATATCCGGTACCCCTGCAATAATCCTCCTCCTGATACCATGCTCTTGCCAGCCTGCTCTCCCTACTATCAGGACTTCATATGGCTTTCTCCATACCCCATCAAGTGCGGTCACCATCTCTCCAGTAACTGTCGTTTTAACCCATATCCACTCCTCAACTTTATTCACGCCAACCGCCTGAAAAGCACTTTCGACTGCTCGCCGTGCCTTTCCGGAATTTGTAACCCAAATGGCTATTATACCAGAAGATGTAAGAAATTTTCGTGTAATATTTCCCATCAGAAGCTCTAGATCATCAAACGACAAAGTAATATACTGTTTTGAGCGTTTAGCTGACCGGTTGGGCCATGGTGGATCCGCAAGGATGAAGTCAAATTTTTGGCTAGGGGGAATCATAGAAAGAGGGTTGGTTAAACATGGTAGGCTTGATTGAATATGCGTCAGTATAAAGGTTGATTTGGGTGGGATTCGAAAGAGAATTGGGTTCCCCAGATCAGAGTCTTCGTCAACTCTGGTCGAGTCGAGAATCCTAGAAAGCTTTATTGTGGTTTGATATGAACCAGGGTTCTTTATGAGTGCATTGTAAATGTCTCTGCCAGATGAGAAGGCGTTTAATTCGGGTGAAAGAATAACTGGTGGAGATTTTGAGGTGAGATCTTGGTGGTTTTGTCCTTGATTAAACTCCAACTCTGGCTCGTCTGAACCCAGGTATATCTTTGAAAGTAAAGGGAAGCCTGCCTCGTTATCAGGCGGTAATAAATGTCTGATATAACACCATTGGCCCTGGAAATTCTCCCGGAGCTTCCCTATCTCATCTTCAACAAATGCACATATCAATGCATGATATTCACGTTCTTCAGGAGAGACGTATTTGAGGACCTTCTCTCTCCGCAAAGCTGTCTTTGGTTCGGGGGATGGTCCACTGTACGGGCTACCGATGGCCTCTGAAGAGTATATTAGTGGTATCCTGGACCATGGAAAACTTTTGATATTGCCTGGTAATTGCTGGGTCAAGCTGATTGATGCCGGTATATCTATTATAAATAGATTCTGTGACGTATCTTGGAATATTATCGAAGACAAGGGAGGTGATATTCCGGTCTTCAACCTTTCAGGGCCGGAATTCATGGCATTGGGTGAACATTTCTGTTGCTGAAAGAGATATCAGTTTGGAGAGCGTCAAAATAACGATGGAAGTAACTAGTTAATCTTGGCCTTGGCGTAGTTAACTAGCTAACCTAGTTAAGTTAGTTAACTTAGTAACTACTCCGTAAGTAGTTAGCCCAGACACAACTGCTTTTACCATTGACGTTCGTTCTCCTGCTCTTTTGAAAGCATCAGTTGAGTTCCATTGGGCGTTCTATAAGATTAATAATTGCTCGTAAGGCGGTGACTCTTACGTCTCTAGTTGGATTTTGAGGCAAGCAAGCGCGAATATGGCAGTGCCTTCATTCTCGACTGCTGTCCCAAGTTAGGGATAAGACGTATGTACTCCGTATAAACAAGAGAATCTCAGGTTCTATGTGCAAACTCTACCAAATACACTCCACTTTTATGGCTGCTATCTAGGGTGTTTGACTGCCAAGTATAGGATCGAATGGTCCTGCAGTTGGCTTGAGGATAATAGGCAGTTCCTGTTTCATACGTGGCCCTGTATGTTGATATTATGTTTCCATGAATGTTCCTACTACCTCCAGTTGAAAATATGAGAATTGCTTGAAATAATATACTCAACTATCCACTCTAGCGATGATACTATATTCGTGTCTTTGGGAATTCATTCAGACAGAATTTCCCAGCATTGCTCTCGGCTTGGGGCAAATCTACCGGCGTGCCCCGCCGGCTTTTGGGGGGGACAGTGGCTGACCGGCACGTAGGATAGCATCAAAGCTCACTATATAAGTAATTTTCTGGTGTATTTCCATCAGGGTGGTTATAAAAGAGGTGAGATGGCCCATCAATTATGGGATCCATCCATAGAGATCAAGGGCGTAGTAGTCTGTATCCACTAGTCTACGTCTACCATTTTAACGCCGATCTTGCTCTTAAAACTCGTGGCTATCTAGGTTCTTCATTCTTGGCTTATTATCTTGCCAGTGGCGTAGGTGCCCACGGGAAAGTTAACCCGTCTATCCTATGAGGCTGGCCTTCCAAGTTACGCAGGGCTTGTTACGCTACTGACTCATATACCTGTGAGGTTTGAATCACACCTGTCCAACCCACTAAGGCAATTCCTGACGGGATGCTATGAATGTATGAAAAAGATATGCTATGACAGGAATGTCGGACTGGTGTTATTTACAGACTTTCGTTCCATCTTTATGGGGTTATTCAAGATACTATACATATTGGGCTACGGAGTAATTCAGCGAAAATAAAAGGCCTCTTCAATGGTGGTAAGCTAGCCGCGATATCAAGTTGTCCTTTACTTGTAGCAATATCAAATTAGGGCGATAGAGGGGGTGGAGTGGCTTTGTTGGCCATCTAGTCGACATGCAGACCGTTGGATGTACAGAGACGGGATGTAACTCGTCATGTGCTATAACTATTCAGATTTGTCGCAGGGCGTGACACGGGAATGCAACTAGCTAAACCCTTACCTTCTATAATATAAAATGATATTTACGGAACGGTGGAGGCTGAAGCAACTTAGAAAATGTCTGACCACATATAAAAAGCAAGTGTAGTTTCTGAACTATTTGGCCGACCCACTTGCACCAACCCGGCGGATCATGCCAAGAGAACTCTTAATTTTTAAGCGCCTCGACCAACTTTAACCTTGACTGACTACGATTGTATTTCGAAGATGCAAGGGAATTCTTTTATGCGCCATGGGAGCATGGACCCCGGGGAGTGACTTGCTGCAGAAAGCTATGTCCATAAATCATCCACCAAGGTAAGACGTTGAGAAGAATCGCGGTCACATAACTAGTTAACTAAAGGACCCTAGCGATCAGTCTATTACTGACAAGAATTACAAGCCAACCACCACATACCGCACGCACTCCGGTAAAGATCTCCAAATTATTACTAATTACAGAGTAGTTGGCTCTTCGGTCTTATTTATACACGTTTGATTTTGACTTTAGGCACTGCTCACAAAGCATCACTTCCCAAGCTTATGGAAGGGGTGCCTTATAGCAATTATATGTTCGAGCACAGTTGTTAGCCCAATCATCAAAAAAGATAACACGGGCCAAATCACGCTCGGCCTGCAAGTAGGGAAAACTAAAGCAGAGTAGACACGTTTGGCTCCAGCTTGGGTGGTATGAGCTGAAGATATTGTCTTTATGCATGAATTGCTATCTGCCTCAACTCCTCAACTAACTGGTATATTTTACAGGCTGAGTGAACTAAGAGCAAATAACTAGTGATTTTCGAGTAGAAACAGATGAACCAAAATAAAACATACATTCGCCTGGCTTAAAGACATATTTTCTTGTACATACGATTCACTCTCTTCTCCGCCTTGACAAGCGAGTACCTAAGCACATGAAGCCTGGACTCGATCTTAGCCAGACAATAAAACATGAAATCACACAAGCAAAAAAATAAAAATAAAAGAGGAAAAGGGACGCAAGGAATGAGAGAGACATGGAGTAAAAAAATTTTTTCTGGCATGCATATGATTGATCAAAAACAAGAAAATGTACAAACTGAAATAAAACAAGGGCATTTTTGTAACTTGAAGCCAGAAGATGGAGATGGAAATACAAACAGGCCAAAAAGGGGGCGAGAAAAAAGGACGATAAGGGAAAACGCGGAGAGTTGAGAGGATAATAGGTAGAATGAGGAAGATTCCATTGCTCATTTCACTTCCATCTGCTCTGTGTTATACCTGGCAAGTACCTACATCTTGCATTCCTAGCTATATCACTCTTGCGAACCAGCGCTAAGATGAGATAGGTAAAAGACGGCGAATGCATAGTAAGGGTGAAGAAGCAGGACCAGCTTCTTCATCCCCTGCAACGGAAAAGTACCATGCCATAACAGTTTCCATCCAGCTCGAGATGTTATAATTCAGATATAGCATTCAGCATTATTCCTGGATCGCATGAGTATGAGTGGTGAATAATGCATATCAAAAAGTCAGAACGATAGTCAATAAACAATTCCCAAATTTTACATATATGGCTGCATCATCGATAAATGGCTTCAAAGAACGTGCTCGCAATGGTCATAAATCAATCAGGAATACTATGTGGAAATATTAGATCAAATTATCATATGAGGTAGGGGAGAATATAGACCAATAGAGGCTAGAGAAACTTACACGACCACGTCGTCCGGAAGGTGGAGCACCCTGTGCTCCTGGGGTTGGTTGATAAAATTGTTGAGGGTAATTGTACAGTTGTCCAGCACCCATGACAGGGCTAAACTGCTGATTTCCGTATGCAGTTGGTTGAAGGATCGAGTTTCCGCCCATTGGCAGTGGAGCACCGCTGGGACCTGCCATGGCCGGTTGCACAGAACGGAAGTTATCTAATGTTGAACCAGTGGTTGCTGGGAAACCGTTCATTCCCATTCCCATACCATTTCCAGGGGGGCCGGGCGGGAAGAATCCAGCCGTCGGCATGCCGCGTGATTGAGCAGCAAGGAAGGCTTGGTATTGGTACTGTTGTGGATTTAGAGGTGGCATTTCTTGGGAAATGGCGGGGTTTGTCATTGGCAGGCCAGCAAGGCTATTCATGGAGCCGAATGAATAGGGGTCATATTGCGGCATAGCTTGTTCAGAAGAGATAGACCGTGCCATGTTTGGAGGAGAGCTAAGAGGTTGCTGCATGTTCATGTTATGTGCACCCATCTGGGTGCCATACTGGCGGTCAGCCTGGTTTTGTTGGGCTGGGAAGTTGTTTCCTTCCTGGCGTTGCTGGCCAGACTGGCGCTGATGTTTCTCTCTATCATTGCTAGTGCCGTGGTCACGACCGTGGGATTCACGAGAAGTTGCAGTACGTGAAGACAAACCGACCTCATCCATAAGCCGCTTATATCCCTGGCTAGGGGTAGTCTTCAGTTTAGTAAGCACCTTGGCGACTGTCTTGACTACCTCTGCACGCATAGATTCTTCAAAGAAGGGAGTGGTGAGGACTTTGAAGATCAATGTTGCACCCGAGGACTGGTCCTTGAGAATGCTTTCCAATGTCTCATCCCCAGGGCTGTAAAACAGAGCCTTCAAGATGATCTCCCTAGCCTCTGGCTCATTTCTCTGATTGACAATCTTTAATACTGTCAAGTAGGCAACTTTGTGTGTACAAAGAGCCACAAGGTGAGGAACCAGGCGTGGGGCAAGCACAGTACGGCGGTTGGGGAACGTGCAGGTATCGAGGAACCATGTCAGAAGTAAAGCACCATTAGCATTCGTTGCTAGTTGAACACTGTGTAGCGCGATCGCAGACGCAAGCATTCGTTGTTGATCCTTGGTAGCGTGATGACTCTCCAAGCAAGCCCTCATGGCCCTAGCACCGAACCGTCCCTGTGAGATTTCCCACATGCGGCTAAGCATGGTCTCGAAGATGAAATCATTAAATGGAGGACCAAAGCGCAAGCAGCACTGCAAAACATAGTTTCCGTATTGGTCGAGAAACAGTGGGACAGTGTATGGCCTGAGGCTGTCCACGATCATCTGCTTCTGGGAGTCTACTTTGGAGACGTCAATGATCTTCTGTGCGGCCCATGTACCATTCTTGTGTACACCAATTTCTGCAAGATGAGGAGCAATCGGTATCAACATCTGCTCTTTGGCTGGCTCAGAGCAGAACTCGAAAAGTTTCTGTACCACGGTGTTGCCTAGATAGTCAGAGGCTAGCTCGGCAATTTCAGGAAGCATTTCATTGGCAGTGTCTTCAATTTCTTGAGCACTGCAGGCGCCGTTGTCTATCTTTTTCCTTATTTCGCGCAGACGAGGAGCATCAAAAACTCGGGATTGGCTGGGTTCAGGAACTGGACGGATTTCATCTTCAAATGCCGTGAAGTTAATTGCTCGCTGAATACTCTTAGTGATATTTTGGCATTCAGATTCGGAGGAACCGAATTCAATAACAATATTGCTCATTTCAGGCTGTATTTCTTGCAGGTCTGGGATGGACGAGGAGATAGCAGCTTCGCCGTCTTGTGTGGTAGAGCGAGTTCCATCCCGTGCCACTGACCCAGCAGCTCCGGTACCAGCATCTGGCGTTGGGGAGTTTTGGCTGCCAGACTGTCCTGGCGTCTCGGAAACAGGAGTAGCTGGGACTTTGGCATACCCGATGCGGACGGGGCCGGCTCCCGGGAATATTTCCTTTCCATTCAGAAGCGATTTGGCTTGAGTGGCACTTTCGACACGCTCAAAGTTGACGAATCCACAGTTCTTGTGAGTCAAAACACGAGTTGATTCGATCTTACCATATACATTGAAGATAGCATCCAAGGACGTGACGGTTGTGGAGACAGGAATGCTGCCAATCCATAATGCTCGGGTAGGGCCCTCCAAATTGTTCTCATCCACAGGTTCTTGCGCTCTTAGTCCTCCCATGCCTCCTAGTTGCATTCTCTGAACGGCTTCAGGTAAACCATCATACTCAGAGCCCTCCGTAATGCGAATGTCCGCAGCATTTATACTGTTCTCAAGCCTTGAGGGGCTTGCAAGGTAGTTGCGAATGGAGGAGCGTTGGAGAGGAGCGTCTAAAACACCAGCAGTACGAGCTCGAGGTCGGCTGGAGGATGCGTGGTTTGCAAAGGCCTGGACAGCAAGGTTGTGTTGATGGATTTGGGCCTGGGTGGCAGCGAGTTGAGCGGCGGTAGCGGCGGCGGATGGAGTTAGAGTTCCTGAGGGGATGGTAGAGTAATGTGTGCCGAATTCCTCGTCTTCCTCGGCGTATTTCTCCTTTGCATTAACAGAGTAGGAGCGGAATCGGTTTGAACCACGATTGAGCATGGCCAATTCTGCGAGAAGAGGCGGCAGGGAAGACGTCGGCTGTTGTTGCTGCTGTTGCTGCTGCTGCATAAGCATGGCAACCGATGGCCCTGCAAGGCTAGCACGAGACTGCTGGGGTGTTTCTGCCAACCCCAAATAATCCAGGGTTCTCACGTCGGCGTCAGCAAGACCATCCTTCGAGAAGGAAGACTGGGTGGGCGAAGAGGGGCCTTCGGAAGATCTTATGCTGGCCAGCGTGGTGGCACGCTCGCGCCCGGATGACCAGTTTGTCGAAAAGACAGAAGGGCCGAAGGGACTTGAGCTGTTCAGAAGATTGGGCCGCTGTGGCATCGAGCCAGCTCGGAGGCGAGACAGCAAAACTGTATTCGACTCCGTTCCTGGAGCAGACACCATGGATGAGTCTACTCCAGTTGTATTTTGCGGGCGGAATGGGCTGGTAGATGGGGTAGGTCTAGAAGTCTTTGAGATGACGGAAGATTGGACGTTGAGTCCATTGAGCGGTCCGACGGGAGAGAAGCGTGAGGGTACGGTTCCCGCACGAGTTCGTCGACCGGGATTGTACGCTATGGTTTCAGGTGATGGCACTAGACCTGGGAATTCGTCTTGGTTCGGTGACTCGGGAATATTCTCACGCAGAGGTGTGGAATTGCCGCTGGTGGGTGGTCCTCCCCAGAGGTGTGAGGCCACACCTTCTTGCGCCTGTATTTCTCGGGCTCTACCAATATATCAGCATCCAAATGTTAGTTAATCGAGATGGAAAGACGATGATGATGGATATGTTTTTTTTAAGGGGAGGGAGGGTTTCAGCTAACCGTTTGGGATAGAGACGATTGCCAAGATCATGAGAAGGGGAACCTGCCCCCATTCTCGAGCCTCCAATCGACTGTGACGAGCCGGCTAGGCCATTTGAGTCTCCAAAGGGCGACTTTGTCTGTCCGGTTTGCGGAAGCTCGCTGGGAGACGAGCTGCCGGTAGATGTGCCAGATCGTGGTTGCGAGGAGGGAAGGTAGTTAAGGTTGAGATGCCCTTCGGGCCTTGATGAATGGGCCATTATAGATTATAATAGTTCGAGCGTTGTTAGATTTGGATAAAACAAACCGAAATCCAATATAGACGCAGGATCAAATATCCGAAACGCTCTATACCTTCTGTCTAAGAAGGGGTAGGATAATGCCGAGTTCGTCCCTGTGTTTTATATTGTTTCCTGTTGTTGGTGTTAATGAAAAAAATCCGTGACGGGCTAAAGGCAGAAAAGAACGTGGCAAATATATGGATGGTGCCTCTGCGTCGAGAGGTGTTGTCAGTTCGTTCTTGTTGCTATCCACCAGCACGACCGACCGGATGCGCTCAATTAAAAGTTGATAGAGGGGCGAGGCAAAAAAAAAGCGTCCTGACGAGAAGCAAGGTGCGATATAGAGGCGAGGACCGGGTGTCGAGGACGTCAGGGCGGGAGATAAGCAGTGATAAGATGGCCCTGGAGGCAAGCCGGCAGCCAACTCAGCGTTGAGATCGAAGGGCGAGGGAAAGCCGCGAGTGAGCGTCCCGACTCCAGTCCGGGTCGACAGATGGTCAAGAGGGCAAGCTGAAACAGATTCACGACACACAGGGAGCAGGCGATTCGGACGGGGAGGTGGACCAGGTCTTCGAGACTCGCTGACGGGCGTTGTATCCCCCCTTGGACAATTCCTTTGTTGCCGGACCGTAAAGGAACGAGAGAACGAGAACAGCGCACCGTGCTTTTCACATTAAAGGGCCTTTTAGGTTGGTTGGAAGGTGTTCACCGGGATCGAAAGACTGCTTTGTCGAGAGGCTGGAGGATTATGGCGAGGGCGTGTTCCGCTGCTGGTGGTGACGGCGGGAAGGCTGGCTGACACCGCGAGGGCGATCAAGCAAGCGGCGACGAAGCAGGAAAATTAGGGCAGATGGGATCCAGATAATAAATAAATAAGTAAAGGCAAAAAGGAGCGATGGAAAGAAGAGGAAGAAGAAGAAGAAGAAGAAAAGGAAGCTCGGAGGAAGAACGGCCGGAGAGTCGCGAGGGCGAGGGTGAATGTCGGACGTTGAAGAAGAAGTTGAGGTCGAGGAACTTTTTGCGCTTTTTGGCGTTGGTCGTTGTTATTTTTTCCCCCTTTGGCGATGCTTGGCTTTTTTGGGCTGCGCACACAACAGACGGCAGACGAGACAGCGACGAGACAGCAGGCGAGACAGCAGAGAAGGGGAGACAGGAGGCTGTAGACGGTGAAGACGACGGCGATGGCGGCGACGGCGACGGCCCTTTGCTACGGTCGGTCTACAGGTTGAGTGTGGAGGGACTTCCAGGTAGTCTACGCATATATAATCAAGGGCACAAGACACCTAAAGATCGGACGATAGCTTCAGCTAACTAAGGAACTAGTTTAGTTGCTGAGACGGAGACGTACCAGCGAGGCTGGTCGAGATGGTACAGGCTTCAAAGGCCGTTGCAATACTAGACGATGGCCGGCTGCGCAATTTGGATGTTTCCTGGCGCTGTTCGCTGCGAGTATTAGCCGGCTCTATCAAAGGCCAACGGCTGGCAGAGCACGGAGTCTTCGATAATACCGGTGGCATCCACTCGATTGAGATTAAGTACTTAGATGCTTGCCCGTAATAGCCATAATAATAATAATAACGAGGGAGATCCAAAAGTGCCGTCGGGAATAATTTATATTAGATGAGCTACGGTCCAGGATTAGAGGAGATCCCGGCCGGCATGCTGTCACAAGCAAATCAGCATGCCCGCATTATATATATTTATATGTAGCGGATCTCCCAGCTTCCGGGAACGAAATGATCGATCGATCGATCAACCAAACACAAGCCATCAACGACTTCTCCTGGCTAGAAGAGACTGAAGAACATTCTACGGAGTACGGACTATGCAGGTGCATTGTGGTCTACCTAGACTGCTATCTTTTCTCCGCTTAGACGCCAGGGCAGAGGCAGATCAAGGACTTGAGCGACTCTCAGACTGTCCTATGTTGCCCTAGACAACAGACAGGACGCCCCGTCTCTTCCGCCGCCGGCAATCGCCTGGTGGGAGGAGCCGGCAAGCTCAAATTTGTCCCTATGATGCCATTGGAGATCTACTTCTGGGCTCCGTATGTATGCAAGAGACGGTTCCATCACGATGGAGACCATATCGAAGTTGGAGCTACTGCAAACCACTGTGTGATGCAGCAGGCAATCACGACGCTGGTACGGATACTCCCTGGCTCCGTCCACTCAGAGAGTGCACACGGCCAAGGACGATAACTCTTGACAGGCAAATAATGGCGAACTGCGAGCTCTCGGCCAACAATATAATAAATAAAAACGATGCCAACCCTGCTAGAGGAGAGACGAGAGGAGAAGAAGAAAAAATTGGGCAAGGAAAAAAAGAAACACAACATACTAGTTGGTTCCAAAACACCCAACACGACCGCCAGGCCAGCCGGCCTATCCCACAAACCGTGTAGGATTGCCTTTCCTCGCAACTGATCCCCCACCAAGGAACTGGAGAATTCAAAAATACTCTTTTTCACTGGACATGCTCCTGAAAATCTTGCTTGGAAAGTTCCTCTGGGCCTCTGATCTATTGAAAGGGGATCGCCACCTGAATGATGCCGTGTTGTGGCTGTCCACGTTAATATCTAACGGCCGCCAAAGCATCATTCTTCCGGACGCCATGGCCAGGTTGAACGTCTCTCCCTGCAGACAGTGGTGTTTGTATGGAGGAAAAGAGAAATTGTGTATCATCCACATCTGACCGCCTGAGACCAGGGTTGATCGCCCTGAGAGGCTACACTCTTGCCCTGACGCCTCCTCTGACGCTACTCCTGCATATACCTCCTTCTCCTGCGCTTTGACTCGATGTTTCCTTACAGTTAAGAGCCGCTTTTGCAGGCTAGCTAAACCAAGAGGTGTGTCACCCGTCAGTTCGCGCTGCAGATCTACTCGTGTTGTAGTTGTGAACTTTTTCGTGTTAAGGTTCTGATGGCCCCCTTCCTGGGGCACTTATATCCATAGTAGCTCTCCCGCCGGCAATCAAGCTACTATCCTCTCTTCTTATATATATCTTTAATCCTTTTTTTTAAACCCTCTGTGTACTCAGTACAGGGACCGACATTCATTTTTTTTTACCCTTTTATTCACATCCTAATGCTTGTATCATGCAGCTCCCTCCAGTGTCGGTTATTGCCTCCTGGCCTAAGCCCAATTATGACAATCCACCAGAGGTTCATGGCCCTGCCATCATAATCATGACAGCAATTTTCATGCCCCTGATGCTGGCCATCATCGGCATCCGTATATTCACACGCATCCGGATATTGAGAAGTTTTGGATGGGATGATATATTCATCATTGCCGCTGCTCTTCCCACTCTCGGCTGTGGGATCATCACCACCACTGCAGCCATCACCTTGGGCTGGAATCGCCATATTTACGACGTTCCTATCTGGCAGCTTATTCTAGGCCTTCGACTGACGATGCTATTGGAATGTCTTTTTGCTACCGGCTGTACGCTTACCAAACTCTCGCTTCTGTTTTTTACCCGGAAGATCATGAAAGGCAGCGGAAGTCCGGCGTTGCAGTGGACTGTGGTTATCAACATCTGGATCGTTGCTGTCGAACTTATCATCTTCATTTTGGTAGTCGTGTTTACTTGCAGGCATGTCTCCGTATCCCTTTTACCCTAAAGGGTCCCTGCCTTGTCCAGGTCTGCTAACATGATAACCCACTCTAGACCCGTATCTCTCTATTGGACGCTGTCTATTCTGCCCCAGAACTGCGTCAACGAGAGTGCCCATTTACTAGCTAGCGGTGCAATCAACACCGCAACCGACATCATTGTTATTATCTTGCCGATTCCCAGCGTCATGTCTCTCAGCTTGCCCACGCGGCAGCGGATCATTCTTATCCTCCTCTTTGGTGCAGGTTTCGGAGTCTGTATTGCTGGTGGTGTGCGTGCATACTACACCTATCGACTGAATATCGCCCACGACAAGACGTGGGAAGCCTACTACCTCTGGATCTCCGGTACCGTTGAACTCTACGTTGGCGTGGTATGTAAACACCCTTTCACATTGTGTAGACAAGACCGCGAAACTAACAACCAGCAACAGATTGGGGCTTCACTCGCATCATTACGGCCGTTCTTTGCGCGCTACTTCCCATCTATCTTTGGCAACCAGCGTGAGCGGGCATCATACGCTTTCGCAAGCACGATAGCACGGCGCTACGGCTTCCGCCGTTCAAACCGTGGCAAGCCAAAGCCCAGAAAAGTAAAGGAGGTCAGCGAGGCTACTACCATTACCATGAACTGCGACTTTGACTTTGACCTCGGGTACCTCCGCACCCAGAAGAGCGAGATGGGTCCGGTAACTACAGGATCCCGAGACGGGGCCGTAGAAGAGTCCAGCGTTGGCATGCCCCCCGCAGAAACGGCAACAGGAACTGCGGCAACAGGGGCTGCGGCAACAGAGGCTGCGGCAACAGATGCAGAGCAATGATGTGTGTTACGGCGTTCAGGAGTCAGGGTGTACATACAAACTCCTTTTCAATGGAATCCTTTTTAAACCCAATCAAACCCGGTGCTGGTGTATAATGCTGCAGAGTAATTGGCTTCTGAGCCGCTGCCTGCAACGGCTCTTCAGGGGCTTCCTCAGCCGACGCAGCGCGCAAAAACCGACCTTCGCTGGCGCTTTCTTGCCTTGCAGTCAAAAATTACCCAAACGAGAATCCAGTGCCAGTGATATTACGTAATATCGCCATCTTTTTTATTTTTTATTTTTTTTTTTTATTTGCTTTTCTTCACAACCAACGAAAGCAGAAGCTGAAGGCTGAAGAAGCGGAAGCATACATAGAAGCAGGAAAAAAGGCGAAAAAGAGAATTGCCGAGGGCGAATTGTCGAGATGCGACATCCAGCAGTTCATGTTCATGTTCATCCGTCTTGCCACCGACTCCGTAACGCCGGAGGACCTTAGCTGGCTGGGCCCGACGAGCGACCAGCGACTCAGGCCAGCATACGAGAACCAACCAGCCGGCAAGGCCAGCTCTCCAGCGTGGCTCCCATCTCCACCGATCCCAGATCTGAAACTGCCAGCGCGAAGAAGGCAGAAGGCCCAACCACCACTGCACTGCCCGGCATCTGGGCTGGCAATTGAGGCAGATCAGCCACACCGGAGAAGAGCGTGAAACCCGACGGACAATACGAGGCCCGATCTCGCTAATCTTTGCTTATCTATGAAGACGGTCGATCGTGTCGACTCCAGACGCATACGAAGGGTGTTGCACCGCGCCAGGCGAAGGAATCACTAGCTGACGGCGACGACTGGGATATGGAAGCTAGAAAACGCGTTGAAGTCAGACTCGAAGAAGCTCGAGTTTCCGATCGACCGTTAGTTAGCTTCTACGGAGTACATCTGGGCGAGAGATGAGCATTGCTAAGAGTTGCAGCCAGATAGATGGACGTAGGAGGAGCTGCCGCCAGCTGAGCGTTGTATCTCCGCAGAGAGACTGCTTGCACTTCTTAATAATATATGTCATTTAACTGATGTTGTAGTTGGGGTCTTTTATTTGTGTTATTGCTTTCACAAAGTGCAGAATGGACTATTAATATCAATATAATTGCTGGTTGGCTCGTCTGTGACTCACGCTTTGGCTGGGATTCTCCATAGAAAATGATAATTTTATGCCCCCCTCGAAGTTTTACCCCACTGCACACACTCTTTTTTTCTATCTCTTTGATAACATCCAGCCAAAAAGAAGCCAGAAAATAAAATAAAAAGGAGCAGGCAGGAAGAGGATCGGGACACAAGAGAGGCGGCCATGGCGAGCGCTACCAAAGACGTCTTCATCGACGAGGATGTCGGCAAGGACGATGACTCTGCGACGGGCACCGAAACCGCCGCATACAAGACGCTGGTCTACGCGATGCTGCTACACCCCGCCACGGCTGAGGCCCCAGTGCAGTACATGACCAGGAAGTCTGAGACAGGCCCTGTTGCTGAAGGAGAAGAGGCCTCCGTGCGCCTGCAGTGGAAGCCCGCAACCAAGTCGGCGCTCAAGAAGGCGGCCAACCTCGTCGAGCAACGCAAGAAAAAGGCGCTCAAGGAAAAGGAGCTGGCAATCAGGGAAAAGGAGGAGGCCGATAAGCGAAGGCTGGTGCTCGAGGAGGCGAAGAAGGTCGTCATAAAGGAAGACAGCTCGCTGCCCAAGCCGGTCAAGATCAGACTCAATGAGAAGGACCCCGCGGTCGTCAGGCCTCGAGCCGAAGGAGACGAGCAGCCGGGGACTCGTGTGCGTGTCGTTGGCAGAGTCCATCGTCTACGGGTGCAGAAGGACATGATCTTCTTGACGCTGACAGATGGCTACGGATTGCTCCAGTGCGTCTTTACTGGGGACCTGACAAAGACATATGATGCCATGACTCTTACGCTGGAGACCTCCATGGCCATCCATGGAGAGATGCGTGCCGTGCCTGTGAAACAGCATGCTCCAGATAACCGTGAGCTACACGCAGACTTCTTCCAGGTCATTGGACGTGCTGCCGGCGACAAGGAGGCCATCACCACCCGTGTGGCCGCAGATGCTGATCCACAGACCCTACTAGACAACAGACACCTTGTCTTGCGTGGAGAGACGTCCTCATCCGTTCTCAAGGTCCGCGCAGCTGTGGTGCGGGCGTTTCGGAAGATGTTTGAGCAGAAACAGATGCTCGAGGTCACTCCCCCAGCCATGGTCCAGACCCAAGTAGAAGGCGGAAGCACCCTGTTCGAATTCGACTACTACGGCGAGAAGGCCTACCTGACTCAGTCCTCCCAGCTGTACCTGGAGACCTGTCTCGCTTCACTAGGCGATGTCTTCTGCATCTGCCCGTCTTTCCGTGCTGAAAAGTCTCTCACCCGTCGTCACCTGTCGGAATATACCCATATTGAATCTGAGCTAGACTTCATCACCTTTAATGACCTCCTCGACCATATCGAGGAGATAATATGTAGTGTTATCGATATCTCGCTGGCTGATCCACAGATCGCCGCATTCGTCAAACAGCTCAACCCCAACTTCACGCCACCGGCCCGTCCCTTCATGCGCATGCGTTACTCTGAAGCCATCGAGTGGCTGAACGAACACGGCATCAACAATGAAGAGGATAAGCCACATTCGTTCGGAGATGACATTGCTGAAGCTGCCGAGCGAAAAATGACCGATATCATCAATAAACCTATCCTACTCACTCACTTCCCTGCTGAGATCAAGGCGTTCTACATGAAGAAAGACGCAGAGGACCCACGTGTCACTGAGTCCGTAGATGTACTCATGCCCGGCGTCGGTGAGATTGTCGGTGGTAGCATGAGGATGGACGACTGGGACGAGCTCATGGGTGCGTACAAGAAGGAAGGAATGGATCCTACTCCATACTACTGGTATACCGACCAGAGAAAGTAAGTTTATCCCCGTGAGTGCGTCTATGGAGTAGGGAGCGTGTGTGCTGACTATAAGCAGATATGGCACGTCTCCTCATGGAGGATACGGTCTTGGTCTTGAACGATTCCTTGCATGGATGTGCGGACGATATACTGTCCGAGAATGCTCGTTATACCCTCGTTTCACCGGCCGATGCACACCATAAACATAGCGTCAGTTTAGAATTTAAATGACAAGAACATGAAGAATGGAACGTAGTTAGAGCAAGGACTACAGAAATAGTGAAGCTGCATCGTACTAGACACGAACAGAGACAAAATAATGTGACGCAAATGTAAAGAGGCGCGGGAAATGGGTGTGCTTAATATTTGCTACCCTAAAACTGGTCGTGTCTTTCCATAGCAAGATACAGAAAGGAAAATTTCCCGTCACAACGGAGAAATGACCACTAATATTATACTCTGCCGACAACAAGGGGCCATCATTACTGAGTCTTTTCGAGCAAAGCTCCGTCTCCATGCACCATCACCGGGGCAAGAGCTGTAGACTTGGATTCGATCATGTCGTTCTGTAGTAGAGTGAATTTTTCATCTGGGCTCCTTTCAGACGGTGTGATGGGGCTATCATCCGCCGAAACCACCGTCGTAGCCGGGGAGTGAGTCAACAATGGCATATCACCGGCTTCCTTCCCGCCGGTAAGACATACACCTTTTTTATACCCTGGGCCAGACCGCTGTGAAGTACTCGGTGTCTTCCCCGCTTGCAGGAACTGAGCGAGATATTGATACGCAGCCGTGAATTGAACTGGCTTGGATCGGGACTGGCGTGTGGAAGGCATTGTCTCAGGCTCTTGATGTAGAATGCTCAGCTGCGGCAGGCTAGTGGAAAGGGAAATGGTTGTATTTGGTAACGAGTAGAGCAAGCCAGGGTCTGAAAAGGAGCCGGCCTTCGCACTCTGGCGATATGGATATGACTTGGGGATGAGAACCGGGGAGAATAATGAGGAGGAGAAGGAAGATGTTGCCCGTGAGAAGAATATGGGCCTCGAAGGAGTTGCTAGAGGTTTTATAGAGTCTTGATTTCGGCACCTGGAGGATGAATCAAGAAGAAGAAAAGAGAGGCAGAATAAGTAAACATGCGCTTCCAGGGAGAAGGGAAGAAAAAAAGTATAGAAGGTTGAAGAAAGTCCTACCTGTATCATTTGCTCATGCGAGGCAAATGATACGGATAAGTCCGGATAAGGTAGAGAGAAGAAGAGGAAGAAGGGGTATATCTTACCGTTGGCTACAGTATAGAATTGAAGAGTCTGGATTTGATATCATTCTCTCACACATGGCACTGCAAGGGAGAAGACGTTTTGAAACAAGCAGTTAGTAAGGCAAGTAATTATTTGTAGTTTATTCTTCGACCATGTTTCATTCAACCATGTGTCATGCGTTCTCATGCATTATCTCCCTGACAAACGGCGAGGGAAAAGAAAGGAAGTAAAGGTTGATTCCATGTCAAACAGCACTGGCCCTGCACTACCGAGGACAGGGGTGAGGGAGGGAGAAGGGAAGGGGGGTAGGAGAGAATAGAGACTCCTTCATCCATACCAGTACTGGCAAAAGCAGGTGGCCATCTGCGTTGCAACGCCCCTCTCTCCCGCCCCAGTCCCCAGCAGCTTGCAGGATCTTTCAGGTCAGGGCTGAAGCAAGACTCCCTCTTATTTGTCTTGCCTTCTTTGGCATGCGCCGTTTAATCGTGGACCCGTCAGCCCTGGGATGTAGGCAGTGGCCCTAAGGCTGACCTGGTGGTCGCAAGACAAGAAGCAACTTGTCCAGGTTTTTTTCTTTCAGCGGCGTAGAAAAGAAAGGTGGAAGTAGAAATTGGACAGTATATAATAAGGTATATAGGAGAGGAAACAAGATAAAAAAAGAAAGAAAGAAAATAAAAGAAACCCTTTCTGTTGTTATATAAAACGGAACTCCCAGTAACGGCGAAGCACCGTACTTAAGTTTGGAAGACGAAGAATAGCCTTGGGTAGATGCAGGCCAGTTAAGGAAGAAGAAGAGCTGTTGCTGCTGCTGATGACGATGATATATAGCTGAGGCGGTGAAACAAGGCCTCGCCCAGCGCTGAGTCACCCAAAACCAACGGTCTGAACTAGCCTGGACGGTCCATACCTGCTGCTATCGAGCATCAAGGACAAGAAAAAGGGGGGTCGTGGCCTTCCTCCTGAGGCTCGGATCATAGGGGACCAGACCCGGTGGGACGGGGACGGCCTAGGAGAAGGTCAGGCGCTGTTCCAGCGTCCACAGTGGGCACCGGTCTCGTTCGTTCTTTTACCTGCGTGTTCTGCAAATCTGTCCTGTCGCCTGTTTGTACATCTCCCTCTCGTTCCCCAGGGGTCTCCTGTTGACGTTTGTCTGCTATTTGAGACGTCAAGGGGAAAAGGAAGCAGAAGAAGCAAAAAAAAAGAAAAAGGAACGAAAAACGTATGCTGGTCGCGTGACGCTCGAGTCCGACTCTATCCGGTCGAAAAAGGAAATCTGAATAAAAGGGCTGAGAATTGGCTCGGGTTGAGCTCAAGGAGGTAAAGAGCATGAAGGTCAATGGCAGAGACGAGACTGATGATATATGAAGATGAAGCTGATGGTCAAGATCAAGTAGATTCAACGCCAACGCTTAAGATGCACAAAATAAAAGTACAAAAAGAACATGACCAAAGGGTGACTTGGCGATACACCCTAGCTGCTTTGTTGGTTGATCTATTATTATCGCTGAGCGGCGGGCTTGTCTCCAGAAGCCGTCGTTGGCTTGCTATCGCCGTCTCCATGCTCGAACAGCTGCTGTGGTGGAGCGGCATTAGGCGCGAGAAACCTCTCTGGCACTCCTCTGGCGCCGACTCCTATCGGCCCAACGAAGCACCCAAATGTCCCACTCCATGCATACCTGTATGCCAGCGCTTGGCGGATTTCACGGTAGGCTAGAGAGTTTGAGTACGGGAGGCCAGTTGTTGGGTCACGGTAGCGGGCGGGATGGGAAGTGATGGGGCAAAACTCGGTTTGGGTTTCTACAGTCTCTTGTTAGTCCTGTTATACAACCAAAATGATAATTCCTCACACAGAGGGTTGCTGGGATATGGGTGAAAGGGATGACGTACTGGGTAGCTTGACAGGTTTTTTCGGATTGTAGAGGACGCCAACATCGCTTCGCTCGGGACCTGTAGAGGCGTCGAAATTGTCTAGAACAATGCACGTCCGGGACGAGCGCTCAAGAGCCGGTTTGACCTTGTCCGGCTTTTCCTCCACGTTCAGCTCTTGTTCCGGACATATGGGTACAGTTGCTTCTGCAGGCTTGTTTGGAGCTTGACCTTGACCATTTTCGTCCTCATTCCCCCGCTCCTTGGGGCTCGTGTCTGATTTTGTCGCTTCATTTTCGTGTGCCTCTTCATTTGGCAATGCAATCGTTTCCGTAGTAGTTGTGACGGGTTTGGATGCAGTGGATGTGGTGGTCTGGACAATTTCGGCGTCAGGACATGCCGAAGCCTCCTGCATGGAAGCGTATAACTGTATGCCATCTAGAAACGGGCTGGATTCCCCAGGAGCTTGTTGCCCATCGGTAGGTTGTGTAGGCGCTGTGTCTGTGGCATTATTGGACGTTTCTGTCGCCCTGTTTGCAGCATTCGCAGCAGGCTGTCCCTCACGGCTGGTTTCAACACTGGGGCGACCCTTCTTCTTGCGGCCGCTATCAGCATCAGCAGCCTGTCGAAAAGGCTTGACGCCCACCATTGCAAGCTTCTCATTGATCCATTTAGCGATTCCACTCCAGAATGTGATAACAGGTCCTTCCAGTCGTCGATTGTGCAGTGCCTCCATCTTCAACCGCCGCTCTTCGCTTCGCTTCTCTTCCATCTCCTCCCACCGTGTCAGGCTGCCAAAATTCAACCTCTCAGTCTTTTCGGCTTCAGCGAGACGATCCGCCTGCGTCATTTGTTTTGGCCTGGCCTTCTCCTTGCGCTTGGCCGTCTCCTCCATCGTAGCAATCAGCTGAACTCGTTTCTGCTCGCTGCGTTTGAGCCGCGCGTGGGTTTGAACTCTGTTCTGCATAGTCTGGCGACGAGAAGACGCACGCGTAGGCCCATCATCTGCTGTAGGAAGCCATGAGATACGCTCTGATTTCTTTCTCTGGCGTGGAGCTGGAAGTGTCGATGTTCGTGTGGGCAATGTCGGATCTATCTTGACCTTTTTCTTGCGCTGGGAGGGCATCCGAAACCCTTCCTGCTGCGCTGTCCGTTTCTTTGCCCGCTCTGCCTTCTCCTGTCTCTGTAGCTCTTTTTCTCCTTCAAGCTCGTCGTTGCCAGCACCTGCGCCGCCTTCGTCCCCTTCATCCGAAGAGGAAGAATCGATCTCCATGTCGTCTGCTGCAGCTTCTCCGCCCTCTTCCTCATCATCCCCAGACTCAAACTCCTCGTCATCTTCTTCCTCCGCAAATATACGGGCCAGTTCATCGTCGGCTTCGGCGTCGAGAAGCGTGTTCATCAGACGGCCAGCCGTCGACCGCCGCGCTCGTCCTGTCGCAAGAGGCTCAACATAGTCGTCCTCCGGCCCGCTGCCATCTCCCGCCTCAGTTGGGGTTTCTGCCATGCTTTGTTCTCAGTAACCAGGGCGCATCGTAGCCGTTCTGTCCAGCTTTCATGTCTCGTCCGCAGTGTCTTTTTGACAAAACGTCTAAAGAGGCCAAGGCGAAGTCGCGAATCCTTGATTATATAATAAAGTTGATTACATAATCCACCACGTTATTCAGACCTTCGTCGCGAATGATATAATTATCAGGTATTATTATTATTTAGCTGCCCGTTGATAGATGTCAGCGAACGACGGCGAAGCAGAAGACAAAGAAGAGGGACGGGGCGGTATGAGGATGGAGCGAAGGATGGCAGCCTGGTGAGCTGGATCCGGAGAGCTCTCCGGCTTGCGCTGGAGACTCACACACAGCCAGCTGCTTTCGGAGCGGACTCCCTGTCGTCATCTCAAAGCCACGCTTGTATGGAACGGAGCATGGAGGAGTCCAACGCAAGCTGAGGCTGGTTGGGAGCGAGCTGGGAGAGGAAGCACACAAGGTAGGAGATGTCTGCGATGATCCCTATTTACTCGACGCCCTTGAGCCTCGCAGGAGTCGAGCAGCAAGAGATAGACGTAGCGACAAGCCAGTTGTACGAAGTGAGGACACAGCATACGGTTTTGCCTTCGTCAGTCACAAAACCATGAAACAAAAGTTCAAGCAGGCGCAGCTCAAAGTATCAAGCTCTCGCTACCATGGTTTCATCCGTTCCGAGAACCGGCTGTGCGAGTTGAATCCGGGTACCTGCATCGAATGACACCAATCACCCCGTATTGCCCACCTGGCGTTTGTGCCCATCTCGGCCATTTCATCGTCTGTCAGTCCGCGGAGAGGCGCCTATGGGACATCTCCAAAATGTTCAGTTTCAAGGACAAGAGAAAGACGACACTCCGTAAACTGAGTTGAAGCTATGTTTGATCTCTCCGCCCACCAGCGCATCGCTCCAGGCACCGCGACGTCCCTGACTTTCCCCCATCAGGCTCTAGTGGTAATTAAGACCCACGGGTCCTACCCACCAATGGGCCGGGATGATGTTGTGAGGAATTTTTCTCCAGAACATCCAGAAAAAGTACTTTTTGTGGCATCACGGCGCGAGACAATGTTGATCTACTTTGCTTGCCAGTACGAGGCCAAGAGAGCTGCCGCTGCAGACCTCTGGCCTGAACCTGAGTAGAGCCAGGGCAGTGGATACGGACAGCACAGATGTATATGGAGGTTATGGCTTGCACACATACATGCAGACATAAAGGACATACATACATACATACATACATACATACATACATACATCGTACACCTAGGGTACATCCATCGCTGCTGGGGTCTGTCTGTCCCCTTTGATGCTGTACAACAGCAGCAGGAGGAGCAGGAGAAAGGAGAAGAAGGCCTGCAAAAATAACCACATGGCATGCGCCCCCTTTAGCTGCCGCAGCGTCTCTATCCCTCTCTCTCTCGCCTGCCTGCTCCCCCTCCTCGCCCTCCTCCGGTTCCCTCGCCCTCGCCCTGCCCTCTTCCGCTGCCTCAGCCTGGCAAGCCAAGCGCCCATCATCCCTGGTATTTTATCGTATCGAGGCAGGTACCAAATACCAGTCCGGGGTGCTGGTGGCCCGGCGCTACTGGCGCTGTCGCTGCCTGTAATTTTGGTAATCGCAATACGACTAGTCCCTCTCCATTCCACTTCTTTTTTTTTCTTGCTTTCTTCTCCTTCTTTCTCTCTCCCTTTTTTCCCCCTGCGAGTTGGTTCTTCTCTCTCCCCTTTCTTCTTCTTCTTCTCTCTCTTCCTCTTCTTCCTCTTCTTCCTCTTCCTGTTCTTCTTCCTGCCTCCTCCTGCTCGCTTGCTGTGCCTGCAGGTCTTCATTCTTCTCGTTTCTCCTTTCTTCCCGCCTCCTTTTTTTATTTTCCCTTCTCATTCACTCTTTTCCAACCCTTTATTTACTTTATATTTTTCTCCCTTTTTTCTTTTGGCTTGGATTCTTGCTTGTTCTGGTTGCATCATCATCAGATATCGCCTTATAGTAAAACTTGCCCTCCCTCCCCTTCCATCCACTCCCTATAGCTCTTCTTTGCGTTATACATTTGTCGCTCATCAGTTTAATCCTCTTACTCGAAACAGCAAGTTCTATATCTAGCCTCCCTGACCCTGCGCTGGGTTGCTGAACCCAAAGGCCACTCATCGTTGATCCCGTTACCATCACCTATTGGTTTCCGAGCCGCACAGTTCTTCGTACCCCTGAAGAGCTGAAAAACCCTCTCGATCTATCCTCCTATGCCAGGCTGGCTTTCCAGATTATAGGGGATTAAGTGGAAAAAAAAAAAAAAGACAAAGTGTTGAGGTCTCCCTTTTCTACCGTTTTTAGTCGCAAGGCTAGCTTTTCCCCATTCCTTGGTAAGTCGACCTCCTTTCAGGACCTTTGTTTATATGCAGGTATACAGGCGTGTTAACCATCATTCTGTATATATAGCCCGACGAAACGAGGGAATTAACCTCTATATATATAAACATACATATATATATATATACGCTACGACTTAATAAATCCTTCAAAACGGCGGTACTACCACCCCTCAACCAGGACGCTACTGTCCTTCCCCCACACCTTCTCGCCATGCAAGCGATTGACACCGGTCGTTTGATGCAGCCTGGTTCTAAAGTCTCCAGCAACGGAACTGAGTCGACGGGCTTTTCTCATAACGCATACACATCCAACCAACCACTAAGCTTCACTGATCGTAACTCCCGGAGAGCCAACATACCTGCTATCAACACCAACTCTACTCCTTCAAACTCCAAAGATCAGCTCCCGTACGGTACTCAGTTCGACATGAACTTCGCTCCCTTACTCCCATCACAGCTCCTCCTTGGTAGCCCCTTTCAGCCAGGGACCCCTTCGGCCTTCGCCTCACCACAGTTTGGCAACTTCCCAGGATTCTCGCAGTCCAATCAGAATGTCGAACAGAGTCACCAACCCCAACTCAACAGCCCAACACAAGCTCAGCATGGCCCACTGTCGCCTCAGATGTACCAAAGTCTGATGTCTCCTGGTGCCATGGGAAGTTCTGCTCTGTTAGCGGGTCCAAATTCTCCGATATCAGGGCTTCCAGCGTTTGCAAATGCATTTGCCCCAAGCCCGCAGCTTCAATCCGGACATGGTATCCTATCAGGAACTAGCCGAACCGTGTATCTAGGAAATCTACCGCCAGAAACCACCTCGGAAGAAATTTTGGGCCATGTTAGGAGTGGCCAAATCGAGTCCGTTCGTCTCCTCCCCGACAAGAACTGCGCCTTTATTTCGTTTCTGGACAGTAGTTCTGCTACTCACTTCCATTCTGATGCCATTTTGAAGAAGCTGTCGATCAAAGGTAATGATATAAAAATCGGATGGGGGAAGCCATCACAAGTTCCTACATCAGTAGCACTTGCTGTGCAACAATCTCATGCATCTAGAAATGTATACCTTGGGAACTTGCATGAGGATGTCACTGAGGAGGAACTACGCGAGGAATTAGGGAAATTTGGCCCTATTGATACTGTGAAACTTGTGAAAGAAAAGTCGATTGGCTTTGTTCACTTCTTGTCTATCAGTAACGCAATCAAGGCAGTTACCCAGCTTCCTCAGGAGCCCAACTGGCAACCTCCAAAGAGAGTTTACTATGGAAAGGATAGATGTGCCTATATCTCGAAAACTCAACAACAGAATGCTGCACAATATCTAGGGATCGCTCCTGGATATGCCCATACGCTGAACTCTCACGATCGTGATATACTTTCTAATGCGATCGCACAGCAATCCCTAGCTGCTGCTGCAGTTGCAACGTCAGCCGGTGGCATGCATAACCTTGGAAACAGGACCGTTTACCTGGGTAACATTCACCCAGAGACGACAATAGAGGAGATTTGTAATGTTGTCCGCGGTGGACTCCTACATCATATTCGATACATACCAGACAAGCATATCTGTTTTGTCACCTTTGTCGATGCTACATCCGCCGCCTCGTTCTACGCGCTTAGCAACATGCAAGGTCTAATGATCCACAACAGAAGGCTTAAAATCGGATGGGGCAAACATTCTGGTGGACTTCCAACCGCAATTTCCTTGGCTGTTAGTGGGGGTGCATCCCGCAATGTTTACATCGGCAACCTCGATGAAACCTGGACTGAGGAACGCTTGCGCCAGGACTTTTCGGCATATGGCGAGATTGAATTAGTCAACACGCTTAGAGAGAAGAGTTGTGCTTTCGTGAATTTCACCAATATTGCCAACGCTATCAAAGCAATTGAAGGAATGCGGGGTTCAGAAGATTATAAACGATTCAAGATCAACTTCGGAAAAGACCGCTGTGGTAATCCTCCTCGCCAGGTCAACAATAACCAGAATGGCAACCGCGCGGATGGCTCTAGCAATTCTGTGAACGGTGCTATTCAGTCAGGTAGCAACCAGAACGGACAACAATCGAGCCCAACTCGACCTGCTCTGTCCCCCGTTACTGGATCGTCTGGTTCCTTATCCCAGAATGGCCAAAACAAACATCCCTTACACTCGATAGCAAGCCCTGGCTCCCTCATAAGCTCTGGAAGCAACAACCCCTTGACTCTTTACCTTAGCCAGGTCTCGCAACAAACTAGTCGCGAACAAGAGTCTCGCCTGAGCAACTCTATGCAGTACCCTTCGCTTCAATCCCAGAACTATGGGCAATCCCAAAGCAACCACGGCCATACCCATAGCCACAGCCACTTTGAGGGTAGCAACGGAGTGGTGGATAACGGAGCACCAGGGGAGCCCCTCCTCCAGCACAAATCATCTCTCAACGGATTGTTAAACGTCTCCAGCGCTTCCAATGCAGCACAGCAGCAGCACAGCTCGGCGAATGGAAACTCACTGAGTGTTCCGCGTGCCCAGCATTCTCGAACTGTTAGCTTGCCATCGTTTTCTCAGGAGCGATTTGGCCAAGGTCCACATTCACATCTTCCATCACGATCAGGCATGAATCATCAGACCCAGGGAAGCTTCTCAGGCTTCGGTGGGCTAGGAGGACTTAACCACGGCGGTTTTGGCGGTCTCTCCATAACTAATGAAGGCTCTCTTCCCGGATGGGCTGAGGAAGAGATTGGCGCCAAATAACTCTGACTTCCCTGCTTACTTCTTTTACACCACATTGTATTACTTAAACTATCTTTACTCTTTCGTTTCTCTGTGTGTGCGTGCGTTTTTCCCTATTTACCCTTATATCTTTTCCCACTCCCAGGGCCTCATTTCCTATGCATTTAACTCCATGTCTTATTTGTTTATCCCATTTCCTGTTTGGACTACCGCCTTACCCTAATTATTACTTGGCCCAAATATCCCATTATAATACGCCATACTTCCGTTTCCTTTTTCTGTTTCCATACTTTGTTCTTGTTTGGATTCTACGCCGTTGTTTGGTTTTCTACTCCTTAATCCCGACATGCATCCAAGATCAACCTTTACTGAAATTTTAATGCGCTTCACAACAATCATGTACCTTCACTTGTGATAGCGGTTTTAGGGTCATGCTTCGTTTCTGGTCGGTTGGAATAAGAGGCAGGAAGATATCACAGGTGCAAATACACATTGCTCATGAGCCATGAGCCTATCGTTCAATATTCATATCGCCTGTCTACTTTCCACTTTCAAATTGCTTACTTGTTGTTACTGCTCACTGCAGCCGGTACTGTTCTTATCTCTGTTCCCTTATTTTTTTCTTTTTTACTTTTTTTTTCTTTCTCTTTTTTTGCATTTACCCCCCTTATTTTCCTGTCCTTTGCTGGCCTCGTTGTCTTTTACTTTTGACCGTATATCATTTTCTCCTGTTTGCGATGCCCCCTAATTGATTGAATACCCCAATACAAGTAATACCCCTGATAATAGCCAAAACTACCTCGGTCCTTTTGAGAACAGTGTGAGCAGGAGTTAATCCAGTGGGTATTGGATAGATACATAGTAATAGTTCCAACAATTCTGGCTAACCGGCCAGGAAGCCTATTGAATCACTTGTCACTGTAGCCGCAAAGCATGTTTACCTACCGTAACTACCTCGAGGTTTGAGCGGGCGGGCGGGTTAGTTAAGCTTCCACGTGACTTCTGCTCTGCCCGTCCAGGTGGCCAACGTTTTTCTCAACGTCAGAGAGACAGAAAAAAAAGAAACAAAAGACAAGTTCACCAGACAGCACCAAACAGCAAGGTCATCGTGTTGTTTGCTAATTCACATCGAGATTTAGCTGGCTGAGACTTGAAATCTCCTTTGAGAGGCTCTTATTTTCAGCTGGGACCCAATGTCTCTCCCACCTGAACGCATCCGCATCAAGCGACGAAGAGAAGATGAACCGGTAGAGACATTGTGTAAGTCACTCTCATCGCCACGTTCCGCGTCTGAGTAACTGCATTACTCTATTATACCATCCAGTGTGATTTTATTTCTTTCGCTCTGAGCCAAGATACCCTGGACTAATAGCTTTACCACCATGCCTTGCGCTGCTCTCTATCTATACAGACATCCAATCTGATATCCACCAGCCTAAGAGGCGGTTCACAGACTACGTTTTTCAACGCGTTATTCTGCATATTGACAATGAAAATAGCCAAGATGGCCCTAAGGGCGGCCCGGCGCCTGAGTCTCAAGCCAAGGGGCGGGCCCAGGGCAATCGTGCTGTAACCGTCAGCCATCACACTACTAGGGCGTCCAGTACTGCAGTGAACAGCTCGGGAATTCCCGTTATCACAACGCCGTCTATGCGTAGCGATGAGGCTAAATCAAAGCAGAAACAGCTCATCACTACAGATAGAGATGAGCATGATAGCACCGATATCGAGTCGGCTAGAAGCGACTCTCCATCATTGTCAACCTTGTCTAGCGTACCTAAAGTTGTTTCTGCCGTCAAAAGGCCAGCCACCGCACAACCAAGCGGCTCATCTGTCCGTCGTTTCCACCTCGAAGCACCAAGCAATACTGAGGACCCAGCCGATACTTTGGACGTACTTCACCGAATTCATGGAGGTGTTCAAAAGAAGAGATTGAGGAGAAGTTCCAGCTATCGGCCTGTTGTTGTGGAGAATATTGCAGTTTCGAACAAAACGGCCCTTGACAAGTCATCGATCTCGGCTAAGGGGAGGCGCGCGGATGTCCAAGGTGGCCCTGGTGAGACTGAGATATCTAATACCACTATAGACAAGCGTCATATGCTTTCCGGAAACCGTGAAGATTCGTCCAAATTATCCCGGTCCCATCAGCTGGACAAAGAGACCAGGAAGGGAGAATCAGTACTTGAAGACCCTAGTACATGGGACCTTGACTCTGATAATCTTGCCAACGAATTGGCACGCATTGCGTTGGAGATGACAAATAGTGCTGAGCCGCCCGAAGAGGCTCGCTCAGTCACAAAAGCGACTACATCTCGTGCGACCCCGCAAAAACGGCCTTTGAAGTATAAACCACGATTGCCCAAAACACCTCGTACTGGACACCAAAGTAATGAGCAAGGCGAAGCCTCCATATCAGCTACCAGCAAGACAGATGGGGCAATTAAAAACAGCATGGATCTAAACAATAAGGATATTGGTACTAATAGTCAACTTGACTGTCGCCATATCTCTGATACCCCAGAGAATCAGATAACGTCTGCGCAAGATGAGGACTCTGATTCTGGCTATGTTTTCGACGAGTTTATCAGGCGACCTGTGCATGATGTTGTTGCCGACCCAAGTGTTTCCTATTTTCAAGACGGAAAATGGATTGAAGGATGCGAATTTCCGAAAGATGTGGGCGTCGTGGTCATCACACAAGGTGACTCGCACTTCTGGGATGCTATCGCGGAAGATGACGACGAGAAGGACTGGGATACAGAGGATGAGGATTCGAATGGTGAGTTTTCGCTCATATCACTTTAGAGCTTCTTGCTTATTTCTTTAATGTAGCTGAGGACAATCCTGCGAACGAGTATCCAGATGAGGATCTTGACTTTGACGATGAATACTGTGATAACAACGCGATTTATCGGCGTTTCCGTGTAAATGCATCTGACGATGAGGAGTATGACACTCTAGATTACGATACATGCAGCTATCGTACCTACCCCTGCAATATGCTTAGTGATAGTGACTCGGACCCTTGAAGCTGGCAGCGGTCTTGTTCTCTCTTCCTGACTGCTTTTTCATGACTGAATGAATGAATCAATGAGGTCCTATTGATGACTACCTTAGAATGCAGCTACCTTGTCATGAAATGCCGGTCGCTCAGCCCGAGACGGAGCTGCATTGCTGACTGGTGATGTGGTGGTGCCTTGCCAACATGTTGGTTTATGTGACTCTTGGCATCAAACGTTTCTGTTACCGCCCGTAAACCTCATGCAGTGGAGTCGACCATCAAATTATTGGTTGAGACCGTCTGATATTATTTTTGGGCCCCTCTTACTTATGCATACCCCTGGCGCCTAGTTACTGAGTTCTCTTGTTGTTTGTCAACTTCATGGGTTGAATATGAGCCGTTGGCTCAGAAGATGCCGAAGACTTTTCACAGCCCGCTAACTATGCATGGCCCTTGCTGTTAACTATTGATAGTAGCAGGCTGCTATTACCAATAAGAAGTGGAATTTTTTGATATCGTTTGCGTAATAAGAAACGTCATGCGATCTCCCTGGCGGCTAGATGCTTCCTTGGGTTCTTCCCATTTTCGCAATGCGGTGGGCTAGTAGTGGCTAGGTTTTCACATGTACCAATTTCTGCCACCCGCTGTAGTATAAAAGACCACGTCTCATTCCTCTCTGGCCTTCAACTTTCCTTCACTCTACAAACCATTGAACAACTATCTTCCTACCCATTCCGGTTTTAGATTTCAGCAGTATCCATCTTGGAACCCTATCGCTATTGAGACTCGACCATGCATAAGACCTCTACACCACTGCCATCAAGCCAGCATGGATCTGGGCTAAAACTGCTGAACGCAAAGGATGTATCTCTTCAGCCTCTGACGGGGTTCGAGAGCAAAGGTGAACGCCACGTCAAGAGCAGCTCGTTGCACAACATCTGGTTCACTGGTGAAATTAAACAATGGAACAGCTTTGAGGACGAGGTTCTGGGTCATTTTTCGAGCGTTCGTTGGGACCGACATCAGGAGATTATTGCCTACGGCCCTCCTGACGCCGGAGTTAGTGAGTTTCATATAGACGCAAGGGATCACTACGTCTGTGGTGAGGAGCTTTCCATCAGCGGACGATTCGTCCAGCACGCTCTCCAGCCTATGTCCGCTGTCAGCAAGATCCTAGGACTTGAAATGGTGTTTGGAGACTGGAAAGCCACCTCGAGAAACAGGGTCGATTTCGTTCCAGCAGCAGAGGTTGATTACCCCACAGAAAAACCGGAGATACTCGCAAATAAAGGCAAAGGCAGAGCGGACGCGCCAAACCTGAGTGACGATGTCTTAGGTGTTCGAACCAGAAAATCCTTAGTCCCTGACTATGCCTTGATGGTAGAGGCAAATGGTACACCACGAGCCGTCGGGGAGGCAAAAACACCATGGAACCACAATTTCATGGCTGTGTGGGAAGAGATCATAGATGATCCAGCGGAACCCAAATTTTTGGCGAGCCAAACCCTAGGTAGGCTATCACTCATATTTATTGTCTTCTTCCGCTTTTAATACCGTTACTGATGGCAGAGCAATAGGCCAAATCGGAAACTACATGATTGAACTTGAACTCAAGTTTGGGTTTTTAACCAACTACCAACATACCTTCTTCCTTAAGAGAGAAGTGAATAAAGACGAGAAAGAAACAATTTACTGCTCTAACCCCATTCTATACAAACATTCACCTATGGCGGGATCCAAAATCTCCGTTCGTCAGGGCCTGCTCTTCCTTGTGGGATCTTCTCATGGAGAGAACGCGTGGTACGCAAAAAAGTTGTCGGAGACAAACATTCTTAAGAGGGAAAAGGGCGAGTCAATGAAGAATGTGAGAGATAAGTTTGCTGCTGTCACGAAGGGTAAAATGGTAACTCAGACTTCCGCGCGTTCTGGCGCCGGCGAAGACCTTGCTAGTGATTTCGCAAGAGGATTGAGCCTTGGAGAAGAACCCCGGCGTCGGGCTCATTTTATGGACGACCCAGAGGCTGGGAGGAAAAAGCCAGGATTTTCTGGCTCTAAAAGAAAGTGACCACCTGGACCAGAAGATCAATTCATTCAGTCAATGGATAAACCTTAGGCGTATGGCTCTTTTCTATGTAGTTAGTTAGCTGGTTATCTCATTTTCCTTAACTAGCTGATGCTGAAATATTAACTACTCCGATTTTCCACACCCTTCGTCCTAACCCGTAACTAGGTATCATATCACAATGAATACGAGATTGTTGCCCTTCCCTGTTCCAGGCTAATTCGCTGTGTAATGGATGAAGGGCGTTAGTTGAGGGTGAGGCTAGTTATCTGATTGGTTGAAGTAACTAACTCGTTCGTTAACAAAATAGTTAGGTAAACTTAGTTACGCGCCGGCATGTTACTAAGCCACGACGTTGGACACGCTTTGGTTAACTATAAATATCTGCTGAAGGTCCTCCTCTCCCTTTCTCAAGACAGCTCAATAACTATCGAGGCAAGGAGAGTAATCAAGTTTTTCTCCTCTTCGCGTTTGCTGTCGTTGGATACCATGAATGTTAACGAGCTGGAAGGGGATCTACGCGAGCTGTATTGCAATAGATCATCCTTTGAGGTGCCGAACTATACTCATATCTCTACCAGTACTGCTGAATGGAAACTTGGTCCTATTTTCTCTGAGCGCGAGGTCTGGGACTTGAATGATCCGGTATATGATGCCTACATTACAGAGGCAGCTGGTGTTTGCGTTACGACTCAGGTAAAAGGTCCTACTCCGGGGGTACAGGGTATAGCGAAGATACGAATACAGTAGGCATCAGCCCCCAATCTGCCCGTAACCTTCTATAACGTGATGATTCTTACGAAGCTCACTTAGAATTCCCAATGACTATAATGTTCCTACACCCACCAAGCCCCAAGATTGTAGCTTTCAAGCAGGTATGGAGGTCTTTAATCTAAAAGAGCTGACGGAAGCTGGAAGTACTTGCACTCCAAAGCTTCTAGATCATGGGTTTTATGAGCAGACGCGGAAAAATGACCCTCTTCCTGGTGGATTTATGGTATTCATTGTCATGGAGAGGTTGCCCGGGCGAAACCTTCAAAACTTTAACGAGTTGCCTATGTTTGAAAGAGACCAAGTTAGACTGGCTTTTGCCAAAACAATACGGTAGGTAACCCCAACCCGTTGCCTTTTTTCTTTGAAAATTCTAATTGTGCCCTTTTCTCTCATAAGGGAATTTTATTCCAGAAGATACATTCACTATGACCCCCATCGTCGCAATCTGATGTGGGACCGCGAGAGTAAAAAATGGTACGTATAACGAGCCTACCATTCCTGAGTCGTATTGGGCACCCTATTAATAACACTTTCCTTTGCACAGTTACATAATCGATCTTGAAGATGCACGCCATCTTGACGATGACTGCCCCCCAAAAATATTTACGCCCGAGAGAGATTTCCTTGTGTGGGGTATTGCGGGCCCCGAAATCAATACGAGCCTGTATGGTCTTGACCCAATGGTCCCGCATGATCGCAAGTTCATCAAGAATCCTAGTGACGAGGAACTTGAGAAAATGGCACAAGACGCTGCAGGAAAGCCGTTGTATTTTGCGGAAACTACCTAAAGCAGATGTCCGCCGTTGTAAATGCCTCGATCGGTGTAGATGGATCTTCATGATTGGATACATGGTGTTTGGTTATAGCATTATTCTTTGAGGTGGAAAGGAGGAAAGCAATGTTGGCAGTGAATGTCTGATCAAAATCTAGTCCAACCCTTATAATAGATCTACCGTCTTCATATCCCTTCGCTCTTCTTTCGTTTTTCTCACCACGCAAATCCCAGCTATAATTTCATTCCAGATACTTGCCATCTTAACTCCAGTGTCATGACTGGTAAACATATACTGGTATCCTGGGAAATATTCTGTGATGTCTTTTGTATCGCTAAAATTAAGTGCAGCCTCGGGAATATGCCAAGCTTTTCCGCTCCGCCACGCTCCGCATTTAACATAACTTAGGTAACTAACTAGTTTAACTAATTGGCTAATCAGCCGACACGCAGGATCTACGGGCTACATTAGTTGATGGCAGCACATGGGGTAACCAGCTAAAGCTTTGTCGGCTGTAATTTCATCGGTGAGGTCTCCTGGCTAGTTACATATCAGTTACTGCTTCTCCTCCTCCGCTTCCTTTGCCATCTTCTCCTCCGCTGCCTTGAGGAACGGCTCGGCTATGGCGTTGACTTCTGTTAATATCCGTTCAAGAGAAGGCCGGGCCCCTATCCTTTTCACCCAGGCCATCACATTCGGGAATTCCGTCTCTGGGTTAAGTTTTCCCTTCCACACAATCCTTGGGAGGAATATCTGCCATGGGAAGAGCACTAGATCCGTGTAGGTGCATTTGTCACCCATGATATAATTCCTCGGCCCCTTTCCATCACCTCCATCTTCGCTACCAGCAAGCCATTTCTCCAGGACGCCAACTACGCGGTTGATTTCGTTGTAGTATCGATCGATGGCACTGGGAACCTTCTCTGGGTGGTAATTGATGAACCAGAAGTATTGGCCATAGTATGGTCCCTGGCCAGACATCTGGAAGTGAAGCCATTGGTTTGCACTGTAGTATTCGTTGGTATCGTGTGGAAAGCTGATTTTGTGGTCTTTATCGTACTTGTCGACGAGGTAGCTGACGATTGCCCCAGATTCCCAGATATTCAGGTCGGTGTTTGGGTCGTAAAGGGCTGGGGTACGGCCGTTTGGATTGATATTGGTAAATGGTGGCTTTTTTCTTTCTGCCATGGGGACATCCTCAGTCTCATAGGGCAGGCCAAGCTCTTCGAGAACAAGAGCAACTTTGAGGGGGTTGGCAGGAAAAATTCCCCCATATAGTTTCAATGGCTTGAGGGTAGACATGATTGCGGGTTAGGATTTGGTTTTGCTGATTTCGCAGGATAAGACTCCCGTTCTGTTGCTGGGACTGATGCCACTTTATATAACCCCATCCTTAGGCCTGGCTCCTCTTCCATCTCCGCAACTAGCAGCCTGGAGGATTGTTCTTCTGAAGCCTGCGGAAGGATAGCCACTGGAAGATGCCCCTATTCACAGGTTTCGTCCGTTAAGAGAGGTATTGCGGCGGACTATGAGGGCCTGCTGAAGTCGTCCGCCGTGGGTATGCGGACGTCCGGCTTTTCGTCCGTGGCTTCGATCCAGGATTTATCAGCAAGTCCACGTATTCATTCTCTTTCGACACAGAGATGACGAGATCGGGACCGACTGACCGTTATTGTTAATAATGAAATGCCTTGATCTGTAATATAGCTGCTCCTGACGCATAAAAGCGGCCAGTGTTTGCATCTCACATAGTCATTGGCTTAACTAACTCGGTAAAAACGATGGAGTAAATAACACTGTAATAGCGAATATTTCAAGGAAATTCCTTTGGCCAGTCACCTAGTTATATGTTCAGTGGCATGGCAACTGTTCTGAGCAAAGGGGTGTTATTTTGACAAGAGCTATTTGCAGAGGTGGGAGGGGTGGTGGAGGGATACTTTAGCTGTCAGCGGAGCCAGAGGATAACCAGGTAGAGGTCTTTTTAACTAGTCGTCACCACGTATAGACACTGGGGCATTCTAATTCTGCCATTCTAGAGGAATATTTATGCGTGGTGCAGTTAATGAGGTCTCATGCATGTGGTTAAGCAAGCTGAAGTCACACTTTGCTTCTTCCCCCTTAGCCGCATGGACTGTACGCGCTCGCAAGAATAGGATAGCTGCATACGATAACTAATAACTAAAAATAGCGACTGAAGGCATAAAAAAGAGGACTAAGTAGTTAACTAGGTGAGTGGAGACTGGAAAGTCGGCTTGGAGGCGCTTTTGGCCCCATTATTGGATATATACATCTATAGATGGCCTGTAGATGGAAGATGCAAGTCAAACGTATTGTTATTCTCCTGCATGAACTCCCGTTTCACCACATCAACACCTTTTTCCCTCGCTACCGTTCTTGACTGTTTTTACAGTCGATAAATTGAGTAAAGACCAATTAGTGATTACATTGCTGCCACTTCTCCCCCAATCCATTCCCAGGGCCATGTTGTGGCCTTAGGGATACAACAATAGATAAAAATAGGCCAATAGAGTGATACATGTAGAAAGGCAAGAAATATGGAAGCTCATGGATAGATACCCCGTATAATGTAACCGCCAACCTGCTCTGTCATACTGCGAAGAAGGATTATAGGCGCCATGCCTAACCACTGCAGCACCAACAAACAAGCCCGATGACCAATAGCCAAGTACGAATCTGTGGATAATCATACAGGAAGGGCTCAAATGACGGGATCAACCTGAAGCGTTGATGTTATTTAGATGAACGTGAGAAAGTAGAAATGAATAATTGAACAAATATATATAGAAATGAACGAGTATGAGTATGTGGTCAGGTGTTCTATGCCCTTGCCTGGGGCATCTATTTACTGCCAGTATCTGTGCAACTTTTGTGGCTGTTATGACGCAGTAGCAGTCTCCAGATATAATAAAATGGGTATATATGTAAGGGGTAAAGGAAGGCTAAGGAGTGCTTTGCGAGAGAACGACTGGAAGCATGTCGTATAATCTGTTCCCTTGGCTTACCAAGAAAGAAAAGTTATCATTAGAACATTAAGTCATTTCACGCGTAGCATCGTTATATTGGACCCAGTCACCAACGAACTAAGATATCAGGGAGGAAAAGAAGAAAGAACTGAGGCTATGGAAAGGTCCCGGTAGGTGCAGCCAGAGCGGGATGGCTCTACTGCTTCATCCAAGGGAATCGAGTGCCCGTCCAGCGAATCACTCCATAGGCTGGCCCATCCTCGTTGAAATGGCAATTGGATCCGCCATAGTTATGGCCCTTCGCTCTTCCTTCAGAGTCGCTGCCGGTCTCACCTCCAGCCGCAGCGGAAGCAGCAGCAGCGCTCCTTTTTCTCCGCTGTTCGCGTAGTGTGGGGCAGTTCTTTTCCTTGATAAAGCGGTAATACTTGCACTGTATTCCCTGGAAGCCAGTTCTTTGACGGTTTGGAAACTGAGCGTTGAAGCATTCACGGACCTGCTTCCATTCCTGGCCTAAATCAACTCGATGGTACCATATAAAGTACATCTCTTCCTCGTCGTACTTCGGTCGAGGTGGTCGACGGCGCTCTGGAACCGGTGCAGATGACGCTCCGCTAGAGACAGATGGGAAACGTTCTCTTCGATAAGGCGTTGGTGAGGAAGTGGGTGATACTGGTGCCTTGCCCGTGGCGTTGGCATTACCACTCATTGTGCTATGGTGGTGATGGTGGTGGTGAGTAAAATTATAGCTGTCGGAGGCTGCAGATGTAGGTTCCGGCCGTCCATCATAGGAGCCATAACCTGTGTTGAGGTATTGGAGAGGGCGAAAATGCGTCTGATTGTAGCCTTGAAAGGAGGTATTTACGGGTGTTGAGCAGGCACTGCTAATGGTTGTTGATGATCCACTAGAGTACCTCTCACGGCGATCTGGATAGTCGACATATGGTGGTTGTGGCTTGCGTGTAGGATACAAGCAGTGTGAGTCGCATGTTGACACACTCTCTGGGTTAAGCAGAGTGTCAATAGCGATCCTCTTTGATGACTCGGTTGGTGACTTTGGAGACGGTAAACCGTATCTCGTCGATTCCATCTTGAAAAAGAGGTGCCAGTGTTCGCTCTTCCTCTGTTAGGGCAAAGTTTGGAGCGGACACAGGAGATTTTTTTGGCACTTATGTAGTATCGAGAGGGGGGAGGGGATGAAAGTGGGATAGGCGAGTGTTGAGGGGGGAATATAACGGATTTGAAGGGAGAACAGAGGCAATGAAGATCGGGAGGGAGGAGTCCCGTCAGGGGAATTTATGCAAATTTGCAAGGGCCAATATTGGACACAGGCCTTAACAGGGTATGCCTAATCAATTTTGCTATGGGCGCCCGAGGGGCCGGTTGCGCAGCCGAAACGTGGGTTTCCGGGACTTTTTGCGAAATACAACCCTCCAAAAGGGGGAGCGCTCTCCCTTTCTTGTTGGTTGGTAGAAACGGCGACCACAGCCACGTTGATGAGCCACACCCGTGGTTGTTCGAATGCAAGGCGTAGAGCGGGTGGTAGAAAAAGAATCTGAAGAGAGGAAGCGTCGGTTGCTCAAAGAAGATCTTCTGACGGTTGAGAGAAGTGGGAAAGATGTCCCTCAAACGTGGAGCGGCGTATCTTTGTGTATTTCCCACTCCACCGATAATTCGTGATGTAACAGCAACAGCTGAACCAAGGGGATGGGAGGATTGGTGGAAGAAGAGGAGGAAGACGTTGTAAGACTGCCTCCACTTTTTCCCTTTTCCTCTCTGCTCAGTTTTCACTTTTATCTTCAGGGTCTCCTGGTTCGTTCAAAGGGTGTGTTCTTTGTTGTAGATGGATTCCGAGGTGGCCTCCCGATATATAACCTTTTTCTTTCTCGCTCTCTTTTTGTGCAGAGGTGGCCCTGTGTCCTTATGTATGCAGTCTCTGATCCCGCCAGTTTGGTTGTGTAGTCACTTGCACCTCAAGCGCAGCTTATGGAAAGTATATCTCGATGTTTGAAGTATAACAGTGGTAGAAAGAGAGTTTTCTGGGGGGGTATAATGAAGTTGAGCGAGGGTCAGGAGAGAAGGGCCATATACTTATATGTGTAGAGTCGATCCCTGGGCCAAGGGTACCGAAACGGGATGTCCGTAATAATAACTTCTTAACTAGCGACAGACTGAAAAAAGTGGGACAAGACCTGCTCCGGTATTGTTTCTTTGCATTTGTTACTCTTCTGCTTCTGCTGCCTCCTGGCCTTCTGCTTGGGGTTTGGACTGGGTTGCGAGCAGGCGGTACCAGTCTCCTGGGAATATCAAGGTAACCATGGGACAGGGGGAGCAGCGATGCCTGGCGCCTAGGGGGCAAATGCTGGAGTGAAAAAAAAAAAAAAGAGATGAATTAGAGAGAATAATACAAAGACAGCGCAAAGGTTTTTTTTTTTAAAAAAAAAAAGAAAAAGAAAAGAAAAGAAAAGAAGGAGGGCAAGGAAAAAAGGACGCAGCAAGAAACGTGGAGAGAGTGAACTCCTAAGACGGTGAGCTGATGCAGGAAATACGTAAACGGCACAGTAATAAGAATACTTGCCAACGAGTTGTCGACAAGAACCAACCTCCAGCGTATAAGTACTACACAACTCAGCCGTCCAGTGTAGAAACTCGCCAGTTGGATTCTAGGCCGGAGACCAGGGGTGCAGACGAAGGTACAAGAGGAGGATAAGGTGGGTAATAATGGAGACAGCGGGACGACTACTGGGTGGACAAGGGAACCGAGTCAGCGAACCGAGCAAGAGGGATGCAAAAAAAGGGGGAAAAAAAAAAATCACGCTTGAGAAGACAAGCAGAATATCATGGCAGTCGAAGTCACCAGCAACTGCGGAGAGCCTAGAGATCCAGAAGCAGCAGCCTTGTCAGTACTCCGTATATATATGATGGGTTGGACCATGCATGCATGCATGCATAGACGCAGTTGAGTATTATTATTACAGGATCGTGGCATATATCTGTGCATCCACAGAACAACCAAGGTCCCGGTCATGAAGCTCGTTACTAGGCAGAGAGTAAGCAAGGTGGAGGAGCAAACTGAAAGTGTTCATAGAAGGGGGCCCTCCCAAGAAGAGAGAGGGTTTGTACCGTCTATAAAGAACCGAAATACATCCAGAACCATCTCCGTATATCCGAAGGAGTACTCCGTAGTCGATGGCCAGAAGAAGGGCCCAGCGCGAGGATATTGAAGAATATCACACGCTTGGTAACCGCTTTTTCTTTTCATTTCCTCTCTGTCTTGCATGTCGAGCGCGGCCAACCACCCCTCCTCGTCTCCCCCCCCTTTCGCAGGCTGCAAAAAATGCAAACGTGAGAAACATGATGAACCTGCGAGTCTCTGCTACTCAACCCTTGACAGCGATCCACCGGCAACCTTTTTTGCTCTCGATCAACGATTGTGGTTGGTTGAAAGCCGCGGCGCAGGTTCGTCCATCGATCAAATGAAAAATAATAGTGAAAGGAAAAAAATAAAATAAAAATTCGCGATGATGTTTTTTTTTTTTTTTTCTTCTTTTTTGACTTTTGATATTCGGGTGTTATTTTCGATACACGCGGTAACTTTCACGTACTGTAATATACCGCAGACTTACGAAACTCGATACGTAAATTTCAAACGCCGAGCTTTGTCGTGACTGGAAATGCAGCAGCGCAACTTCGAGTCTTCGACCGTCCGTTGACGAAGCGGACCTTGCGTGAACGAAGTACTTCATGGCCGGGATATCTTGAAGCTCTATGGAAGCCCGTGTTGATCTGCTTCTCCTGGCCGCTGGAGGCTAACGTCAGGCTGGGCAGCGGCGACCCGAAAATTAACAGGCTGCCGAGCATAACAGAGCTGGATATACTATTATACATGCCCTATACGGAGTACACCTGCTTCTTCTTCTTGACGGATCATCGACCTAGCCAGGGATATCTCGCATTTACGGACAAATCAGAACGCCTAGAAAGGCGCAACTGTTGGATTCTTTGCCATTCGGGTTATTTTATTTTCTTTGCCTGCAATGTGAGCAGAACAAAAGAAACGAAACACAAAACGATCTCGGAGACCTCCAAGCGAGACCTCCTTCCAGAGTAGAGTAGCCTATTGAGATAGGCGACCTTTTGCTCTGATGAAAGAATTTCAGTCATCCGACTATTTTCTCCAGGTTAGCTCCCTCCTTAGAGGCGGTTCTGGACGGCGTACTGCCATGGCCACAGGTCTCTTGCGCCTCTATGCAGGTTCCGGTGTTGTTGACTGCGGAGAACGATGTTATTCGATGGCATTGTGAATTGGCCCTGGCAAGCAAGTGACGGTACATCATCTCTTGTCCCTCCATCCATCCATCCATCCATTTCAAAGTATTTGGCCTCTCATCTACCCCCCATGCCAGATGAAACGAAGGTTGACATGGGGTGCTTACTGGTCTCCCATTGCTGCGGGTTGTCTAACCGAGTCGTACTGCCGTTTCTCTCCCCACCTTCTACTATTTTGGCAGGCTGTTTGTGGTTGTACTTGGGCGTGACTTGTGCAACGCGAGCAGGTTGGCCCATCCCGGCATGATATCGAGGGTGTGCATGAATGGCTGCTGATATAACGGGACGTCCCGTTCACAGGTGGTGGCTGACCAGGCTAGTTGCAGAACTACCTGGTTAGTACCTGGAGCAAGGCAGGAGTGCGTGAGTGCGTTTATGATTTCTGAGGACGTCATCTATGATGATAATCAGCCGTGACTGCTGGTTGGGGGCCAAAACTGCAGAGTCTACAGTCGGAGAACTCCGTATACAGAGAGGCAAGTGTCTCCATAATTCCTGCTCTTTGGCTCTTTATACTTACGCAATACACATAAATAGGGCGATTTTCCGCCTTGTGCCTTATTACCAGGAATGGTTGAGCCGATTCTTCATCACCCTATGCCATATCGAAACAATGACTCCGTTTTAAATCGCTCACGCCCGCCTTTATTCTTTTCATTCATGTACGTATAACGCGCGTTGGATTACGTTGATAGACCCTCCTATCACCAGCATCACGAGAGTTAGATGGGGTATATCTACAACAATACCCGAAATCTAACGTCAACCTGGACCTGTTTGGTTACGATATTGAGTGGTTCATACGCGCTCAGGCTTTCGTAATAATAAATAGATATCCAGCGACTCCATAACTTTAACTATTTCAATAGTAATAGTGAACTGGTCGGTCCTTGCGTATTATTATTCAAGTTAGGTTGACAGCTCGGTATCTACGGGGTTTACTTGAAGAGTCTTTTTTACCCCTTTCCTTTCTTTGCTTCTTTCATATTTCCCCCTCCTTTCTCTTCGGCGTCATCAGCTCTCATGAAATCTGTGGAGTAAGTATCCAGATCTTGATCTGTGGGGCTGGTATGCACGGAACATGGGAGATTTCAGCAAATAGAAGACCAGCGGTGTCCTTCAGACACACTGTGTACATGACGAAGGCCAAATACTCCAGATAATTACGAAAAAAAGTACGAGACTTCATGGGCAGAAATGAAAAAAAAAAAAAAAAAAAAAAAAAAAAAAACCTTCATGCAAGATATGTCCTTTTGGGAAGAAGGGAGGGGCGTATGATTATGAAGCAATATAGGATTCCTTGGAGAGAGGGATCCGAGCGAGGGGGAGAATATGGTATGGCATCTGGCATCTGACATCTCATGCCTGTTCTGCCAGAAGTGCGGGTGCATGTGCTGAAGCAGCTGGAAGCTAACCTTGAATAATAGCACGTCGATCATATGTTTTTTGGTCGATGGGGATATAAATTAACTATCAATGTCCAAACGCGAGACATCGGGAGACAAGGAGGTGGACTTCTTTCGAACGGAAGAGAAGAGGGCAAAGGTCAGTCAGTCAGCAAAACAAGCCCGAAGAGACCCGATCAACGGCGTATGACCCTTCATATGTCTTGACCCTGCTTCTCCTTGAAGTGCCGAGGAGGGCCGTCAGGCCACGCAGGAGACGGTAGAATGGGGATGGGAATAATGGGAGAAAGTAACCGTGAAAATGTCTCGCCGATACATATACTCAAACCAGAGCGCCGGTGTTAGGGTTGTATTCGCTGTCTTTGAGAGGGGAAGCCTAAGTAGAGGGCTGGGTTGGGTTGATGTTGATATCTGGTTTACATCATAGTAATATCCATACAGCCACAAGCTACATTACCTCGTTAAATCGAGCTTCCTTGCGAGGTCTTTCGAAGTATAAAGAAAGCGGAAAAAAAGGAAACAAAAAGGTCGGAAAGGTCGGATGTTAGGGAAAAAGGGGGTGGTGAGAAGACAGAGCTGCCCCCCTGAAGAACCCAAGAGATTCTATCCGATGAAAAGTAAAAGCAGAAAAAGAAAAAAGTGGCAGTTTATTAGGAAAAACTAGTACTCCGTATGTATGCAGCGACTTTAAACGAATATTTGGTACCTGAGGCAAAGCCTGAGAAAGAGGCGTCGACGGGTAGGACATGTATGGTAGTATCATATGTGATCTTGTAGTGACGTGTTTTTGATTAACCGAATAATCTATTATTATATTAGGGGGATTATTATTATTATTGCTTTGACTTTCCTCAACAAAGAAACTAACTAACAATCTGCTATATTCAGCAACCGGATAAATGCAGAAGCAAAAGAGGATTTAGTCAAATACGGACGCTCCCTTTGGATGATCCAAACCAGTAAAAAATTGCTGAGAAATGTGCGAAGTAACTAGTTGAGGATGTGGAGAGGGTAACAGAGAAGAGAAACTTACGAAAGAGGGTCTCCTATGGAGTAAACGATCTGATGAACCGAGCTTCTGAAAAAGCCCACACCACCCGTCTGTCCAACACAGGGCCAGGGGGAAGAAAAGAGAGGGGCCGGGAGAGGGAATATAAGGCCCGGAGTATACTTACAGAAAGTACTTAAAAATAAGCCAGTCTTGCCTTTCTGACATAAGTATTATTGTTGCAATGTTAGCTGGGTGGGGGGAAGAAAGGCAAGAAAATCGCGAGCAGGGGGAGCAGCGGTCGTTCAAATGGAGAGGTGGGTACTGGGGACCACCCTAACCCCGAACCCCGAACGGGGAATTGGATTGCAAAGGGCGAAACAATTCAAGCTGGTCCTTAGCACTGCTGTTAATGATGTCTCGATGCGATGAACCTTCTCCGTCAAAACGGAAAGAACATGCCAAATGGAGAATGTTGTCTTCGGCATACATATACCTAAATAGGTAGTATATATACACGACTACTCCGTATGGTTCTGCATCTTCCGAAGATGTGATGAAGAAGTGGATTCCGAGATAATCTGCGAACTGAAGAACTTCTCTCTCGTATCGACGCAGGAGATGAAGAATCTTATCCGCCCTGACGAAATGAAGAAGCGAGCGAGGAGAAAGAAAAAGGAAAGAAAAGAGAGAGGGCAGAAAAGAGAGGAGAAGCAGGCGAAGGAGTAGGCGAGAAATCTCGGGGAGAGGAGGCAGGCGAAAAAACCAACATTGAATGAAGTCAGAAAAAGGCCCCTGATTGGACGTATGGCCCCTGATGGAGCTTGACCAGCCTGAACCGTTGCCCTGGGACCTGCCAGCCAGTCAGAGAGGATGCAAATATGCAAGAGAAAGGAGACTACTGCAAGACGCTTAACTGGAGCAGAGGGTGCGTGTGCATGAGAGGCCTCATCCCTGGCGCTCGCGGTGTTGGTACTCTTTATGTACGGATGTGTATCGTGGAAAATACGCAGGGTCAACCGCGCGATTAGCCCTGAAGAAATGGCGCATCCTCCCACTTCATTTTCTTTTTCTTGCTTTCCTTGCTTTCTTTTTCCTGTCTCTCGTATAGAGGTGGCCTCGTACGATGATGTACTTGTAAAAATATTCCGTGAAGAAATTCCTCCTGCCCGCCGATGGCTGTTTGGGTACCAGGTGCATCGTACGAGTTGCTGGCAAGGAATGTGCAGACAACCCTCGTCCTTGGTTCCAATCTTTGCGAATATTTCTCCCTCCCCAGGATCGGTGTTCCATGCCGCCCGCCAGCGAGTTTCCTGTCATCGTCAGCCTGTTGCTGGCAAGCAGAGATGGAGTGCTGTCAGTTAACTAGTTAACGACGAAGTTGCCTCGAGGAGAAGCAAAAGAGCCTCAGTCCTCGCTTGGGCAGATATGGTACTGATTACTAATATGCATCATACAGGTACAGTACAGGCACGGCGGTCGTACGATACGGCCGTAATACCGTTACGAGGCGTCTCACTCTATTATCCGCATTCATCCTAGCCTCAAAGGGGGAAAAGCAAAGAAAAGGAAAAAACAACGTCAAAGGTCAACTTCAACCTCAACGTCCATCCTGCTGGGTCAGCCCAGTATCATGAATTGTACGTAAGTTTATGCTAACTCGGCGTCCAGCGAGCCACGATTTACCGATGTGAGGTTCCCGATCGTTGTCATAAGTCTGACATAAAATATAAAGACTAGCCATCATGGACAGGGGACTGTGTTGTCTTGTCACACCAGCGGGTTCGTTGCCCAGCTGTGACTTCGCAGCATCGAGCATCCCGGTCCTGGATCCCCAATCCCGCTGAAGGAGGGAAAGCAAACATTTAAGCTTGATCTACCATTGGCCATGGCCATGAAGCATCTCCCTTGTCCAAGCCCGCCAGCAACGTCTTCGCAAAAAACAACAAACATCATATCTCGCAGTGCATGAAGGTCATGTGACATCGATCCTAAAGCACTTGGAGCGGACTGATTGGTCTGATGCAGTGCCTTTTGGGCATCAATCATTAATCTCGGCGGCTGTTCGCCTATCGTCGCTGCCGCTACTGGACTTTCTTTTCGCGTTTTGGATACCTCTATTAACCCAGGGTTCGAGGCAGGCATGGACGTTGCATCCATTTATGCAGCTACCAATTGAGCCAAGATGTGGAAAACTGGAGAAATCTACGGTCCTTCCGAGGAGTTCTGCCTCATTTACGTACGGGATTTGTATCAGAGTGATTTCTTCCTTCGTTTTCTTTTTGCTTTCTTCTTTCTTTCTTTCTTTCTTTCTTTTTCTTTTTTTGCCTTTTCATGTCTCTTCAGAAAGACGTGAATTGACCACAGGGCGGAGTGATTGTGGATATATGCCTCCACATCGCTCGTCCAATTGTGGGTCCATCGGCGGATACCTTATCAGGCCCGTTCTTATTTATCCACGACCAGAAATTCAAAGTTGAGCGCTAATTGGGTTTTGACGGAACTCCTCGATATATTTCCTTCTTCGTACCCTCCACTGTCTGTGCTGACTACCAGATTGCTCTCCGTTGCAGAACCTCGGGAAACGTTCTGTCCTATCATTCATTACGCATGAATTTGCAGATGGGCCAGTCAGAAAAAGCCAACGCAAACAATGTCACCTAGACGCTCAAACAAATCAACAACCTTGTTCTTTCCTCCTTGGAAGTACTTTTATACCTGCACATGCTGCTGCGCCGCAAGAATTATGCCTTATCGAGCGGTTGATAAAGCGTATCGTTATTTCCTACATACGTCAAGGATGACTTAACTAGGCTTACATAATTACCCAACTGAGCATTTACACTTGCCTGGGAAACCAGACTATCCTTGATGCAAATATGTTTGAGATAAATCGATGTCGACTCTGTTCGCGAAGGGCGTGCGGAAGAGTAGAACGGAAGACCCTGGAAGTCGGCGCCATCGGCCGAACCGAAAGGGAAAAGAGAATATAAATGAAGCAAAGAGCAAAAGGTAGAGGGTTAGCCAGGTTCATCCAGGCAACAACCGCTCAAGGCCATAACAGGTCTACCTTGCCTTTAGTGAGGAGTTGTGGAAGGCCGTGCAATCAGTCAACCATACTTAATTCGCATTCTCTCCGTCTTTCTTTGCCACTGCTTATTGTTTTAATTCGAACGCCTCTTCTCTCCCCTTTCTGACGAGGTTTCCTCTCCTCTCTGAATCCCTGCAGACGGCCTGGCCGTGAAGGCCGCGTAACGGCTTGACTATTATTAACCTCCTCCATGCAATGGGATCCCTCCGATTCTTCACCTTGCCCTCTTGTGTTTTCTGAGAAAATATAGCACTGGAAATTACCGGGCCAGTTGGTGATCAAAGTCTGGATCAGCGGCTTGGGATGAAGGCCCAAGCCCGCTTGCCTTCCTCCCGCGCCTGTTATCCAATGCACAGACTGAGTGGTTGCATACAAAGTCACACCAGAAACCGCCCATTCCGTTCTAGAATGACGTTGGCTAATACATCATTACTGATTTTTAACAGCCTCAAAAGCCAAGCTGCATCACAAAAACAAGCCCCGTATAGCATGTTAGGCCATTCGTACGGGCTTCACGGCAGGTATTTCTTGGAAATACAACTGCCAAAGTTCAGGACACGGAAGGCTCTGCCTTTTTTTTTTTTTTATTCTTAATTTTCCGTGCATGAGCCTATGACATCGATTGAAAAGGGTGTGCCAGCTGATCAACCTACGTATGCGGGTCGACACAGTTGCCTGCAAGCTGTGAAGATTATTCGCCCTCAAGAGTTAGTAGTAGGTAGAGTAACTCTAGGGCCGTTCCAGCCAGCTTGAATGCTAGAGAGTTTCCTGCAATAGGTCCACATAACCGCTTAGGTTATATCAGTCTGCTACAAGTCATGGAAATCTATGCGTTTTCTCACATGCCTGCGGATGTCCCCTGTTATTCAACCCCTGCGCTGAACCAATGAAGGCCCCAAAACTGCACTGCACTGCAAAGGATTGCAATCGCTGATCTCAGGGAATTGTTCCGCGTGTTTTGATCCCTCGTTATGACCTTCTGGCTTGTGTCTTTCTCTCGCTTCACCTTGTCACCTGTGGGCTGATTCCCTGCTATGCACGCTGCATTCAACGTACTACGGTCAACAGTTTTTAAACACCATCGCTACGTTCTTGCATGCCTCGGTGACTCTTTTGAACTCTATTTCAGGGTTTAAACAGCTCGATGCTCGTGTCTGTCGACTGCTCTCCCCTGTGGTTGGATTTCATATTTTACCCAGTGCTCTCTGTCATTCTCCCTTGCCCCCTCTTCCCCTTTATAATCGAGGGTACTTACTGAATGTCCCGTTAGATTTATACTTGGATAGCCATCATGTTGGCCAAGGGAATGTCAAGCCTGGAGCTTCTCCCTCGATTTGAACTTCTCCAGATGCAACGCTTTTGTCCAGGGTATCAGGTATCGGATACGGTACTTCGGTGTGGAAACGGATGTCATTTAGATTTGGATTGGTTAACTATGTATCCCTACCCTGTATCCCTGCCAGCCAATGCAGATTACTACCTCAGGCGCATAAAATACTACCACATTTCCAGGGGAGGAGGCTCTTCTTGCCTTTCCGCGAGATTTCCTTGGTGCTCAGGAGAAAGGCCCCCCCCCCCCCCCATGGGGCTTATGCCCACTGCAAGACTACCCTACATGTCCCTTCAGTATCCTGTCTTCTGGCTGTTTCGTGAGGCCTGTGGGTCGGTGTCCTCCAACTAGAAGCCTGCCCAAATGGCTGAGGAAAAGCGTTGTTGCACCTCTAGGCCCCGCATTCTTCCTTTCGCCCCTTCAAGGCTCCCTTCTAGTTGGCTTGAAGAGCTCCATCTGATAGGCAGAGCCGGACAGACCTGGGGAGTGCATATTGCGGTATTGAAGTTGCGGCGTACCACTTACGACATGGGGGAAACAGATTGTTATCAGCAGATTGCCGGTAGCTCCGAGATAACTTGACCATCTATACCAGTCAACAACAGGATAACAGGAAGAAACCAGTCCGTGGCGCTTTTCCACATGCATATACTAACAGTTTACATGTTGCACCGCGTTTAACGAACTCAAGACCCGACACAGTTCAAGTGAAATATCATGCGAAAGAAGGAAAGAAAGCGGCCGGCTGGAAATAAGCCTCGTTTTATCTCTTTAAATTTACATTTACAATACATAACTACAGCCACGCTCCACGCGCCAGCCTTGCCTTGGGAAGCATTGTCCACAGGCATTTATACGCACACACTCCTACATGAATCCAAGCGCTTGCCATTATTGCGGCCCAATCCCCGGCGTCACCCATGCAAGCTAATCTCAGCCCCATGGCATTCTTCGCAGGACATGGGAGCGTGAAACATGCGGTGCCGCTTGGCTGCTCTGTCTCCCTCTCTCCGCGTCTCGATGCATCAGTTTCTCTTTATTTATTTTATTTTTTTTCTTTTTTTTTTCTTTCTTTTTTTTTTGCATGGGGTTGATTGACCATTGATTCTTCATGCCATTGTTTTAGACTTTTGCTACGCCGCTTAACAGCATCATGTCTATCGTCCACTGCCACCCCTTTTCTGGACAGAAGCTATGCCACGTATTGATATGGCGGATGTGGAGGGTGCAGTGCTACAGTGCCCTGATATAGATGCGGTGTCGATGTTCATAAGTCAGCATATACATCGGCACGGCCATGTCTCTACCCAGCTGCCCTGTTGGTACGCACCGAAAAAGGACCATGCATCACCATTTCAGCTGGTCGAATTGAATCAATCTCCAGAAGTTACCTGTATAAAGGTTAAGATACAGCTGCATAACTCCGCACGCACATTGCCACACAGACCCCCCTATCCATAGCCCAGACGCAGCGCGGAGTTTCCACAAATGAGAAAAAGCCAACATGCCGTCTCGTCACCTTGTTCGTTGGTATATTTACATCCCTTGCTCCGTTCCAGTTCCTCAGTTGCCGTTTCTGCTGCTCGATATCTTAACTGTCTCAGAGGACCCGTCATGCCGGCGGCGTCCGTGACAATGATGCATTGCCCGGCGCTAAATTAGGTAACTGCTTTGATACAGACGGAATATTTCTGTCTTCCCGACTGTTTGCTTTTTCATCTAGTTATGGCGCCTGGACGATTTGGCCAGTCAATCAACGTCCTTTTCGGGGCTGTTCCTCAATCCGTTTATGCGCAGCCTCTGCAACGAAACCTGTTGACCTTTCCTGACGGCTGACTTCAGAGCTTGGGGTTACATGACTGTGAACAGGTGAGTCAACCGCGCATATCCATATATTACACTTGCATGGGGGGAAAATGAGCGGTAGTTAGAAGGTAAAGGGGGAGACAAGCCGTATGTAGTTGAAACCGAGGAATACGGGACCTTCATCTCTTATAGGCAGTTGGTGAAGTAAATCATATTAACATATGCCTACAGAACGCTTTTAAAGGGCAAGTGTCGGTCTAGAAATAAACGCGGGAGGCAAGATAACACTTTGGCTCCTGGACTTGTTGGATTTTGACTGGTATGGGGCAGACCTCGGCCAGCGGTAGTATAGTTTTACATACATCTGACTCCTTCTGCCTGCATCTGGAGCCCTGCAATCAATCAATCAATCAGGTTCAGTCTACCAAAGGGCGTTCCCATGCAGGTTTGTCTCCTTTTCTTTTTCCTCCCTCTTCTCTTCCTCTCATATGCAATTTACCACACACACCACCCCCGGCATACTCGGCCTGGCGGACGCGGACTCAGCTCTGCAATCCCTGAAGCACCTAACCAGGGCACCAGCGAACGCCGACTACGAAGCCAATGATCAAAGAGATTGCACTTGAAAAGACCAGATACCAGCCTATAATGAAATTGGAATCGCAAGGCCAGGGATGGGACAATATATACCAATATAACAATGCACAGTCCGATTGCTGTGCCTTCATATGTCGAATTATGAACGGGGAGGATACTACTGGGAGAGGGACCCCTTTCCCCCTTACCTACAGCTGCACCAATTAAAGCATTATGTGAGTGGGTTATATGTGATGGTTGAGACGAGCAGAGAATTGCTTGCCATCCGGAAGAATGAGGGAAATACTTTCGATGTCAATTGACCAGATGTTACTACGCCTTGAAGTTTGACTAGCTACATATTTGAGCCCGGAGGCCATGATCTGACATTCTGATAGCAAAAACCAAAGGAAAAAAAAGAAAAGGATCCCAGAAAGACGGCCCCTGTCCCTGTGCGTAGTCATTTGTAGACACTGAGTCCTGGTAGAAAAAGTTTCATTGAAGCAGATCCTGGCAAAAGCAAAAGAGCACGAAAGTGCGGATGATGAGGCAGATGAGGGATGCATGCCTCTAGTCCCAGTGAGTGCCAGTGGCAAGTTCGCATCTAATGAGGAGAATAGGACATGTTAGACTACTAGTCTTGATATAGGGGGTTGGGTGTTCAACTTACGGGTCAGGCCCGAACTGAATATTGGCCTGGTCCCAGTCATCCATGCGAATGAGGCATGAACGGAAGCGTACAGCAGCATCAATGGAGCAGAATCTGAACACGACACTGCGAATTTTCTGATTCAGTAGTTAAGTTAATATCACGACTACCAAATTTTCTATTTAGAGGGGCTTTGAAACTTACGGTTGATGCCTCATAGGAATCGATGATCTTCTCAAGGTGCCACTTTCTGGTATCAATTATCTCAACCAGCTGAGCAATGCTGACATTGAGAGGAGCCCCAACTGCACGAACGATGCGAGTTGCACCGATGTCCAAGCATTCGACAAGACGAGAGCTAATAATGTCGACCTCCTTGCCGATGTCCACGAAAACAGTCCCACGACTGCCGTTGTAGTCGAAGTCAATACCATTTGGGTACTTGTCATAGAAGGTCTTGCAGTCAGTCGCAGAGCAGAAGCGGATTTCAGCAGACTGGCTGGCTGGGTGAACAGAGACAGACTCGATCTTGCCTCCGTGGATGAGAGCAAGGATGCGAGACTGACTACGGAGGCAGACTGGAATATTAGTCAAGATGATACGACGTGGTGCAGCATCTATGTGGAAACATGTTAGTAGATGGATGGATATGTTGAGAGACGCGTTGATATAGGCTTACTGCTAGCAGCACGCGGAGCTGGACTGCCCCAGGTCTTGAAAGTGACTAAATTCTCACGATCCTCCTCTTCTGCAGAAATAGAAGCTTGAACGGAGTCACTGGCAATGGACTCTTCAACGGCAACATCAGAGGCCTTTCCGGGAGTCTCTTCAGGAACTTCTTCCGGAGTAACGATGCCACTCTCCTCAGCTGGCGGGTATTTGGCCTCTTCAACAGCAGGTTCCTTAACGGGAGAGGGGCCAGGATTGTAGTTCTCCTTGTCTTCTGCTACAGAGGAAACACGTTAGCTATTGTGTAATATAGGATAGGCAGGCAATGGCTTACCTTCGATGGGAGCAGGTTTAGTGACGCGACCCTGACCAGCCTTCAAGACACTGCCACCGCGACGAATCTTCTCGAGGGCTCCCATGAAGGCCTCGGTGTCATCAAAATTGATAGCAGGCTTAGTATTCTCCATCTTCGGCTTGCTGGTAGTGGTCTTTGGTTCCTGTTTGTTGCTCTTTTGCTCCGGGGGGCTCTGCTAGAAGTAGGTCAGCCAGGCTCATCTAGATAGGGAGAAGCAAAGCAGAGCAGAGTAGAAATAGAAGCAGGAACAGAAGCAGATAGGATAGTAATAACTCACCTGCTGTGGCTTCTTCTCTTTGCTGCTCTGGGTGTCCTGGTCCTTTGGTGGCTTTGGCTTGTTTTTGCCTTGCTGGAGGACAGGCTGGTCCAAGGAGCAGATATGGTTGTCAGAGGCCCAGATGCTCTTCTCTAGGCCACCACTTCTCTCACTGATCTGGTTGAAGGTATCAAAGATGACTCTGCCCACCTTCACAGCCTCATTGATTCTCTCACCTTCATCATGGTATTCCTGAATTCTCTTGTTGGCTCTGACAATGTGGGAGTCTTTAGAGTCACCGCCCGCCATGGTGGATGTGTCCAGGTTGTCTCGAGATGCAGAGATATCAGGTCACTGACGAAAGATAGAAGTCAAGATGCCAAAGAAGATGATGGAGAGGATTGATAAGAAGAAGAGAAGAGGAAGAAAAGGACAAGAGGATGGAAAAGATATAGGACCAAAAGGGTACGACTAAGCACTTAGGGAGTGTTGCAGGTTAGGCGGCGGATCAGGGGGCCAGGTAGGAGAAGAGGACAGGAAGAAGGCCATCAGAGACCGCAAGGGAGAAGGCTTTTATAGCCTGCAAGAAAGTTCTATCTGAGGCAGCGGTAGTGAATGCAGATTTAACGGGAAGTGCCGTTGGAAGAGCCTACAGCAGTGAAGGAAAGGTGGAGGATATGGCAAGGCCTGATATCCATACAAGGGGCAATGGATGTAAGGGGGTATATGGCTAGAAGCTTCATATTTACAAGAGAAATATGAATAAAGAGAGAGACAGATAGGCATGTCAGTTATGGTATCATAATCATATTATTATTATTATAAGAAAAAAGCAGTTGAAATGGATATTTTTGACCAACCTCCAACTCCGGGCTGATATGTAGAAATACAATACAAAAACAAGGGGGCAAAGAAGAGACCAGTTCATCAAGGATGGAATATCAAAACATGTCAGGGGATATGAGTTCCCACGTCTTCTCGCCCGGTTGGGGATGCGGCTTCATTACCTGGAGAGCTCGGTTACCGCAGAAGCCTCCCGTGCCGGCAGCGCGGGTGATGGTCTGATAGGAGCCTTCCCCCCTTTCATTTTCTACCCAGGCGCGCTCTTCGATGAGATCGCCTGGTTTCTCGGTCCGGCGAGGGTTGTGCCATGGCATACCTACCAGGCGGTTGATGATGTCATGCGGCAGCGAGAAGAGCCGCTCGAACCGCCGGGTAACGCCTAGCCAGGAGAGGGTAAAGGGGGAGTAGGCAACGCGGATATAGGGATTCACGTATATCCCTGTATCAGCAGAGGGCTCTCCGCCAGTGGAGGGCGGGTCCTGGATATCAGCATGTACAAGACAACACTCGGATGCTTCCCAGAGGAGGTCTGGTTCAGCACGGAATCGAGTTGTGTTATGTTGCTGGTGCTGGTGCTGGAAATATTTTGCATCAAATGCAACCATGCCTCCCCAGCAGCTGCGAACACGGACAGCATCGCTTTGGCTGAGGACGTCTCGTCTGCTCTGCCCGTATCCCGCAGTGGTGAACCAAGGGAAGAACGGCAATCCCATAGAGTATCCTTCCAGGTCCCGCGAGGCAAAAGTATCGTAGAATTTGAACGGGTTGATAAAGTCGACTGCACAGGCAGCCCGGTAGCGGGTGGCACCACCGTCCTCGGCCAGATTTGTCGAAAGGAGCAGCTGGAGGGCATCGACGGGATCGAAGAAGACGTCGTTCACGTAGAGGATCTTGTCAAACCTCGGCATGCCAGCCTGATTGATTGGCCGCAGAGCACGATTGCGTACTTCAGCCAGGAAGGAGATGCGCTTCAGTCTCCTGGACCCGTCAGGCAGGGTGATGTGTAGCAGCCCAGCCGTGTCGAGATGCTCCTCTGTGACCATGGAGTGGTTACACGGAGTCTCGTCTGCCATCCTCTGCAACGCACCCCGTGCCTGTTCGTTCATGTCGTTCTCATAGATGCTGAGATACGAATTCTCCGGTCCCAGGAGGTCTATCAGCTGCAGGATACTCCTGCTCCATTGGCTCTGTGCTAGGCTGCCGTCTGGGTCATATATGTTGGCGGTGATGAAGACCTTTTCGTTGCGCGGGTTCCCTCGCCCGGGGGTCTCACTGCCGGCTGCAAGACGCTTCAGCTCGTTATAGTGTGCCGGCCGGTGGGTGTAGGAAGGCCAGAGGAGTGCCACCGCAGCTGTCAGACAGAGGCTGGCCGTCACCAGCCATCGCAGGGTCCTCCTATATGTGCCTGACGGTGACAGCCGGGAGGCCGGCTTGCTGTGTCGCCTGGCGGCAAACTTCCGGCGCCATCGCGGGGGCAGCAGCCGCAATATTCGAGACGACCAGGCCGTCGAGCGATCCAACAGGTAGCTGTAGCTGTAGCTGTAGCTGTATCGTGACCGGTTGGTTCGTTGGTAGCCGCCGCGCGCGCGCTCGCCGTCGCCGTCGCCGTCACCGAGGTAGTCGAAATCGTCGAGGATGAAGGCGTCGCTGTCGCAGGAGTCGCGGGAGCCAGACATGCCAGTCAGAGGCCAATGGACGTCAGACAACACTCTGCTTGTTCTTCTTGTTTCTCGACTCCTCTCTTCTTGTCTGCGTTCTTCATCTATTAGGCTCTCTTGGGCAGAAGATGCGGTCTGCGATGGGGAAAAGAGAAGCGGCTGATCACCGTTGCAGACAATTCTGGCGCAGTGACGCAGGATTTACGATAGTGCGCAAATAGTACAGCAGCCTGGTCAGCCTCAGGACGCAGTTTAAAAACGCCCATCGGAGGATCGAAGACGCCTTCTCTTCTGCTTCTACTCGGTATAGAATGTCGCACATGCGTAACAGGCCAGATTTTTCTCACAGAGTTATCGGATCAATCTCCGTCTCCGTCATCCTGCCAGATAGACTCCACGCCGGCCAACGCTGTCCCGGCTGTCTGTATTACTTAGTTATATTCGTTATTCTTCACGCCCAGCAGCACGGCCGGCCATGATCTTCGACCCTAAATATATCTGGCGCAAAAAGCAACGACGGGTTGCACAGCATCAAAGCCATCCTGGACACTTGGCGCATTCGGAGGCGTTCAACACTTGACAGCCTCAATCTCACGTCTTCCATCTGTAGTTCGTAGCTTAACCTGACTCCTTCTGCTCGTTGTCCAGAGAGGCTGGCTGGCAGACGGGCAGACAGACAACCTTGGTGGTACGGGATGGGCGGCAAGTCTCACGGATCTGGGGAAGATGCGGCCGGATGGATTTTTCCCTGGGCTTGGGAGGATTTAATAACAGAACCCCCAGGGATGGAGGACTATACTCAGCCTTCTTTGACTGGGCATCTCCAACATGTGCGCGCACCAGCATGACGTGCCGGACTGACTGACAGAGGGACAAGATGGATGATGTCCTTGTGGCCCCCCCGCCTCCTATCCCATCCCATCTTGCCCCCGATCCTGCGAGGTCTAACCGTCCCAACCGCCACTGCGAGGCCCGATAGCTCGCGTGGCCAGCCCAGGTGAGAAAAGCGCAAAGGATAACGACCACGGTGAGGCAGACGAAGGCCAGCACGATGTCATCCTGCCCAGCTGGACGTCTATTTGCATTCCGTCCCAACTGGAGCCCTCACTTGGCGAAGCCCCCCGGCGCCCGCGGCGTCCGCCATAGCCCTGCGTTCATGGTTCCTGGTTGTCCGCCAAGTTGGCCGCTTTGCTGCTGTTCTCGACGTTTGGCTCGGAGGCCTCGCGCATCGTTTCGCCGTTGCCAACTATAACTATACGAGCCCTTGGTCTTGGTCAGCCCAGGTCGAGACGCAGTCAAGAGTCCTGCAGTCAAAAACAGAGACAGGGAGAAGGGAGTATAAAGAGACGCCAATTGGCTGCACACCAGGCAGCCTCCGACTGGGCGATTTATTGGCATCTCGTTTCTTCTGACGCTGAACGCTGGCTGCCGAAGCTTCGTGTCCGTGTCTCTCACTTATATATTTATTTATTTATATCAGAAGCCGGCTGCTGGTCCGTTGTTGCTGCTGTCGTCGTCGTCGTCGTTGTCGATGGAGACAGACATTTAACTAGATTTAGAAACCAACGGCCTCCGCTCTGATAGCTAGCTAAATCCAGCGTCCAGCATATCCACCGCACACGTACACACGTACACACACAAAAAAACACCCAGAGAGAGACAGACAGACAGACAGAGAGAGAGAGAGAGGATCATGACTGAGGAGCCAAAGCCGGTCATGGCAGTCCTGCGGGACGGCGAAGGTGGCCTGGATACAAGGGCGCCGACTGAAGCTGGCTCGCTCGGCGAAGAAGCTCCCAAGAAAGAGACAGACGGCATAGTCGACGTCCCAGACGCAGAGCAGCAGAAGCAGGAAGCTCCCCAGCAGGGCTTCAGTGCCTACGTGGTGAGTATCTCCGCTGCCAATTGATATACAACTATGCCAGCAGCAGCTAAAAATCATATCTAGAAATTATGGGCTTGGTGTGAGCCGATAGATGTGGTTCTTCGTATCTGTGGCTTCTTCGCTGCCGTGGCATCAGGCACTGTAAGTTTCCAACGTCTACGTTATTAGCTACTGTTAAAGACACTGGCTGACCCTGTCGTAGGCTTTGCCTCTTATGACTATCATCTTTGGCAAGTTTGTCAATATCTTCAATGACTTTGGCGTTGGCAAGATCTCCGGAGACGACTTCAGGGCCCAGATATCAAAGAATGCGTGAGTAGAGGCTATTTCTTTGCATTGTGGTACCAGAGAACGTATTTTAACATATTCAAATTAGGCTCTGGTTTGTTTATCTCTTCATCGGAAAGTTTGCTGTAAGTATTCCTTCTTCTCAAGTCTCATCCAAGGGGCGCTGCTGATATCCACAAAACTAGCTCGTCTACATACATACCATATGCTTCAATATCACTGCCATAAGATGCGTCCGGAAGCTGCGTCTGCAGTATATCCGCGCCATTCTCCGCCAGGAGATGGCCTACTTTGACACCTATACGCCAGGCTCTGTTGCAACTCGTATCTCGAATAACGCAAACCTCATCCAGACAGGCATGTCTGATAAAGTAGGCACCTGCTGCCAGGGTGTTGCCATGCTGATAGCCGCCTTTGTCGTTGCCTTTACCCAGAGCTGGAGGCTGACACTTCCCGTGGCCACCTCAATACCCACTGCTGTCACGCTAGTTGGCATTACTGTTGCCCTAGACGCTAAACTTGAAGCAAAAATACTTGACATATATTCCAAGGCTGGAGGTCTCGTCGAAGAAACACTAGGCAGCATCCGTGTTGTTGTTGCCTTTGGTGCTGGAGACCGTCTAAGCAAGAAATATGATAATCATCTTGAGGCTGCCAAAGGGTTCGGCGTCAAGAAAGGGCCTGTTCTCGGCGTACAGTACAGCTCGGAATTCTTCATCATGTACTGTGCCTATGCCTTGGCCTTTTGGTACGGTATCAAGCTTTTGCTCCAGGGAAAGATCGGAAGTGGAGGAGATATTCTCACGTATGCCACCCCATATCTATCTGTTTTCTTCCTATACGTTTTGATATTAAATGATGTGGTAGGGTCTTATTTTCTATTGTAATCGGCACTTCATCTCTCACCATGATTGCACCTACGCTAGGAGAGTTCACTAAGGCCGGTGCTGCTGCCAACGATGTTCTCAACATGATTAACAGGGTGCCAGAAATTGATTCACTCAGCACCGAGGGCCTGAAGCCCAGCAGTGTCAAAGGTGACCTGGAACTCTCTAACGCAGTTTTCTCATATCCTGCCCGACCTACCATAAGGGTCCTAGATGGAGTCAATTTGAAGATACCCGCTCGTAAGGTCACTGCTCTTGTTGGAGCTAGCGGCAGTGGTAAGAGCACAATCATTGGACTCCTCGAGAGGTGGTATGATCCCGCCAGTGGTTCTATCACTTTGGATGGCGTAGACATTAAGGATCTGAACGTTGGGTGGCTTAGACGCCAGATTGGCCTGGTTCAACAGGTATGCCTCCCTTCTCCCTTCAAAAATAAAACCGCAAGTTAATTTAAGATACTAATATCGATATAGGAACCAGTATTATTCAATGACACTATCTACACTAATGTGCTCTATGGACTGCCGCCTGATGAAATAGCCCAGATGGACGAGGAGAAGAGGAGAGAGCTCGTCAGACAAGCCTGCATTGAGTCTAATGCAGATGACTTCATCCAAGGATTTCCCAAGGGTTACGATACTGTTGTCGGCGAGAGAGGAAGTCTTCTCAGTGGTGGTCAACGACAGAGAGTCGCTATTGCTCGTAGCATTATCTCCAACCCACCTATCCTATTGCTGGACGAGGCAACTTCCGCTCTGGATCCTACTGCTGAAGCTATTGTTCAAGCTGCTCTAGATAGAGTTTCTCAGACCAGAACAACAGTGCTCATCGCCCACAAGCTTTCGACTGTCAAGAAGGCGGATAACATCATTGTCATGAACAAAGGTCAAGTTATCGAACAGGGGACTCACGAGTCGCTCCTAGATACAAAGGGGCAATACTGGAGTTTGGTTAATGCTCAAAGCCTCTCTCTTGCAAGTGACGATTCTTCTTCCGATACCGATAAGGAAACTGATGCACAGCCAACCGAGATTTTGGAGAAACATGCAACTACCAAATCAACTCACAGCAACGTCCCCCATGAAGTTGCCGCCGAGTCGGAGGATGTGGCTCGAAAATTCTCCCTATTCAAATGCCTTCTTATTATTTTCTATGAACAACGACGCCATTGGCTATTCTTCCTGCTAGGAGGCCTTGCCTCCATCGTCGGTGGTGGTGCATTCCCAGCCCAAGCCATTCTCTTTTCTAGGATTGTGACTGCATTCCAGCTACCAAGAGACCAGTGGCAGAAGGAAGGAAATTTCTGGGCATTGATGTTCTTCGTCCTTGCACTCTGCATTCTCCTGACGTATGCGTCAATCGGATTCTTCTTGACAGTTGCCGCCTTCCGCTCGTCAAAGTTCTACCGCAGCGAGTACTTCAAAGCCATGATCTCGCAGGATATCGCATACTTTGACAAACCTGCTAATTCCTCTGGCAGCCTTACTGCACGCCTATCAACTGACCCTCAGAACCTGCAGGACCTTCTCTCCTCCAACATTGGCCTCATCCTAATCGTCATTGTCAGCCTTCTCGCTGTTTCCCTCCTAGCCCTTGTTACTGGCTGGAGATTAGCGCTTGTCTCCCTATTCGGGTGTCTCCCTCCCCTCTTCCTGGCTGGCTTCATCCGCATGAGGATGGAGATGCAGGCCCAGGATAAGAACGCCAAACTATACTTGGAAAGTGCGCGATTTGCCTCTGAGGCCGTCAACTCCATTCGCACCGTTTCATCTTTGACATTGGAGCCTACTGTATACAACAACTACGGCGATAGACTGAAAAAGCCAGTGGCTAGGTCTCTAAAATACACCACCATTGCGATGATATTCTTCGGCTTCTCGGATAGTGTTGATACCGCCGGTAAGCCTCCTCTGTCTGCGTACAGTACGCCTCTAATTGCTGTTATTTACTGACATTATTAATAGCTATGGCGCTGGCATTCTGGTATGGTGGAAGATTGATGTCATATGGCGAATACAATGCACAGCAGTTTTTCGTCATTTTCATCGCGGTGATTTTTGGCGGACAGGCTGCTGGATTCATTTTTGGCTTCACAATGAGTAGGTTCATTCCTGCGAACTGATTTGAAGATGATAAACTGACTTGCCCATTTCAGATACTACCAAAGCTCATGCTGCTGCAAATCATATCATACATCTTCGAGGACAGGTCGCTCCGATCAATGGTTCAACCGGTGAAGAGCCTGCATCTACGGAGGATTCAGATGTGGCCGTGGAATTCAGAAACGTATCATTCAGCTATCCCACTCGTCCTGACCAGCCTGTCCTTCGGAAAATTAACCTAAAAATCCGTCACGGCCAGAATGTCGGTCTTGTAGGCCCATCCGGATGTGGAAAGACGACTATGATTGCTCTTCTCGAACGTTTCTACGACGTCACCTCTGGAGATATCCTTATTAACGGAAAACCATTGACTGATATTGATGTGACCAAATACCGTGAAACCGCCAGCCTTGTGTCCCAAGAGACCACGCTATACCAAGGTACAATTCGAGAAAACATCCTTCTCGGTGTTACCCGAGATGTTCCCGATGAAGAAATTCACCAAGCCTGCAAGGATGCAAATATCCATGACTTCATCATTTCTCTTCCGGAGGGTTACAATACCGAGGCCGGATCCCGCGGCCTTTCGTTCAGTGGAGGCCAAAGGCAACGTCTCGCCACTGCAAGGGCCTTACTTCGAAACCCAGACTTTCTCTTCCTGGATGAAGCCACCAGTGCCCTTGACACCGAAAGTGAACGTGTTGTCCAAGCTGCCCTGGAAAACGCCAAGAGAGGCCGAACCACTATTGCCGTTGCTCATCGACTCAGCACCGTCCAAGATTGTGATGCAATTTTCGTGCTCGAAGCTGGCAAGATTGTGGAACAAGGTACCCACCAAGAGTTATTGAGGCGGAAGGGCCGATACTTTGAAATGTGCAAGGCCCAGAGCCTCGACCGTGAAGCATGATACCCATGTTCGCCCTAAAAAAGGACGAGCTAAAATATATACCTCTCCCTTCTAGCCACAATTCGTCATTTATGTCACTTATAATGTCTCAAAATTTGCATTTTTTTTGTAGTTTATCATCAGCGGTCTGCAGCGACAACCGCATTTGTTATATTTAGAACATAAATTCACTAGCTAATCAGGATATTTTTTATGCTTTTTCAAGAACCATATCTCAATTAGTTACGCTCTTGGTGTAACTTGAGCCTAAAGCATGGCAAACTAGTTACATCGTTTCACAGTGGCTGATATACCTTGCAAGAAGCCGGATATCTTTCAGCCGCATCCTTGCCTAGTTAATTAACTCTGTTGTCGAAGGGCCGAGAGCGGATTGATTAACTCTGATACCCATGGATAAATACATCAGACCCTTTGCAGTACCTTCATAATTCATAGTCTTTAATAAAATCGATTTCAATCCTTTGCATGGCCGTTATATTTGAGAGTCGAAAGTTTTCAAATGCTCAAGGGGGGTGCAAATAGCCAATGAAGTATATTTCCTAATACGGCTTAGCAGCCTTCAGCTAACTAAATAGCTAGTTAATTAACACCAGTGAGCCACACTAAATCAAACAGTAACCTTAACATAGGTTCCACCACATTGGTGATCTCCCTCAATTTTGCAGGGTACATTAAGGGCTTTGAGAAGGCGGTTCCGTCCGATGAATCCACATATGCGACCTGACTCAGGCGACCGTTCGACTCCGATGCTGTGTAGCAGCCCATTCGGAAGTTTTGGAAGCGATTCTAGCTTCCTTGAAACCAACTGGTAGTCACCAAATAACTCATGGGCACGTATATCTTTTCCAGTCAAAATTCCATGACCCAGAGTGACACAGATGTGGTTCTCTACCATAATGGCATGCGCCTCAGGGTTAGAATCAGGCTCAAGTAACACTGAATAGATGTCTCCTGAAAAGGATTGAAGACCTTCTTTGGTCATATTGAGAGGGAACTCCCATTCATTTTGAATTCGCATTGGATGCCATGGAGTGATCTGGAGTGTGCCGATTTTGCAGATGTCGATGTGATTCACGCTAGTCTGCAGGACAGCCCTAACTTCCCGCGGTCCGTGTGGAGTCCATACTGACATACCGGGACGAAGATTCTCGAGAGAAATAGTAGCGTTGATAAGCTCACTTTCCTTGCTGGAGATTCGGACATGGCAGTTTCCTGTAAAGCACGGCCCGCTGGATCTGTTATATTGAGACATACGTACTGGACGGTGGGGTGCTCCCGAGGATGACGGCCGTGATGGCTTAGGAGGTGGTAAGTTGTCAAACACTCCGTCCAGCTCGGTCCGACAGTTACAGAACAGGGGAGAAGCCTTGCCGTACATCAATGGGCCTGGGTCTTTGAAGCTATTGCACATTTGGTTTACATGTGCATTGAGAATTGAGAGGACTTTCAGGAAATATTAGTAGAGTCAAGAATAATTGAGAAACTTAGGTGTTGCTTACGGTAGTGCCCACCCCAACGGTGATAGAACTCTGGGGATGACAATGCCATGCCTATTTGTCCATGTGGTGATTCACCAGCGATATCCTCAATAATGCTCCGGTTGTAATCATCAGTGTGACCGAGATCTTTGATTTCAGTAGCCAGGCTTTCTAGCTTCGTTCGCATTTCTTCGACGCCCCTCAAGGAGAAACTGAAGTTCTCCGCGGTATCCTCAAGTGGGTGGAAAGTCCTTAGAAGTGTACAAAGCCTTGAGCGCATGTAATGGTAGTCGCTCACAGCCTGAGGTACTGAGATCTCATCGATGTTGACCACCTTATGCACCTGGACCTCCTTAGTCTCACCATCAACGGCATAAACAAGTTTGCCTCGTATATTAACTGTGCGGTTCTTCGATGCTTTACTGTAACGGATAATAATATCCCGTGACTGGCCATATTGAAGGCTTCCTAGCCTCAGTGATATTCCATTGCCAGCTGGCGTCTCTAGTTCCAAGCCAGGTCTGCTTCCTAAATCCACACTTAGCTCTGACGAAGGATCCTCCTGAAGAATAAGTTTTGCCTGTGCTGTGAATGCTGAATATAAATTTGCAACAGCATGGACAAACACAGTTCCTATGTCCATCATTAGTTATATTCTTATTAATTTCACTAGACCAAGCTATACATACCAATCATACCAGCATCCGGAATAAAAGCGAAGATCCCACCGCCGATTTCAGCAATGGACTGTAACAGTGATGAGCGGAGGTAGTACCCAAAGCCGAATGTATGGATCTGTGGTAAGGTTCCTGTTAAGCTATAGTGGTCCAATAGAGTCTGGCGTAATTTGGGAACATATCCTTGGGCAGGACACATATGGTTGGGAGCACCTGGGGCGAATAATTCGAATAATTAGTTTCCGCGAGCAGGACGAAAGTAAAAAGAGAGGGGTACGCACCATCCGTCAAGACAAGAAGTGACTGTATCTTCCCTTGGGCAGGATTCGTGGTGAGGACGTTGAGGCCTTTTTTTATCCCATGCCATAAGTTGGTTGAGCTCTTGCCGTACAGCTTGTCAATGGCGCTTAACACAGTTGATTTATTCTCTTTATTCATGTAATCAAGCTCAAAAGCAACCTATATGAAAGTAGATAGTTAGCACTAGCTGAACTTACTGGAGAAGATTCTATTGTCCTTACATTAACCTCCGTGCAAAAAGTAACCACTGCAAGCCTGTCCTTTTCATTGAGTGTTTCGATGATTGTCTTGGCGGCATGCTTCGTCAAGTCCAAGATGCTCAGACCAGTGTCCTCGCCGCCTCTCTCACCAGTTGGTATAGGAGCTGCGGAATTCATACTCCCAGAAATGTCAATCACAAGAACGATGTCGCAAGGAACATGTGGGACATCGTTCTCTGGCTTGAGAGGAGGCTGGATGGAGACGATCATAGAATCCTTGTTGGGAATGGAGTGTATGCTCAGTATCGGCTCTTGCGTCAGATTCTCTTCCATAGTGACCGTGCTAGCGCTAGCAGGCCGAAAAGGAATCTGCTTGCCGTCGATAATCTCAAACCCATCATCACTAGAACTAGTAGCCATATTGTCTACTAGTTAGTTATAATTGAACAGAGAAATTGAGTAACGAAGAGTTGTTATGAGGAAAAATGGGGGGTTTTGCGACATTCAGTAAATATCACACCCATTCCGCAAGATTTCCCGCGTTTTATAGGCAGCAACGCCAACACGGGAGAGGGGTAGAGAGTCATCCATTTTCAGCCTCCGCTTGGGCTCCTCCTTCGCGAGGCTGAAAGAGGGCGGGCTGAGCCGCATAGGCAGTGGCTGTGGCTGAATGAGGCTATTTCAAGGCGATCGTATTAACGACCAGACTAACTAGTTAGCCGCTCGCCCCGTTTACCCGTGTCAAGCTTGAGCAAACGCCCCTTGCCAACTCCAACGTCCTTCAGTGTGTTGTCCTTTCGTCTTGTCCTCTTCTTCTTCTTTTATACCCGTCGAGGAAGAAGGGAAGTTGAAAAAGGCTCAGCACGTGATCCCAAATGCACGGGCCATTTCTCCAGAAAATAGACGAATCTGGTTAGTGCAATCTTTTCCTCCCCTTTTTGACCATGTCTGGCGAAAACGCGTATCAACAAGCGATCTTGTTGGATCATATCTGGAAAATAGACGGAGAGATTTATGTACTATTGCGGGATCCTCGGAGGCCGAAATGCTGCACTCCGAGCTCATACCCCTAACTACCCTCCTGGTTTGGGACACGAGAAAGAAAGATATATATTTTGGCCTCAGCTATTCAGCACGTTAGATATTTCCAACTGGAAACTATCCGATGTCTCATCATATACTATGATGTGTCTGGGCACATATTCCGGTTACAATTGACACTACCTTCTCAGTGATGCCCATCAATTCTTTTTCCCACTTTTACATTCTGGATTTATGGTACCCTTCATCACAAATAACGACTCATTTCACTAACCCTTTACTTATGATCTCGTCTGGCTCCAGCTTTGATCTTCTGAGGCTTTTAGTAACTTTACTTCTGCCTTGGGGAGTCTGGATTATGTTAACGGCCACCAAACGCATTGTTCAGAATATCTGGTCACCTATTCCAGGGCCGAACCTTGCCAAGTTCAGCAATTTATGGATCCAGTATAATGTTCTGCGAGGTTCGTGTTATTCACTTTCATAAGTTAAACCACCCTTTTCTTTCCAATTACTGATCACCAAAGTTGTAGACTCCGGTCGGGTTTGGGAGACTATCCATAAATTACACCTAAAATACGGGCCCGTTGTCAGGATAGCGCCAAATAGTGTATCTGTTTGTCATCCAGATGCGTTGCGAACAATTTACCATGGCCCACGCGGGTTGAATGGGGGTAACTTACTGTCAACTCTGCGCCAATATAACTCCGAAAACCTAGTCAGCACACTCAATAGTGATCTTCACTTTTCTCGACGAAGACATGTTTTCAGCTTGTATTCTGCTCCTGTTGTCGCAGGGTCAGCCTACCAAACGATTTTCAGAACATACATTGACAAATTTATGGAAAGGGTTGAGAATGAAGCCTCTAGCTCACCGTCTAGGGTGACAAACGGGTTAGAATGGATAATATGGCTCACTGGTGATATCATGATTCGCTTGGTGTATGGGAATGAGCATACCGTTAGACTCCTGGCAGACAAAGGGTCGAGAGACACAATGTCCGAACTTGTTCCTAAAACAAGTGCATCTAACACTACCGTATTAGAGGCAATAGCAACGTTATACCCAAGTCAGTACATTCCCACAGTCTAATTCTTTCTGCCTTATTTTGACACTTACCTCGCCAGGGGCTATTTCACGAATTCGCGCTTTTTTTCCCGAGAAATCAGCGATGGCAGAATTCGGAATGAAACAGGTAGAGGCCGCTCTATCGAACCAAGCCAAACAAGAGGCAAGTGAAACAAATGACTCGCCCACCACACATCTTAGTCGTCTTGTGGGACTTTTCCATAGCGAAGGACCTAGTCCTGAAATACCGGACAAAAGATATATTGCTAGCGATTGTTTGGATCATTTCATGGCTGGTAAGGCCCCGAGGAAATACTCATACAAGTTTCTTGATAGGCCATTTAAACAATACTTAAACGTGGCATCATACATAGGTACTCGGACGACGAACGATCTTCTTGGTGCTGTGCTTTGGCGGCTCTCCCTCCCTGAAAATGAAGCTAGTCAAGAAAAACTCCGTCAGGAGCTTCATGAGGCGGGTATCAAGCCCGGGGAACATCCAGACCTCTCGACCCTGCAAAAGCTTCCGTACTTGAACTGTATCCTTAAAGAGACACTACGCACAGATCCACCAATTCCGATACAGCTGCCAAGAGTAGTGAAAGACAATGAAGCCCTAACTGTGATGGGCTTCAAGATAGAACCGGGAGTATGCCATTATAATTCCATTAATACTCACGGTCTCTCAAACACAGCTAACATGGACGCTCTACAGACCAACATCGCATCTCAATCGTACACTCTTCACCAAGACCCTAACCCGTACCCAGACCCCGAGAAGTGGAAGCCAGAGAGATGGGAAATCTCCCCAAAATCCGACGAATACCGTCAGATGCAGCGTTCATTTTGGCCTTTCGGCTCTGGAGCGAGGATGTGTACTGGAATGAAGTAAGTTACTGCCGATCGACTTCCTTTCCTGGTAGACATCGAATACTAACCAATGTCTTTAAATGGACAGTGTTGCTTGGGCTATGAGTCGATCGATCATTGCCAGAATTTTTAGCACATACAGTGTATCATTGGATGATGTATGGCTAGATGAGGATGGTATCCTGCTTCCACCCGGGAAAAGGAAGGACCTGTACCCTTCACTACCTAACCAACCGCTCAGGTTTAAGAAGATCTGAGCTGGAAAAGAGACTTAAAATAATGCCAAGCTGAAATCCTAGGATCTGTAGTTTAGGAACTTTATCTCCACACAATATAGAGCCTCCTCTCTCATCGAATGTTGCAGTCTTCCTTTATTTTGTAGTAAGTGGAAACATTCAACCTCGAGAGCCATACAGAGAGTAATGATGAGCCTAAGATTGTAAATGGTGCTTATCTTACACTTCGGATAGCCCTAATAGGTCTATATACACATGTCTATCTGATTTCAATAAATAGCCAAATATAATAGAACACCGGAAATGCCCAAATAAAACATGTGAAGAGCAGGATGCAATGAATGGTCATGAAACTATCAAGTATCTGGTCTGCTCACTGGTATGGAGATTATTTATCCTAATAATCCCAGGGTGATTTGCTTTCGCTCTTCACTCATATACGAGTATAAATCATGAAGTCCAGTGGAAGAGTAGTCGCCACCAATGCTAAGACGAAGAATTTTGCTGGAATAGGAAATAAACACCTTTTCAAGGCCGGAGATGGTGGTGGGAGCGTCGTTTCGTCGGCCTCAGGTTGGGAGGAGGGAATGCACTTAACTCTGGGGTTACAGGAGATGCATCCTCGCTATCACCAATGTTTCCTATCAATTTGCCCTTGACTCTTTGATCGACCTACAGAGCGGAAGAGAATGTTAGGGATTCCGTTCGAATATGAAAGAGAAGCAAGGGTAAGCAAAGAGGACATACCTTATCAAGCTCATAGTTCTTCATGAGCAAGCTCAAAGGGATCAAAGGTATGCAAACGCAAAGGGCGATAGTCAAAAGAATCTGCATAGTTTCTTCATAAGAGCGAATAATGGCATCCCTAGTTGGCGAGCCCATTGGGTATGATAGGGCTTTGGTCAACTTTCCAAAGATTTCAGTAGCTTCTCCCTTTGTTTCATCTGGGAGATATTTCACTAGTTTATGTGGTAAATAACTAGTCCAGATGGCACCTGATACAGCAGACCCCACAGCTCCGCCCATTTCGAGGGCAGTGAGAAACATAGCAGTAGCTGCAGCTACCTGTTGGTGATTTGCTGAAGCTTGTACACCGAGTTGAACGGGGACATTAACGAGTCCACCACCTAGACCAATAATGGATTGGACGACAAGTATTTGTAGTGTGGACTTTCCAGACTTGTGAGTGAGCAGCATCAAGGCCAGTCCGAGGATGTAAACGACACAGCCGAAAGTAACAAACGGACGGTATCGTTTTGAGTATTTAATCATGAAGGAGACGGCGAGGGCTGCAATTGTGGACATGAAAGAGAAGGTTTGGGTGATTCTCCCCGCGATGACAACAGGTTTTCCTTGCACCACTTGCAGGTAAGAGTAGAAATAAGGCTGAACAGAGAAATAAAAAGCCACTATTATTGGTAAAGAGTGTTAGTAAGTTCTAAACCAGAATAGAGGTCATGGTGTGAAGGGGAGCCATACTAAAGTAGAAGAAAGCCAATGCACATCCAGCAAGGGCTGATCTCTGGCGGAGGAGGCCCAATGATAGCAAGGGGTGCGGTGCAAGGCGTTTGGATGTCTCCCAGAACGGATATGCTATCAAGCATACGCCTCCAATAACAATCATGGCAATGATACCTCCGTTCCGCCAGGTATCCTTTGCATGGGCAGCCAAAGTCAGGGGGACAAGAATCAAGGTCACCGCCGCAGAAAGTAAAATCAGACCAAATACATCCAACTCAAACCATGCGCTGCGAAGCACCTTCTTCAAGCCTTTACCCTTCCATGGTTTGGACTTTAGCAGGTTCAATTTCTGGGCCTTCCTCTGGTTGATGTATAATGATAAAGCCAAGGGGAGGAATGCCGACGGCAGAAGTACAGCCCACATGCCATATCCCCACCTCCAATTAAGTTGCTTGAGCACCCAAGATGCAATCATCGGTCCGAGCCAAACGGTAAATAAAAAGGGTATATCCGGAAGATTAGCAAATATTGCTCGGTTCAGCAGGTTACTACTATCTGCAATGAAAACTTGCTGTAATATCTGCAGTCCAGTAGATCCTGCAGAGTAAAATATCTGGGCAGAGGCATAGGTCTCAACGTTTTGTGAAGCAGCCATCTGTATGTACCCAAGAACATAGATAAAAACAGCGATACAGAATGCCTCAAAGCGACCAAAGACATCTGCAAATTTGGCCATGGGTGGTTTTATGACAGCTATAGAGGCCCAGTTAGCGGTTGATGGTTTCAAGGAAAGATAAGGTACTAACCATTAACCACATTTTGTATAACCAGGACTGTTGAAATGAGGGAGTGTTTGCTAAAGGAGCTTGTAGCATAGGCAGTTAGGGAGGCCACTGTTTGGACCTCAAGGGAGGTGCAGAACGCCATAAGCATAATCCTATAATATGCATACACTGTTAGCTGGGGATGATTCTTGTGTCACAATTTTAAACTGGAGTAAGCCACCTACCCAAGATATGCAATTACTAAAGACCTCTGTGTCCATGTCTTGCTGATAGCTTCTATCTTGCGGACGCCATCCTGTACTTCACTATCCAATGACGATGGATAAGGACTGATATGCAGATGTTCATCTACCCCCTCGGCGTCATCCGTATCCTGTAGCAGCCGGTCTGCCTCCGCGGTGTCGTCCATCCTATCGTCTGGCTCGCAGCTACCATAGGACGGAACTGTTCCGGTATATAATCCCATCACTAGCGAAGGAATGCGGAGAGAGACAAAAGGACGAGAGAGAGAGAGAGATGGAGGGACGGAGAGAGGCGGACGAAGGGAGAAGAATGAGGTAGAAGTCGTTAACCGTAATCACGAAGTACCGCTCGGTTCGTTCGAAAACATCCGACCGTGCTCGCCGACTTGTTCAAAAGAGGAGAGGTGTCGTGTGGGTGCAAGTGTAGAGGATATATAAAAGCTACCCATCTATGTATCCCGTGGGTCAAGGGGAGGTCACCCCCTTTGCTCCTCCGGATGCAAAACTAAATAAATACCTGCGCACTTGAGTCAGATATTAGGCTGCAACCAGCAAGGTCCTAACGGCTTACCCCGTACGGAGTATATTTATGCAGCTGGTTCAGGAAGAATGCCCGGCACACGATTTCGAACAGGGACGCAGGGCGGAAATGTGTTTCATTTCCTGCACCCGGCGACAGCAAAAACTATTTATATATGACTCCGGCCGGGTGCGAGGAAAGCTGAGGCTGCACGAGCGTAGGGAGTGACAGGTACGAGGCTAAAAAATTGGTCAGATGAGGCTTGCAGGCGTCTCCGCAAATCAGACGCTGGCTGGACAGATCGGCCCTTCACGTTTTCAGCAACAGGACTCGTGGCGGGCGTGAGTCGGTCGAGCATCGAGCGGCGGACAGGTCTTTTTCTGTTTGCGGTAGTCGGCGCATGCGCAGCAGAGGAGCGTCGCTGGCATGAAGACAGAAGCTCGCCAGACTGAGATGCGCCCTTTCGCAGGGAAGAAAAGGAAGCCCCCATACGAAGTATCTGGAGTTTTTGCGGACGAACTAGCGACGGCTTTGCCTCCCGCCACGCAGACAGAAGATGATCTGATATGATAAGATTAGGCCGCAAGGGTGGGGAGGACCATGCATGCTTAGGTCAGCATTTAACGGCGTGCGATTGGTTACACTGCCACCGTTATGCCTGTTACAGTTTAGCGTGCTGCGGAATACGGTCTTGGCAGACACGTAGCGGCTAAGCCCAAAGAGGAAGTCATCGGCTCTGATCGGATCTGATAGCAAAAAGGCCCGTTTAGTTCCGATCCGAGGCCAACGTCGAATAACAAAACACAAACAGAGAGCGCGAGAAAGAGAGAGTGATTGCAGATGTGACACTGATACTGATACTGATACTGATACTGATACTGATACTGATACTGATACTGATACTAATACCAAGATGGTGTGATGAGCTAGATGTCGAGCTGGGAGAAAGACACGCAGAGATCGCCCAGCTCGGGCGCCGACGACGGGCGGCAGACGTACACGCCGACCCAGCACTCGAGCTGTTCCTCGTCCTCGAACAGCCAGGTCACCTCCCTCATCGGCGTCCTCGCACCGTCCTTGCCAACTGCGTACACCCACAGCGTCTGATCCCTTGCCCGTCGCTCCATCTCGATCGTCACGCCAACCCCGTCACCCTCATCATCGACAGCGCTCTGTCCGGCCGGCGGCAGAGGAGATAGGCTCCAGTCCGCCCATCGGTCTCTTGCAACTGTACTGCACCGCGGCACGCCCTCGACGAACTCGATGCCCGCCTTGATCCACTTTCTGTCGTTGTCGGGGTTATGTCCGCCACCACGCCGGTTGAGAGCAAGAATCAGGCCTCCTTGGTCGTAGAGGGTCGTCCACTTGGCTGAGACTCGCACGCGAGCCTTCTGGAAAGACGCGAGAGGCATCGTCCTGTAGAGAATTGGGGCATTGAAGCGGTGGGTCGAGGGCGGTTTGGCCCAGATGTCGGTGGACGGCCGGGCTTTGATGGTGAAGCTGCTGGCCAGCTCCTCGCGCGAGGGAACCGGCTGATCGGAGTTCTGGAACTGCCAGCCTGACATCATAGCCTGCTTGGACGATTCAGAGCACGTCATGGCTTTTTTCCGTATGCTAGAATAGAGTGTAGGAGGAGGCTGTTGCGGACGTCTCAATGCTTCAATCGTAGATCCGGAGCCCAGCCTGTCGTAGATATAGTGGTTCAACCCCGCAAGCCGCCCTTCGTCCCCCACCTCGAGAAGCCCACACAAACATCCAACACATACGGAGGACAACTATACGAGCACACGAGGGATCCAGACTCGGGTCTGCATGTCTGGTCGAAGACGGCTACACAGGATCGGGTGCTAGACAATTATTAGCCAAAGGAGGGAAAAAAAAAAAAAAAAAAAAACAAGGCCAGGACTGGGCGAATTCCTGCTGGGGGAGATGGATCAGTGCCAGGGAACGGGCAGGTCACGGCGGCGGCCTCATTGGCCGGGGGATCTCGAAGCTGCTGGCGAGTTGGGTCTGCAGGGCGGCCGGATGGACTCCGGGCTCTGGGGACTGGAGAAGACAAGGCGAGGAGCCAATCCCGGCGTTGCTGGGCGAGAGACCAGGGGGACGATCAAATGGCAGCAGAGACAGCAGAGACAGCAATCATCTACAAAGACCAAAGGCCGGATATCTGGTGTGCTTACTTCGAGTGCCCGGGATTTGACATGGTTGACTCGGAGAAATAGTTTCACGATCTCTCCCTTTATTTAAGGAAAACAGCACAGCGGAAGGGATGGGCAGTCTAGTCTATATGGTGTTTTAATATACGAATACTCTCTCCTTCCCCCGGGGTCGATGAGTGTACTTACGAAGCCGTCATATAGGCTCGGTGTCAGCAGCAGCTAGTTAGTAGTGTTAACCGGCACATCTTTTACCTCTTTTCGTACATACTTATATTGCGACGTGTGCCCAGAGTAGAGAGGATTCTTCCCCCCCCGGCCGCCGTTGAGCAGGGGGAACGGTGATTAGCAGCCATTGCGGCGCAGAGAGAGCGAAAGGAGAGAACGGCTGGAAAACCAACTGGCCGGGATAATTAACCGTTGTGCTTATATATAAGTAGCCGTCAGGCCACGAGCCCCATGGGTAAGTTCGCAGACATGGTTGTCAGTATGTACCCAGTTAAGTATCAGCTTACTCCTGGCATCCCGGGCGCATCCCAGGTTTTTCTCCAGTAAGAGAAACATGTTCCAGCTCGCGGGCTCGATACGCAAGGAGTAAGTTGACGTCCAAAGGGGGAAGAGAGGGGGGCCACACTACCCAAGCGGCACACTCTGAGCAGGAGAGGAAAGAGGAAACACGGGGTAGAGACACGTCGGTTTGGATGTCGCTCAGCTGAGCGATGGCCTGATAGCTATCCCTCCCTCCCTGAAGTCTCCTTAGCTCCCATGCCGTAGGACGAGATGGGAAGCAAGAAAAGACGGGGGCAGGGAAGTGCCAAAAGGGGCTTGCAAGCTTGTCTGCTTTTGCTGTGGAACGCGGGTCCTATCACATCTGAGCCAGCATGTGCTGACCGAGATATTCCGTGCTGTTCCAGCTGTCACTGCTGGATGGATGGATGCCTGACCTGTGCCTGTCGAGATGTCGTCCTTTCCAGTGAGAGTGACCAGCAGGGCGACCAGTAGGGACGTCTGTCTGCAATCTTCCGTAGAGCTGTAGAGCTGTAGAGCTGCAGAGCTGTAGAGCTGTGTCCCCGGGGAACAAGCAACCCTGAAAGCCTCAAAATCCGATCTGTCATGCAATAAAGGGCACAGTTATTGCCTATTTATTATTATTATTATCATTCCTGCTGCCCTTGATAGACACACATAGCAACATCCCCGGAGCTTGCTTTTTCTCGTGGCGCGGTCTGCAGCCTGTCACTCTTGAGCTTAACAACGCTTCTCTGTCGCTTGTCTGTCCGAGGCCCTCGTCGTTGCCGCAACGTCCAACCGGTGCTGAGCTGTCAATCGCCGTCGCCTGAGGGACGTCAGGTCGCAAGCCGCGTCGCTGTCTGCACCGTCTCGTCGCCGTGGCAGTCCAACAACAGCAACGACAACACTGCCTGCGATAGAGAGCAACAGGCATCAGAGGCATCAGAGGCATCAGAGTTGACGCCGTCGTGGGTCATTGCTTCGTCCCGCCCTTCACCCTAATAACTACCGTCCTTCACCCGTCGGCTTCGTCTCCCCCGGTGGCCCCCTTCAAGGCGCATCGTCACTTAATTTAACATCACGGCGTCCCAAAAGGGCCAGTCGAGCCAGCCGTCGTCGCCTGGAGGCCGTAGACCGTCAACGAGAGAGGGGCCGTCCGTCTAAGCCCGCGGGTTGTTGACTGGCCCAGCTCCAGTTTTTAGTCAACTTAAGCAGCCAAAAAGAGTCGCAAAAAGGACGAGGAAGAAGAAGAGGAAGAAGAAGAAGAAGAAAAAAAAAAAAAAAAAAAAAAAAAAAGCCCCGAACCCTTTTTGCAACATCATCAATCATAAACTAACCTCAGACCTCAAACTCGCCTCACTGCACTGCTTGCTCGCTGTCTGCTGTCTCTCGTCCGCGGCCAGCTCATACACTCTGCCTTCTCTCTCTCTCTCTTGCTCTCTCTCTCTCTCTCGCTCTCTCTCGCTGTCTGTCTGTCTGTCTCCTTCGTCGCCCAAGCTCGCAGCTCGCAGCTCGCCTCTTCACTCTCACTCTCACTCTCACTCTCCTCCTCCCTCAGTCACCTCTTGTCCCGCCACTGACCGTCCAGAGTCATCCGGCCTTGCTCCTTGGTCACTCTCCAGACGTTGCCTCACGTTGAAACCAGGCCTCCAGACGCCGTGTGTCCAATTCACTTCCTGCTCGGCGACCTCAACCTCCCTCGCCTCGTCCGCCTTTTCTCCTCTTCCTCTTCCTCTCCTCCTCTCCTCCCTTTCTCCCACCAACACACCATCCCTCGCACACCGCAAGTTGTCTCGACGTCCCAAGGGTCTTCTTCAGCTTCGTCCTCTCGTCCTCTCGCCTCTCTCTCGACTCCAGAACAAAAAAGCAAAGAGAGACCCCAAGTGTAGCTCAACATGGTTGTTGCTACTATCAAGTAAGTCCTCGCGGCCTCCCCTACAGCTTTTTGGTTGACGTTGAGATAAGCATCGTTTCTCGCGTGGAGAAATAAGCATAAGCACGCTTTATACAAAGATATAAACATATTCACAAGCACAAGCACAAGCACGAGCATAAGACTAACGCCTCCTGCTTCTCTCTTACTAGGTGTGTTGTCGTTGGTGACGGTGCCGTTGGCAAGACCTGCCTGTTGATCTCATACACCACCAACAAGTTCCCCTCTGAATATGTCCCAACTGTCTTTGATAACTATGCTGTGACAGTGATGTAAGTCGCATTGCCTCCCTCTTGTCTTGTGCTGCTTTATACATGCAAAACTCACGCGTTTTTGTGGCTGCCTGTCTCTTCTCTGGTTGTCATTTTTCACCGCACGCTGGCTAACTCTTGCTGCTAGGATTGGAGATGAGCCATACACGCTGGGACTCTTTGATACCGCCGGTCAGGAGGATTATGACCGTCTACGCCCCCTCTCATACCCGCAAACCGACGTCTTCCTCGTCTGCTTCTCGGTCACCTCGCCAGCTTCCTTTGAGAACGTACGCGAGAAATGGTTCCCCGAGGTCCGCCACCACTGTCCAGGCGTCCCTTGTCTCATCGTCGGGACCCAGACGGATTTAAGAGACGACCAGACCATCCGGGATAAGCTAAGCAAGCAGCGAATGCAGCCAGTGCGCAAGGAGGACGGTGACCGCATGGCCAAGGAGCTCGGAGCTGTCAAATACGTCGAGTGCTCTGCCCTGACCCAGTACAAGCTCAAGGACGTCTTTGACGAGGTCAGTCAAAGATTCTCTTTTATTTATTTATTTTATACCTTTTCATCTTGCTAACTCGATCAATCTAGGCCATCGTTGCTGCTTTAGAGCCCAGTCCTCCAAAGAAATCCAGCCGCTGTCTACTCTTGTAGACTCACCCAGCCAGCACAGAGAGAAGGTTACTGTGCCATCTGACATTTGATACATCGGTTACAATCTCGCGGACAATGGGTGTTGATCGGGCTCTTGCGTATTTATCCGGACAATTCGCTATTTAGATGCTCTTAAACTGGTATCTCACGATGCTTTCCCTCCCCCCTCCCCTCCCCTACCTCTCTCTCTCCCTTCCTCATCTTTTTTCCTCTCTCTCTCTCTCTCTTTCTTTGAACATCCTCACACCCAGAGTTACATGACAATCACATAATGGGGGTTATGGGCGGCGTGCTAAGGAAAATTTGAATCGGATGAATCCGTTTTTTTTTTTTATGACTGTGCTTTTTTTAATCCTACTCTTTTTCTTTTGTTTTTGCTTTGTTTCCCCCCTCTTTATTCCTCGCCTCTTATCAACCCGTCTGCCTGTCTTTGTTATCTGATTTGCAATAACCCTGGCTCTATTTTCCCGTCCTTTTTTTCTCCCCCTTTCGCATGCGGCTTGTCTGTCCCCTGCTTTTTACTTATCCCCTCGAAATCCGAAATGCATGCTATGCTGGTCTGGGAGGGAACCTTCACGACTGAGAAAGGTGACACGCCTGCCCTCCCCCCTTCTGGTCTTGATCCTTGATCTGTTTTACTATTCCCCCTTTTTTATTAATCCAAGATGACAGAAACTCGCTGGGCCAAATACAACAAGTGTTTTCTCTCTCCCCTCCCCGATTCCCTTGTGTTTTGTTCCTCCGCTTTTCCTCTCTGTTTGCCTGCCCTGTCGATTTCCCGTCTCGTACCTCTTATGACGTTTAGATTTTATGACGCGCAGATGCCTTGAATGAAAAAGTGTTCGAAAAAAAAAAAAATTCTAATCCCTCCTAATATAAAAAATATTACTTGTAATGTGAAAGGTCAGGTTGCCCATATACCACCCACCAGCTTCAAGCTCAAGGCAAGTGAGATTGACTATTTACAAAAAAGTTATGATGGATCGCCGTGTATAGTCGAACCTGTCCGTTCTATAAAGCACGACTCACATCAGACAAATAACATAGTTTAATGAATCCATCAAAGCTCGTCTTTTCGGGCTTCTGAGCCTGCTGCGCCCTCTTGATATGACTCCATCACACCCTCCTTGACGGACTTGTTGCCCTTTCTACCAAACCAGCCCCCGACTGTGCCTGGATCTTCAACTCCGAGTTTCACCATGCTTGCAATGATCTCGTTGACTACATGCGCAGCCGCAAGAGCAGTCCCTCCCGCACGATGATCATAGCTGGGCGAGACCTCCACCACATCGGCCCCAACCACATTCAGCTTCTCCAGCCCGCGGAGGATCCTAGCAAGCTCCCTGGACGTCCAGCCACCTGACTCCGGCGTGCCTGTTCCAGGCGCAATGCTGGGGTCAAGAACATCGATATCCAAACTGATGTAGACAGGCTGGTCTGGGTCGAGACCGACTCGCGAGACAATCGCATCGACCACCCCCTGAGTGCCAATGTCATCGACATCATCCGCGTGGATGCGCATGAACCCTTTCTCTACCCCGGTACGGTAATCTCTATCATCAGATCCGCCGAGATAGGATCGCAGCCCCGCGTGGGCAGACGTGGTGTTTGAAATCAGCCCTTCCTGGCCCGCATGGAACAGCCAGGTTCCGTGGTTGAGACCATCAACGTCTGGCTTCCAGTACCCGTCGTAACGGGAGGATTCCCACGTGTCCTGGTGCGCATCGAAGTGGATGACGGTGATCGGCTTTTTATAGATCTGGTTCAGCGCTCGCAGCGCCGGCAGGATGATGCTGTGGTCTCCTCCAAGAGTGACGAGCTTGGGCTTTCCGTCTGATATCCTCGCTTGTCTCTTGGGCTTGTCGCCCTTCTCTTGCGGCTGGTAGGCAGCCTTCCTCGTGCCGAGTTCTAGGAAGGCTTCGAACATTTGCTTTTCTGCTATCCTATTGTCCATCTGCGTGATGGGGATGTTTCCGCAGTCTATGACTTTGGCCCAGTCCAAGTAAGGGTTGATACCAGCTCGGACATTGTATGAACGGGCTGCGACCTGGCGGCCGCTGGCCTCACGGATTGCCCGAGGCCCAAACCGTGCTCCGGGCCGGTATGAAGTCGCTGTGTCGAACGGCGCTCCAATGATGGCAATGTCGTAAAGCTCATTTGGCTTTGTCAGGCATGGGACATGCTTAAGTCCACCAAAGCTGCCCATGGTCGCAAATGCAGACTGCCTCGGTTGTTATCATAGGGAATACGTATAGCATACAAGCAATCCTTCAGGCAGCAGAAGATACTATGTACTCACCAACTCCGGTGCCCATTTATGCTCTAGTTCCTCCTGGCTCAGCGGTATCTGTTCCTCGCCATGGCGACTATGACAGTCCACCACTTGAGCGCTGAGTATGGCTCCAGCCACAGCAAGCGTCTTGTATTTCAAGTACACCATCGTGCCTAGCTACCCCCCTTTGTGTATAGCACGGGATTGAAAGCCGACAGAAAAGTCGGTGGGATCTGGACGGGATATATAAATTCTACTCTGCAGGTGCTTCGGATACAGTTAATCATCACCTGATATAAATTTGTAACTCAGGCTCCTAGGTATAACCATAACATTAAGTGGGTTTATTCTCCATAATGTCCGGCTAATAATGACTTGGTAGTTATCGGGCGAGCGAGTTGTAGCGCTGCGGAAGACTCCATAACTAGTTAACTGTTCTAAAAATCTTAGTTACAGCGAGAAAGCCGACTGCTAGTACCGACATAACGGCAGGGAGCAGAAGTTCATAATCCTTGCCTCGCACTCTTTCCTCAGATCTATACATTCTACCACCAATATCGATTACTCCCTGCGTGTTTATTCGCCAGTTACCTGGTGGACTTCGCTCGAGCCTTCACTAAATCTGGAGAATCAATATTCCGATACTTATCAAGCTGCAGCCCTGGGTTTCAAACTTCGAGTTTCATGCATCAAGAGATAGCATGTTAAAATAGAGTAAGGATAAGTCGAGACTGGGATATACCACTATTGTTGCTTGTTAGACTTGAAAGGGAGCCGTCCATTTTGCGGACACTATACAAGGGGTGGAATGCGCCGTGTTGTTGTTACTGGATTGGGTGCTGTAACTCCCCTTGGAGTAGGTATGTTGCATCCCTAACATGCACTTTTTTTTTTTTAATCCACAGTGACTAAAAATGTTTCTTAGGAATAAGACATACATGGAAAAGGCTGCTAGACGGTCACAGTGGAATTATTTCTATAAAAGACAGAGATTCAAGATTTGCTGAGCAGCCATGCCAGGTTGCGGGTGTTGTTCCTAAGGGATCTAAGACCCAAGGAGGATGGGATGCCTCTGAATGGCTGACCCGAGATGTAAGACTATACTCTGAATATGCAAATACCCAGATATCCTTTCTAATAGATATGGTAGGAGCAACGAAAAATGGCGCTATATTCCCAGTACGCCCTGGCTGCTACTCAAGAAGCACTCGAAGATGCAAACTGGATGCCTACTACGGACGAGTCCAAAGATATGACGGTTAGTAGATACCAGGCCTACAAATATTCAGCTAACATGTCTCTAACCCGTTAATAAATCAATAGGGAGTGTGCCTGGGCTCTGGGATTGGGAACTTTGATGAAGCATTTAATACTTCTATCGCATACAATAATGGCGTGGGTGATAGATTTTACCTCATGCAAAACATAACATTTCTCTTACTTACAACCGTGATTAGGGATATCGAAAAGTGTCACCACTTTTTGTTCCTAAGCTCCTTATTAATTTAGGTGCTGGGCATATATCGATGAAATATGGTTTCATGGTATGCATTTTGCACGTTCCCAGTCCAATATTTATCTTATTTCCTGCGTAATTTATGCATCTTTGCTAACATTACTAGGGTCCCAATCATTCGGTATCAACAGCATGTACGACAGGAGCGCATTCTATTGGTGATGCTTCTCGTTTCATTGCGCATGGTGACGCTGATGTCATGGTTGCTGGAGGAGCCGAATCATGTATACACCCACTAGCTATAGGAAGCTTCGCACGGTGTCGGAGTCTTGCTACCGGCTTCAACGATAATCCAGACAGGGCATCCCGCCCATTTGACAGAGACAGGCAGGGCTTTGTCGTTGCAGAGGGTGCCGCGGTTGTTGTGCTAGAGGTACCAACTACCATTAAAGCTTCCCTGCTTATCCACAATACTTACAACTGCCTTGCAGGAACTTGAACATGCAATATCTCGAAATGCCCATATCTATGCTGAGCTTAAAGGATACGGATGCTCAGCTGACGCATACCATATCACTGCGCCACATGAGACAGGTAGAGGTGCTTTCTCTGCAATGAAGCGTGCCCTTAAAAATGCTGGAGTGCCTCCGAGTAAAATCGACTACATCAACGCCCATGGCACGTCGACTCCAATTGGGGATGCAGCCGAGAATCTGGCAATCAAGTCACTGTTTCTTGGGTCTGAAGGTAAAGCCAAAGCCTCGGAAATAAACGTAAGCAGCACAAAGGGAGCTATAGGGCACATGCTGGGTGGAGCCGGGGCAATAGAGGCTGCTTTCTCTATTCTAGCTATTGATCAGGTACAATATTCTTGCTTCTTGATTTTTGCTCCTATACCTAACATCTAGCATCTAGGGTATCCTTCCCCCTACTATCAACTTGGATAACGTAACCGACGAATTTGACTGCAATTATGTTCCCAACAATGCGCTGCAAAGGAATGTCGAAGTTGCACTCACCAATAGTTTTGGGTTTGGGGGAACAAATAGCAGTCTTTGCTTCGCCAAATATTAAAGGTGCACTTATTACCCAGCTTAGAATGTATTAATACCGTGTATAATATTTTTCGGTTGTAAGTTATCTCTTGGTCTATTAAAAGCATAATATTGTCAATTTCATTGGGCAAATAACTAGTTACTATTTACTCATCTTTGCTTTTAGTTATAGATGATAGGTTTGTACTTCAATTTACCCTCACACTTCGTAGGCTCACCCCGGTTTAACTACCATCAGTCCATGTGGTTTTGAATTTATACTGATCCTTGCGGTCCAGGTATACCACTTTGCTACTTAAGCCGGCCTCCTCCACCGCTTTCTTGAAGTCTGATAGCGGTGATAGAAAAACATCATAATCACTAATAAATAGTCAACAAATATCTATAGATTACAGGCTCTCCTTAGGGTGACTCACTCGTAATGAATGGGAATAGTCATATCTGGACAAACCAGTTTCAGTAGCTCTATTCCTTGCTTTGCATCCATTGTTACCATCAATAAGGGTATATTAGGAGACGGGATGGTTGTGCCTCCAAGGTGGATGAGCATCAAGTCTATCTTTTGGTCAGCATAGATTTTCGGGATCTCCTTTAACTCATCACACATCAAGGTGTCTCCCGAGATGTAGATTCTATCACATACTGCGTTAGCTACATTATTTATTGACTCTTTGTGGAGCTACTCTACCTGTAGTTCGTCTCAAAATCTCCCTCCACGTGGTGGTACTGAGTTGTGTGGCCTAATTCGACCATCCATCCATTTGTTGGCGGAACCTAAGAGAGTATATTTAGACACCTGCTGGTAGACAATATCCAGCAATGGAGGTCATACCGCCTTTAAAATATCATTGGCAGTGGACAACGGGCCAGGTGGGACATGCTTCCCCGGCATAGCAGTCACCTTGATTGCTGGCTCTTTTTTGCTGGTTGCCTCCTTGGATTTTATTTCGACCAACATGCTCTGATAGGTATCCAGGGCCTCTACTTTGGTAAAGGAGTCGTCCCCCTTTGATTCGAGGCAGCCCTTAGCATGAGGTGTTGTTATAATGGGTATATCACGGGTAAGACAACCTTCCACTTTTTGGTCAAAATGGTCCCTTGTTCAAAGTGATAATATCAGCATAGACATCCTCAAGAAAGCATCATAGGCTTCAGAGTGACACCATACGCATGGTAGTGTGAAAGAAGAATGAAATGAACAGGTGGTATATCGTGGAGATCGACCGCAGGATTCGTGAGTCGCGTTCCCGTAACCTGGTGTCCACAAGTCAGGAACACCCTTCATAGAGGGTTATAGGGTAGCTCACCCCTGGGCCAAGATGAACATGATCTCCAGCGTGTAAGAAGTTTGGCTATGAGGTCAATCAGTATAAGATATAAATAGGCGGTTCGCTGGTTGGCAATACGTCGGTCATGATCCTTATATTTGCCCATTCTCTGGCAGACGGTTATCAGCTCGGCCATGCTGCTAGAGGACTTAAGGGGCCCCGTACATGAACGTTGTTGCTGTCCCTACAAAGAAGATGTTTCCATCTTCTTCTCCAGAGCTCTTTGGATGAACTTTCGTCTCATTTGCTTCGCCTAGCTTTGAGGGATGTTTGGAGGGATGATCTCGAGTAGGCTCCCCCGGGTCCTCCGCGTCAACGACGATACGACGCATTCTGTAGTATTTTGGAGATATTTATGTCCGAAGATACTAGAGGTAATAGTGCCACAGCTCTATTGTCTCTTCTCGATGACCATCTCTATGGAGGCGAAGTGAGCATAGAGCTTGAGTAACGCCCAGGTCCCTCATACGTCATAGGAAGGATAAACTTCATCCTGTTTATGACTTCCCATTTCCAGTATGTTTGCAGGAGGGTATTCAAGAACTTGTTGGTTCAGGGTCGTATTCCAGAACATTAAGGGCATCTTCCGACGCTGTTTCTAGTAGATGTGTTGATTCGTGCCTGATTCCAGCTTGATTGAGCGAAGAACCCCTATAGTTTCAAGGCGCCCGGCCAACGAGTCAACGCACATCTCGAGGCTCATTAACCCGCCTGATAGTTACGGAGGTAACCATCTATCATCAGCCTCTCCATGAAGACCAAGAGGGCGACCCCCCTTTTGCTCAGCCTCGCGTGAAGCTTGATGGTGATAAGCACTCGAAGGCTGAGCCAAGTTCGCTCCTTCAAAACTTTGTCCATCTCCCGGAACATCGTTGCCGACTGATCTTCCATAGTTGCATAGCTCAAGAACGCGCGTTGTATGCCGTCAGGTCTCCATCTTCTCCATCTTGCAGTCTGTTGTTCTGCTTTCATGAATATCAATATTCCTGCGGCGAGAAGGATTCGATGCGCCCCAACCCGTTTTGGGCAAGCCGCACGAGAAGAGGCTTCAGCTCGAATTTTCAACTTTCAACTTCCTTGCATAAAAAAATTTCGCAGGCTTTGCAGAAGTGCAGCCTTGCAGACTGTCGGCTAAAGGTCGCGAGTCAATTGGATAATTACCTACCGTGCATTGTGACTATGTGCCTAGGCGAGTCATGCAGCCAGGCGCTCTCCCTCATGGCTGTGGTCCACGACAGCTGAAGACTCGCCCGATACCCTGAAGAAGAAAAGTACACTTGTGGCCGTGCCAGTCTCCTAGCCACTCGAGGTGGATTTATAGGATCTCCGATGAACTGATACCCGGCGAAATGATGATTTTATAAACCGTCATTCTCTCCTTCAACCGTGGTATACAAATCAGCATCAGTCAGTCACTGGCCAATACCTTCTATTCTCTCTGAATATTACGATTTTTCCGGTCCATTCTATTGTGCAGGCTCCTCAGAACAAAGCCCACCATGGCAGTCGATTATAGACATGGAGTTGCAATCTTCAGCCTAATCGTCTATCTCCCTTGCTTCTTCATTGCAGTTTATATTGCACTACGACATGGCTTCGCCAAGTCAGCAGGATGGTACTTTCTCGTCGTGCTCTCCTTGGTCCGCGTTATCGGTTCATGCTTGGAGTTGGCAACCATAGCAAATCCCTCCGAAGGTCTTATTAAGGGGGCGGCGGCGTGTAAATCTACTGGAATATCCCCGTTAATCTTAGCCTGTGTCGGCCTCCTGCAAAGAGCGTATGAGCCCCCATCCGAGCGAGGGAAAGTGTCCTGCTTACTTCAAACATTTGCTAATATATAATATCCAATAGAAACAACTCTATAGTAAACAGAGGCCGGAAGGGAATTCCCCCCATCGTATTCCGGGTGGTCGGGCTCCTGGTGTTACTCGGCCTTATTCTCAGCATCGTCGGTATCAACAGCCAGGAGGATGGTGCCATGTCATACAAGCCAAACGCAAAGAGCAAAGCCGCCATCTGCGTTACTCTCGGAGTCTGGGTTATCACCGTCGGTTTAGCCTTTATTATTAACGGTAACAAGCACAACCTTCCCGCTGGAGAAAAGAGACTCCTGCTTGCAGTTGCAATCTCCCTCCCATTCATCCTTATCCGCTTGCTATACAGCTTGATCAGCGCTTTTAGCCATAGTCGCAGGTTCAGCGCTGTTTCCGGCAATGTTACCATCTACTTGGTCATGGCTGTGCTGGAAGAGATGGTCGTTGTTATCACTTGCCTTGGCGTTGGAATTACCCTACAGCCAGACGGAGTTGCAGCATACAGGGGTGAGCCTGCATCAGCCGAAGAAGAGATGAAGGTTTTCCAAGAAGCGCGTGACAATGGGTATAGACAAAGCGTTCCTGCTCCTTCTACCCGTTGAGCGTGTAAATCCACTCGTGTTTCCTTTATTACTTCAAGAAAAGGTGCATAACTATGTTGTATATACGACTTATTGGATACTTTATTCAAATAACGATAGATAGGAAATTTAATATACCACTGCATTGTCTATAGAAGAAGAGGGAAAAAAACTGTAGTTATAATATATTGATATATTGATACTTATAGATGTCGAAAGGGGTAAAAACAAGGTAAAACGCTACGCTGATAAGTGCCGCCCAACTCCTCTCTAATCTTAGCCGTCTTAGCCATCGTACAGCGGATCACTAGATCAGCATCCCACATAGAAAAAACGTACACTAAACGGCCAGAAGAGAAAAGAAAAAAGAATAATCCACCCACGCTTCTAGGCTATGTCGCTATGCCTTTGAAAACATCCATATCCATGCCTTTAAACGATGACAACTTCGAGGCCTTCTTGAGTGTATGGGAACATTGCTGCGAAGCAACATCTATGTCGCCTTGCACAATTTCAGAGTGAACAGTTTCAAGGCCCTGAAAAAGAGAAGTTGGAGCTGTCTCGGGGTGATGCTCTGGTTTAGAGTAGACAGTAATTGGCAATCGGTTGGGTTAGGCAGTCAAAAATCTCCAAGTTTCTCATGTAGCCCTTTGCCCAGGCCAGGAGATCACTTGTGTATACCGTCTGATTGAACAGAATGGACCTCGAGTATGTCGAGGCTCTTAATTCATAAAGGCCGGCCATTTCCGTTATGTCAACAGCACTGATGGAGCGGTGAACATCATGACCTTGCAATTCCGTGATGTTCGTAGATGTGTAAGAGATAATCCTACGGAATAGTGCTTCCCAGAACGAGAAGCGGAGCCAGGCTGACAATATACCAGCCCGGTATTGTGTAGCAGATGAACGGGACGGTCAGAAATGGAAAGGCATGGGGATATCTGTATGTGCACAGGGAAACTGATAAGAGGTTCCCACTCAGATGGGATATTGAGTGGCTTAACCCTGCACTTTTCCAACGCCCTGCAGGGTAAGGTACACGTCAGTGCCCCAGCCCCAAAGACTCTGGATGTCGATACCTCCGCCAAAGTACTCGGCGTATGCGCGTCCAAGGGGGAGTCCATAGCCAAGGCCGGCAATGGTGCTGGCATTGTGGCCACCACTGCCAGAAATTGCATTCAAGGCATCGACGTTCCCATTGTCACTCACCGGGAGTTCATCCGAGTTGAAGGTGCTGTAGCTATAGGACCAGATATCAGAGAGAATCTCAGGGGGGATGCCACCTCCTCGGTCCCTGATGCGAATTGTGATGCTCTGTGCAGATGACTTGAGCGGTTCGAACATCGGACCAGGCCCTAAGGGTCGTCCTTTGTGCACGCCCATACTCATCTGGAAGTCATTTTGAGAGCCTGTACCAAGGGAGTTTGGGCTTTTCTCGAGTTCAGGCACAGCCTGCTCAGTACTGTTGGTTGACGGCATGTTGGGTGCCGAGGCGATGGTTACTTCGATAGGCTCACGCTCGTTTCCGGCCTCAACTGTTGCTCGGAAGGCGTTCTTTAACAGTTCGGTGAGTATATACTCAACGTGGACGGGGATATGGGCGAATGTTGCTTCGGGCTCTCCGTTGATAACTACTCTAGGGCGGACGCCATACTTGAGCTCGCATATTTCGGCCACGAACTCCTCGCACACTTTTATCAAACGGGCAGGTTTAAGAGCCGTGTCGATTACGCCGATATAGTTAGACGGCACATTCTTGTCCCGCGAGGTCAAGAGTTCACCATTTTCCGAGAGGGAGGCATGGTGCAGTGCCAGGTGCTGCTGGGCAATCAGACGAGTGCCGATGCGTGCCCTGAGATGTTCATCTAAAAATGCAGTCACTTCGGCAGGACTGATGTATTTACGACACTCTAGAAACCCACGGGCTAGCACTGGAATTGTATTGTCGTGTGTCTGCACTAGATCCGCCATGATCTCGGTGAACTGTTTCTCTTCCTCTGCGGTTGAGATCCGGCGCTTCTGAAACGGTAGTAAGGTGGTGAACGAGTGAAGGTAGTTGTTGTAGATCTGGGAGATATGGGGGTTCGAGACGACGATGAAGGGCAGATTTCGCAGAGCCTGGATGCGGCAGGCCAGTCTGGCAGGGAGGAGAGAGAGGGTGAAGTTTGCCGATGCAAGAAGGGCGTCTCTCGTGAGCGGCGGCCGGCCATGTCTAATCCACCGTGTCAGCGTACTTTCGGTGTATTATTTCCTATCTCCCACCACTTACCGGAGCAGATCTGCCAGCGTCAAAGGCCGACGGGGACTCGTAGATAGGCGAGTGATCTCGTCGTTAGATACATCCGACGCAGAGGGCGGGTAGGACCAGCTGCTCGTCGTGATGGAGGAAAGGGAGCGCAGCGGAGTGCCACCAGCGATCAGCCGGCTCCCTGCCATGCTGCGCAGAGGGTTTGCTCGTAGGAGTGCCATGGTCAACTAGAAAGGAGCGTCAACTGCTATTCCATGCTGCGGATAGTTGGGCTCCAATGGTGAATTGATTCCTCTCGCCGGCCGACGTCCTGTCCTGTCTTGTCCTGCGCAAGGAGTGGGCGTGGTGGTCAATATAAAAATCACTGATGACGATGTTGCTGGCGGCTGCCCCGTACTTAAGCGGCACAACAGGGAGAAAAAGCAAGCCTCCTCCCAACAACAACTCCTCCCCTGGAGCGTCTCTTCTTCTTCCTATTAGTGATCAGTGCTTGATGTCTTCCTGTGCGTGGAGCCGGCACTAGTTTATCGTGTGATGCCCGCGGTGCGCCAACCAGCATCAGCTTATGACGACGGCGGAGGGCTGCGGTAGGCGTGGAGGAGTCTGCGACTGGCTGGCAGCGTCAAGCCTTCGTCTGCTCGTTTGCGATCCGGTTGGCCAGGATGTCTTCGACGGCTGCTAACTGTAATATTATTTGGCAGCAAAGATGAAGACGCCCTCCCTCTCCCTCTATCGACCGCCGCCGTGGGCCGGGGGGCGCGGCTCTCTTTTCTTTTTGCTCGGCCAAACAGACCAACCCTTCGACCGAGTTCCACGTCTTGGTTTGTCTTACAGTGTTTGATAGGGGGACGGCAGCAGGAGAAGAAAGAAAGGGCCCTTTCGACTTGACCTGACGATATAAAGGATGTCTTAAACCTCCCTGGCTGGCTTGTTACCTTGTTTGCCGGCAGGTGCAGCGTCTGACACGAAGAACCAGCAGTCCCCAGGGCTGCGAGACCCCCACGCAGCATCACAGTAGCACTCGTTGTATGTGACGGATATATCGATTATTATTATTGTTATTATTGGGGGGGTTCTACAGATCCCAGATCTGCCACCGTGTGGCCTCAAGAGGGGGCTCGGAAGGCCAACCGAGATGATAGCCATGACGTTACAACAGCAGCTCAAGCAGACCTCGATAGAAAGCGATAACTATGTACCAGATACATCAGTCAACTCGTCCTCGTCCTGGCCCTTGTCGTTCGAGGTGGCCTGTGTGAGATTATTCTCATCCCCCCTGCTACTACTCCGGGCTTAACGGGTGACGGGGGAAAGACGTAAATATCCGGCGACGTCATTGTTGGTCAGCTATTCGAAGCCCAACATCCGGAGATGCATGGCAGCAAAAGAGGCATGCGGATAGGGAAACGGAAGCCTGTCCTTCCATTCCGTAGGCATGCTGCGTATCATCTTTCAAGCCGTCCGCGATGGGGGAACGGCTGGCTTAAAAGCGTCATAGGCTGCAGCAAGGGTTCTTCAATTAAAACATTTTCAAGGATAATGTACGAGCCCTGTCAAGTGTGGGGAAACAGACATGGGAAAGAATCAGCCGAGCTTGCTGGTAACTCGTAAGATGCTGAGACGTGTCTTCTTTTTAGTCCATCAATGTAGAGGCTGTATTTATAGAGAAGATATATACAAGAAGAGGTTTAAGGCATAGGCTTCGAGCCTTGTCTTACGGTGATTCAGGAACAGCACAGCAGAGAGTCGATAGAGTGCAGGTATGAGGAAGCGGAGAGATGCTTATTCTGAGGAGAGCCGTTTTTTACTTAAAACTGGTTGATTGCATTTGCTCGAAGCTACCACATAGTGAAACATCACGTATTCCCCCTCTCAGTGGGAATCAAGTTTGTTAATAAAACATCTAGGTGAAAGAAGTAAAAAAAAAAGGGGGGTAAGTAGAAGAAAGAGAAAAAACAAAGAAGGGTAAGTCCGTAACCATAACGCCTTTTTTGTCCCATTCGATCAATTTACCAAGGGAAGACAGAGAAAATGATCTGAGCGGATGGAATACGAGAGAGGGGGTAGATAAGAAAATAAGAAGAGCAAATGTGGTAGTCCTGTCATCTGTTTATTTTCGGCCATCCTTCAGATGGTCGAAGTAGCAGTGACCTTCTTAGCTGGCCCAGGGCCATCCTGCTCAACGTGGATATGGTCGTTGGACTTGAGGACGTCATCAAGGTTGTGGTCATTAGGGTACTCCACACTAGGCGTTTCAACATCTCGTCAGTTCGACCGTATATTTCACCACCGATGACAAGGAGCAGAGGGAAGAAGGATCTCTCTTACGTGAATCCTCTAATCAGCTTGTACTCGTGGCGGATGGTGCCGCCAGTCTTCTTGGCTGATTCCTTTGCCCTGGAGATTCCGGAGTTAGCAAAACGGTCAAAGAAGGAAGATATGCATGTCTATCATCCCCGTTCTTTCGGGTGCTCGTGTCACATTCAAACGTCTCGAAGAAAGGAGAAGACGGTCCCACACGCGTGAAATGAAATGTTATACTTACTTGGCGAGGGCCTCATCGGGAGCACCAGGCTTCATGGTAACCTGCAAGGACGTTAGTGGCCCAGAACACGTTTCAGCTGCAGGGAGCCAAAGAGAAGCATAGAGAAGATACTCACGTTGAAGTACATCTTGGAGGTTCTACCTGGTGTACTTGGTAAGGTGGAAAAGTGCTGCAGGGTCCCAAATCCTCGTCAGATCCGGGTATACTTCGCGAGAAACATGTACTTTGAGGTCTTAGCTTACCTGTTTGTCCTTTTCAAAGGCTTTTTGAACGATTATCAGGTGTGGATGATGGTGATGAAAGTGGTGGAAGCAGAAGAGCCTGACAGAAAGATGTTTGTTGTGATGGTGATGTTGTTGTTGCTGTGTGAAAGGAGGACGGAGGGGTTCGGCAGCCCTTTTAAACCAGGCACTGTGCAGTCTTCTCGGCGTCCTCAGCGGAAGGAACTGGTCGACAAAGGCAGATATTGAGCTCTATGAGGGCCTCTAGGGGAATAAGAAACAAGCAAGCGAGCAGAAGGCTGCGTCATGGAGTGACCACCAAGATGGCGAGTGTGCATGGGGCTTATCCATATAGCAGGCTGCCTCTTTTTACTCTTGTCTCTCAGGACAGCAAACAAAAGAAAGAGGCAGTGATATCACACTACTAATAGCAGCAAATCCTCTCTTAGGTAGGCTGATTTCCTTTTTGCCTTTCTTCTCTCTTCTATCAAAGTAGCAGGATAGATGACTCTTATAGCTTCCTGCAGCGGGTGGGTAGGGCGGCCTAACCTTTCTCATCAAAGATAACGGGTAGGGCAGATGCTTAAAAAGGGTCTTTATCAAGGAGATGACGGAATCTGAACAAGGTCAAGGATACAAAGGGAGGCTCCCTTAACCTTATTCCGACCTAGCCGGCGCCCGGACTTAGTGGGTCGAAGGTGATGTTTTCCAGAGCTTCACAGCTTGTGATACATATCTTCGCCCTGTGGATGGGTGTGTAGGTAGCATACGAAGCTTGTGAGTCAAGGATGGAGCTATAGCTTCGACGCAGAATGGCTTGTGAAGTATCATCCCGCGTAGACACAGCCACCTAGGCGGCCAGTCAAGAACTGTTTGGTTGTGCTCGTCACCCAATAGGAAGGGGAAGCGGACCGCCATAAACTCCAACATTTGACATTTGCCTGCTGAGACGGGCAGAATGTGTGGATGGATGCTGGTTCAGAAAGGGTGTACCTGACAGGGGAAAACTAAATATATTTGACCCAGCTGATCATATATATAAGCAGGAACAGCTGCATACCAGTACAGGGGTGGAGGTCCTGTCTTGACCCTGCCGTCGACTACCGTTGCATACATGCAGATGACAGGATCAAGTGCAACGCAGCCTCAAACACATCGCTTGCTTCCGTGAAGAAGAAAGGAGGCTTGTGAAGCGATCATGGCCATCCCATCGTTCGCTAAGTCACCACATGCGGCGCATCGATGGGATGGTCACATGATGTCCTTTTTTTTTTTTTTTTTTTTTTTTTTTCGCCTGGCGAAGACCCCGGCGGGATTCAAAAAAGAGAGGAAGGCCTGAGTTGAGCCTTTCATTCAGCTTCACGGTCCAGCTCCCAGGATGAGCCCTTGTTTTCCCCTTTCGTTTCGCAGGCGGTTACTTCTCTCCACTATGCTTCCTTCAAACGCCCACCACCAGCGCTGAAAGACGAGTTGACCAACCTCCCACATCTCAGGAGAGAACGGGTCTGGCCCACTGACTCTCAGTCCTTCGCCAGCATCTTCAATATCGTACACCAAGCCCATCAAGCCCATCGGATCTGCCGCTGCAGGAGGCCGAAACTGCACTGGTAAGCTAAAGACCTGGATCAACTTATCTCTCGCGCTAGGCCAGGGCAGCAAGTCCAGAATCGCATGGTGCGGTACCAGTCGTTGGGTAGGCGTTGGATGGAAATTCCTTGGGATACCAGCCAGGTCCAAATGTTGGGCTACATCAGCGCCGAGAGCCGTTGGGCCGGTGTAAAATGGGCTTATACCCGCAAGGTTCCAGATATATTCAGTTAGTTTCAATCGGGTCGCTATAGTGAGCATAGCCCGCAAGAGGGTCAGGGGCGGGACCTCCAGAATCTTATCGTCAGGAAAGGTAAAGTTGGAAGTTTGGAATGATTGCAACGCCGAGGAGAGCGGCTGGGTATCGTCCTGGGGATAGTTTGCAAGGAACTGCAGGGAAAGCATAGACAGACTGGGCGACGTCCGTGCTGTGGGCGAGAGCTGGAGATCCGCAGGGGGCGAAGGGAGGTCGGGTGGAGGTGTCTCTGTTCCCATAGCCGATAAAGAGCCTATAGCCGATAGAGAGGAAGAGTCGAAAGTAAATTCCGGTATACTGGTCAGGTCTAGAATGGACTCTCCCAGTATTTTTGTCTGGCCATCCAAGGATGATGAGAAGGATAGAGGCCCATTGCCAAAAGTTGGCGGAGCGTTGCCATCCAGCTCTAGGTCCAACTCGGGAGGCGTAGGTGCCTGTTCTCCAATTGTCTCTGACAGGTTCACCGACGCCCGGCCGGTCGAAGACTCCGAGCCAGGAGGTGTAACCTTCTCGCTTGATTCGGGAGTCCTTGGCTGTGTTTGTCTAGCCTTTGCTTCAAGCTCAGCTAATTGTTCTCTCTTTCGTTGTCCTATGCACGCGATTAGCCCAGCAGTCTCGATCTACGAGAATAACGAAAAGGCATCATACTATATCTCCTTTGTGCAAGGACGTTAAGCACTCTCTTTCTCTCGGCCGCATCTTCAGCAAGATCAGGGACGACTATGTTGTCGGCTTTTCTCTTTTGCTTGTTCATTGCCGTCATCTTGCTGTCGTCATGTATCTTCACACTTGGATGCCATCACCACGAAGATACGGCGGAGACTCCATGGTGGTCATCTCTATATTTATATGTGGCCTGAAGAGGCTCTCGCTATCCGAATATATGATAGGCTGCTGGCCCAATTAGACTCCTGAAACAGTATATCTCGTATCTCCTTCGCCGCATTAATTGAGTTGATGAAGCTGAAATTCCCGTGTTTTCGTCCAAATATAAGCATAACGTTATGGTGTTGTTGCCAGCACCTTATGAAGACGCACTCAGCAGTTTTTAGAGATAAAAGCCTGTGTATTTAACTAGTATATTGTGGAAATAAACATGACATCGCCCGACCTTCAGCCAACCTTTTTTCGCACCAAAAACTCAATACTCAACTATGCCTTAGGGAAAAAGGATACCGGGATATTATTTAGTTGCAACAAGTAAAGTCTTAAGATAGTACCCTACTCCTCCTAGGGAGGGGGACTCCCGATGGTAAATATAATCTTGGAAGCGTAGGAATCGAACGGATCCTTCACGTTCTAACTACAGCCTGACATCGTTGAGGAATTCCAGGATATCAGCAATGACGCGCTCGTGATGCGTATCCGTCAGTCCTAAGAGGCCACAAATCAGTCAAATGACAAAAGATACCCAAATAAAAATGCTGGATAGCGACCTACCATGAGCAGCATTCTCATACATCTTCACCACCGTCCTGGGATATATCTTCTTCAACATGACAACCTGCGACTCAGGAGCGTCCTTGTCACCATGCAGACAAGTAATGCGGAGATCAGTCTCGCTCTCCAACTTCTTCAGCTTCTCGGTGAAATCCGTTGAAGAAATGAGCTGGACGCATCGCTCCACTGCCTGCGCATCCGCTCTGAGAACCAGCTCGGTATACCGCTGTATCAGCTCATCGCTGACCTCACAGCCAGCATCTCGGCCTAGGATAGCGGGTAAAGCCGCCTTGGTATATGCCGGACGATTGCAGCGGAGGTTATGCAGGATATCGTCCCATGCCTCTCGAGAAGTGGCTGTTGGATTCTCCGGGGTTTGAAGCGGGAATGGCAGTGCGGCTCCAATGCCAATGATTCCCTATGAGTAGAAAGTTCAGTCCCGTTGCCAAAAAATCGACGAGAGAGGAGGTTACATACCCTGCAGTTCTCTCGCACATAATCACTGTACATATACGTGTGTACCGCTTCGCCAGGTCCCATGCTAGCACCGATGAAAACAAACGGGCCGATCTTAAGCTTCTCCAGCAGATAAGCCAGGTCTGCGGCGAACACGTCATAGTCGATTGGTTTGTTGACGGGCTTGGAACCCATCCAATCGCTATTGCCGAATCCTCGTCTGTCGGGTGCGATGCAGCGGAATCGATAGGTTTCGCAGAGCGGGAGAGTCAACTTTTCGAACATGATGGAGGACATTGGCCAGCCGTGGAGGAAGACAAGGACAGGCCTTCGCCCTTCATTGTCGAGGGATGCCTCGTCGGGTCTGAAGGGGGCAGGGAAGTCTGCTGGCTTGTAGTCGCGGTAGAAAAGGTGACTTTCGTCAAAGGGGCTGATAAATCGAGGCATCTTGGTTGTTTTGGGTGGTGATCTATATATATAGACTTGTCGACTTTGGTTGGATAATGATGAAGTAGCTGATCGATGGCTGTTGGAGTGTCTTGACTCAGTCGCGAAGAGAAAGCAGTATATATATTCAGTCCATAACGTTTTGCATAACATGAAGTCGATGTGAGGGGTAGCCATCTAGAATTCTTTTTCATTTTGGTTTAACCCGTGTATACAATGCTGAGCATAACGTTATGCCGCCCGCCCCACAAAACACAACGACCAGATCTAAGTAGTTCTCTATCTACATGCAAGAAAAATATCGTCTACCTCGTATACAGTGACGGTAAGTAAGTCGCCGCCCGTCAAAAAAAATGATGATTCTATACACCGTCAAGGCCATCCTGCTCTCTGGCTGGCATACGAAGACCATGTAGACCCGTATAGGCAGACGGCTCAAGGGGCTTCCATCCTTCCAGCACAGCCTTGTCATCCAGAGAATAAACCTCCACGCCCAAAGGCTTAGTCGTATCGCCCATCTGCTCGCTCCCCTTCCACCCCCACTGCGACAAGTCCCCCCCAGAACAAACGGACAGCGCACAAAGGACGTCCTGCTCGGCGAAGAATTCAAAATAATCGCCTACTTTGGCCGGACTGGTGCCCATGAAATACCGCCCCTTGGAATCAAGACCGGTAACCTGGAACACGTTAAGCACATCATGCACGTCGCTTTCTACAAGGCCGTGCTGGGCAACGGCCCGCACGAGGTTAGAGTGGCAGTGGAAATCGTCTGATTCGCCCGTCATCAGGTGGTGGATGTAAGGGTCGCAGCGGGTTCCGAGGAGATCGTGCACACGCCCGCCGGAGCTGTCGACGCCGTATGTCGATAGAGTGTCGGCGGTGATGGTGACCAGGGGCCTCATGTAGGGCAGACAGGACCAGAGGCGGTCGAAGGTAGAGACGTGGGATTGGTGGAGCTGGCGGGTTCGGGAGGCCCAGAAGCGCTCGCGGGGGTTATGGGCGTTCCAGATGTTGAGGTCGCCTACCTGGGCACCTTGGGGGGCTATGATGCGGCATACCTGGCCTGCGCGGACGGTCCAGGCGTGGGCGGAGCGAGGGCGGATGAGAGAGGAGTGTTGCAAGGTGCGGGAGGGGCAGTTGGCGATGCGGCTGTAGAGCTCCTTGTTGGCGTAGATGGGGGAGTCGGCGGGTGCGTCGTAGGCTGGCGGCGGCGGAGGAGTCATCTTGCCGGACTGCTGGTGTCAAATTCAATTTCGATGATAATAATGCTGTCAATTTCAAATGTCAATTCGATAACAACTCCAACAACAACTTGAATTCACATCAAGAGTCAATTGGAGATAATTGATGCCAAGAGCTGTAGAGCCGAGGTTAGTTGTTAGTTACAATGCTTATGTCAGCGCGGCTCTTTCACTCAGCCTCCGTTTTCGTGTTACTAAAAATGGATTTCTGTGCCTGGCCGGAGAAGTGAGACAGGGCGTCCGCGGCCACCGTGAGGGCCTGCTACGGACTTCGTACCCTCAGCCCGTTTTTTAGGTGTTTGGACAATCTGCATCCGTATACGAATACGCTAAAAACGAAGGGGGATACGCAAAGGATACCGTAACGGGCAAGGAGTACGGAGTCCGGAGAATGTAGGGAGTTAAAAAATAGCAGTTGAGCTTCAAAGCTCCAAAGGTACGGAGTTAGTAGTTAATGAGGACGGAGTAAGTACATGACTAGCTGCATGTTTTGTGCATAGCATAAGAAAGCCGTTTTGTGCGTCATATGGGCCATCTCGGCCCCGACGCAGGTGAACAAAGATGCTCCGACTACCGCGCGCATCTGATGCTCTTCTTCCTCGCGCTTCCCTCACTCATCCGGGACGGACAAGGATGCGTGAAAGTCTGCAACGGAAGGCCGGCATCAGTCAACGTCGGTGCCTGACGTCATCACACCCAGGTCTGAGGTGCCTAGGTATTCTCGCAGCAGGCAGCGAGATTCTGTGCATAACCGAGTATGGCGTTGTGTGAAGTATCCTCAGGCCACGCTGTCGTTAGCCAGGCAACAGTGTTACCCACGATGGACTGAGGAATTATGCGTTGTTTACTCGACACATCTCCAAGGTCTTGGTGCCGAGGCTTGGGGCTGAGAGATCACTACCTTTGGAGTCTCCCGTCAGTCAGCCCACGAAGCCTGGACGAGCGTCTTCCACCTTGAGCAAGGGAAGAGAAAGAAGGTCTGGCCCTGATCTTCGACCAACTCTTGGTCTGCCCACCTGCTCAACTGTATCCAAGAGTTACTATCCGTAGCCATACTCAAAGAACATGAGTTGACGGAGCCACAGGGGCCCTGTAAGTCCGAGATCGAGGCCAGCGAAGAGCCCGAAGACCCGAAAGTGTCATGTGACCACGGCGCCGAGCATCCGATGAGTCATCATTGAGCCCTGCCCAGATGGCCAAGTGGAGGCAAGCCGGAGTTAAGGTGGAGAAAAGCGAGAGAAGGGGGAGAAAAGCAAAAGGGAGGACAAGAAGGAAGCAAAAGCAAAGAAGAAACTGAGTGAAAGTCTCGAGTTGAGCTGCATTAGTGATCGTGGGGAGCAGGAGGAGAACATAATAATAGTTCGATAATTATGGGCTAATTGCTTGGTCGGTGGGCGGGTGCGCCCAGGCAGCCAGCGCTGTGAGTAGCCCCTTTTGGGCATGCAATGCGACCAAACCTCCATCCCGCCGATGGACGATCTGGAGACGCAGAAGTTGGCAGCAGCAGGGCAGTTGATAGTTTGATGTGTAATAATAGGCTGCCATTAATAATACTACTCTTTAGTGGTCGTCCGTACGAAGTACTGTGTAGTAGTGATAGCACGTCAACGCCAGAGAGAGTTAAGTATGGCATCTTTAATTCCTATTACTCAGGAGTGACGCCATCCCGCACGCCGGATGAGGCCCCTGGGAACGAGCTAAACGACAAGGCGCCGGAGCCAGAGGGAAGCCGAGAGAAGAGAAGAGAGAAGAGAGCGACGAGATGATTCATCAGCCGACAGCTGGTCAAGCTCGCTGACCGCCAGACCCCGGCCGGCCTGCTGGATGCGCAGGCTCGGGCTTCGTATTCGCAGGGAATCCAGCCCCCCTCCCACCAGCCGCAGGGCCATGAAGAAGAGTCGATAAGAGTCGAAGAGCGTCGAAAAGTCAAGGGCGGAAAAAGCAAAAAGGGGACAGCGAAAAGTTCGACAGAAGAGAGAGTCGCCCACGCGGTCGGTAGCAAACCCTCCGGCCCACCGCGATCCCTTTCGTTGCTTTTGCCGTCGCTTGGTTGTTTGGCTGTTGGCTGCCTGGAGCGGATAAGACGGACGGACAAACTGTTGTCGTCGCTGCCGGAGGAACTGACGGGAGGGTCGAGTCGCTTGTCAGGTCACTCGCCGGCTACTTATATCTCTCCCTCGCTGCCTGTACTCCGTACTGCGTAGACTCCTGAGAAGGTAGAAATACTCTCGTCTCTCGACTCAGCTACTCTCAGCTCAGCTTCTCTCGACTCACCAGCGTCGTCTCCCTGATTACTCTGCAATAAACAGATTGACTTTGCCAGCAAGGAACCGAGCAAGGATTCCCTCCTCCCCACCGCCCTTCTTTGCGCCTCTTGCGATCGCTCACTAGCTTCGGACTTATCTGACCAGTCCAGTCATCCGCTTTTTGAGTTTTCAGTTCTTTCTTGGTCTTGCAAGAAAACTCGCTGCCTGACTCACGTCGAACGGAGAAAGGAGATAGCCATCAATAATAATAATAAAATAAAAATAAAAAAATAACACACTACATATATAAAAGACTCCGGCCCGGCCTGGCTCTTTTCTCCCTCCCTCTCCCTGCTCTGCTTTGCTTCTACGATCACCACACACTCGAATACATTCAGACTCACCGCAATGCATCTGAAGAAGAGAGACATGTCGCTCAGCGAGACCTACGTGCTCGCCCACACGGCCAGGGCAAAGCTCACCCGCGAAGCTGCCAGAGCCGACCACCACCTACGCCTGCTCGTCGGACACGCCAACATGCTCGACAACCTCATGCTTGACCTGGCCGAGGCCGAGCGGGAGCGCGAGGCATGGTACAACCAGGCCATCAGGTCCAGATCTACTTCTACATCAACAACATCAACAACATCAACAACTGCTGCTGCACCAGCGCCGGTCTCGGGCAAGCGCATCCAATGGCTGGACACCGTTGTCAGACACGACGAGCCAGAGGACGACAGCGACAACGACAACGGGGAGTGGGACGCCGTCAGTGACAGCGACTCAGACGACTCCTCAGACTATGAGACCGACGGCGATTTCCTGGTCGACATCGCCAGCAAACGGCATCAACAGAGCAGCCCTGCCGCTGCGGCTGCGGAGCTATACCCGATCAAGTTCTCTCCCGCCAGGGACTTCGACCTCGGCCTGGACAACAACAACAACAACGACAACAACAACAACGAAGAAGCAGAAGAAGAGTACGATGACTACGGCGACTACGACTATGACGACGGAGACGAGCTCACTCTCACTCGCACTTCGTCCCGGCAACACCAGCCGCCAGAGCTCCTGCACGACTCCGACGAGGAGTCCGAAGACGACATGCCCCCTTCTCCTCCAAGCACCACCTTCGACTCCTTCTCTGCCGTGGCTGCTGCTGCTGCTGCTGCTGTTACTGCTGCTACGGCTCCAGAGAAGGCTGTTGGCAAGGATATCCATGCAGACCAGCCCGCCAGCCCCAGACTGTCTCCCGAAGAACAGTCCTCCTTCGTCGAGCAGGGCTTCTTCCTGCCGCCCAGGAACCCGGCCAGGACAGCTCAGACGATGATTGCCGCCTTTTAAGGCACTCGTCTATCCACTTGCTCTCCTTTCCTCTTTCTCTACTCTACCAAACTGCATGCATAATATACCCTTGCTTTGTTTTTCATCTCTTTCGGCATACTCAAAACAAAAAGGCGTCTCTAGCATATTTTTCATTTTTTATTATTTGTTTATTGGGCGGGTTTGGTCTTTAGTGGGGGCGGCGTTCATGATTTGATGACGGATGATACCTCACCCTTCTTCTTGTTTTCTTTTCCCTCCCAGCTCCCTCCTCTCTCGGCTACACTGATCCTCACATCTCACCTGCATCTATCACCACCACTCTTGCATCTCCTTATTCCACCGCATTTTTTGCTTATGTCTCTCGTCGAGATGAGATACCTCTCCCTCCTGGCTGCAGGCAGAAAAGCCAGGGCATGGTTTATGAGAGATCTACGGTATATGCTTAGACATGTACAAAGCATGTTCCCTATAATCATACAGATAAATACTCCACCGAAAAAAAAAACAAAAAAAAAATTCAATATTAATCAAATTAACTAGCCTATCTCGCTATCTCTTGACTTTCTTTCGCCATACTTCGTACTTTGCACACATGTAGATCTGTAGATTGTTAAGATACACCCCACGTCTCACGGACACTTTGCTCCCCTCGTCACCTCATCAATGCGAAACGCACAACATGCAACTCGACCGTCGGCCTTCACGTGGCGCACGAATCTCGCCTTCCACCATGCGGGGAGACGAGCAGCCAGCTCAGCAACCCGGTTGTAAAGGGGTCAGGGGTCAGTGCTGGCCCGTCAGTCCCGCGCCCTCACGGAGCAAAGATGTGCACCGACACTATAACAACCAGTAGTATAAGCAATCTCCGATCAGGAATGCCCATAGTAGCACAGATTAAAGTAACGGAGGTGTTATAGGCATGGTCTGCTCGGATGGAAGAGTGGCTTCAGCGCTGCTTAGAGGGGACTATGTAGCGGTCACCCGGGGGGAAAAGAAAGGGGGAGGACGGAGAACAGACGGAAGCTAACTAGTTAGTTTTACTCCTCGACTACCTAAAAAAGGGCCGAGAGGGTTGGTGCTACCCGATGGCGGTTTCAGCCATCCTCGCCTTCTACAACATCAAATATACTCTTGTACCACTTCTTGTCATTCTTGCCATGTGGCTCGTCATACAAGGGAGAAGTCTAGAGCCGTAGCACAGAAATGCCGAGAAATATGTATCTACATCGGAACGGTTGATAGTCACGGCTAGAACAACAAACAATCCCCTATGCATTCTGGACATAGTTACGGAGTATACTCCCAAGAATAATGAGCATTATTATTATTCCAAAGAACCCCCTCATTCATCCCCCCTTCTCCCGGCTCAGCTATACTACAAGAAAGTCTAGATCTAGAGCCAAGACAAGCCCCATGCTGGCCAGTTTAGTTAGTTATAGCTTTGCTCGAGCGCTACACTCGGGCTTCGATGCATACTTGTAAGGCTCCCCTATCGCCGCCATGATTCTACCCAACGCCTTGTCCAGGAACGGCCGAGGATGCGAAAACACTATCCGGAACCAACCTGGCTTCTCTGACCCAAACGCCGTTCCGTCAGCAAGGAACACTCGCTTGGATATCAGCTCATCCATCACCGTGCGAGTCAGATCCGCCGGCATCGGGATCTGCTTGTTCCGCAGGTACGCTTTGCCCAGGTTCACCCACACGAAGAACGAGGCGTTGCAGCCCGCCGCATACTCGATGTCGTGGTCCTGCATGGCCCGAGCGACAAAGGCGTACGACTCAGATAACTTCCTCTGGTTGACGGCGATGTAGCGGTCGGTGAACCCTTCGTTCTCAAGAATGCTCGAGGCAACGTGGTCAGATAGCCCCGAAACATACGAGTACAGCGTCGGTCCCTTGATGGCAGCCAGCAGCTCCGGGTTGGATTGGGATATGATTACTCCCACCCGCAGACCGTTGGCGCCGAAGTCCTTGCTCATCCCCCAGAGGGCGTGCAGCAGGTTGGCATCGATCAGCCCCTGTGTTGGTATCGAGAGAGCAGAAACAAACTTTACAGGAGGCGGTGTGCCGGGTGCGGTGTCGACGGTGTTCTCCCACACGGACAATGCGTATATCTCGTCGCTGATAAGGTGGATCTGATACCGCTGGCAGAACTTCATCAGCTCAATGATCGTTTCGCGGGGATAGCACCGTCCCAGTGGGTTGTGCGGGTGACACAGCATCAGCGCCCGCACCCGTTTACCCGTTCGTGCCTCGAAGTCGAGCAATGCCCTTTCATATTTGGTCACGCATCGAACTTCAAACGGATCTAGATCGTCAAACGATACGGGAACCACCTCCGCTTCGGGTCGAGATGTCATGTCCGGTAAAAACGCCCCGTAATGAGGTCGGCCGAGCAGGATACCTTCGCCGGGATCTGTAAATGCCCATGCCAAATGCTCGATGGCAGCCGATACCCCATTAGTCACCATCAGATGCTCGGGTTTCAGTGGTACCACAGGCTTCAGATGACGGTTCAGGAACCGCGAGGCGGCTGTCTTCAGCCTTCGTGACCCATCCCCTCCATCATTGTATGTCAGGTAGTGGGGAGGTAAGTCTGCATGTGTACGGATATAGTCCAGTAATGTGCCATGCATCAAGAAGTTCTCTGCCACCCCGACATTGACGAATCCATTCTCGTTGGTGGCAGCATCGTATAGATCTGTGAAGACATCCCACATCTTGTTCGCTGCCGTTTCTTTTGACACTTTGGCTGCACGGTTGGAGACCGTGGCTGGCCGGACACTCGCGGAACTGTCTCCGGAACTCATGGTCGATATATATAAAGATATATATACACACAATATATTCAAAAAATTGCGCTTATACTTGAAGTTATCGTTGCCTGGATGGGTTGGAAATGACATACCATCTTGTAGTCATTGCTCACCGGCTGATAAATCAAGGCCCCATCAGCAGTGAGCTAAATACGAGGGCCATTGCCGAAATCTTGGAAGCATCTCTGTAATTAGTTGGCGGTGTGGTGACGCCCTCATGCCACATTTCATGCGTAGTTGAGCAATGCAGTCCAATCAAAGTCGTCTATCCCGCGCCGTTCTGAGGACCCTGGCCTCTTGTCGAATTATCCGGGCTGCCATTTTTCGGATGACCTTGCGAGGCTGGGATCCACAGATACTAAGCGACTTTCGAAGCGGCTGGCGCTTAATGTTTCTATTATGTAATATTTTATGATTATGTAATTATAATGACTAACAAAAATTTATTGTCAAAGTGTAAAAAAAAATAAAAAATAAAAAAGATTGATAAAAGCTTAGATAGAGGACTTTCATTTTGAATGCGGTCAACCTTCTACTGGCTTAGAGATGATATAGGTTGTTGTACCTGGGAAATTCTTTGGCCATGGAGGAGCAATCCAACAGACCCCATCGGAAGTCCAAGGAGAAGGGGAAGAAGAAGGATCATGGAAGTACGTTGAGCTTCCGAAATTTCATTCCGCAAAGATGCACAAGTGATCATGACTGCTAATTAGGATAATTATGATGTTTAACAGGTCCTAACCCCAAGGCGTTTGCTGTCAATAACCCAGGGAAGCTGCAGAGGCAGGCAGCTAGGTCCCATGATGTACGTACATGGTTTCGAGTTTGCGCGGGGGAGTCTGCAATTTGCTAATATGTCGGTCTGATAGATAAAAGAAAAACGGCTACATGTCCCACTCGTGGATCGCCTGCCTGAGGACCCTCCGCCAATTATTGTCACAGTCGTTGGTCCGCCGGGAGTACGTCAATTGGAAACGTTTCAAGAATGGGTGGAATGGCGCAGCTAACGAACCGTTTGATATATAGGTTGGGAAAACTACTCTCATCAAGTCGTTGATCAAACGATACTCGAAACATTCACTTACTTCGATCACCGGCCCTCTGACCGTCGTTACGTCGAAAAAGCGAAGGCTTACCTTTTTAGAATGTCCCTCCGATTCTCTAGCGAGTATGATCGACGTCGCAAAGATCGCCGATATTGTGTTGTTAATGATAGACGGAAACTATGGATTTGAGATGGAAACCATGGAATTTCTCAATGCTTTATCTGCAAGTGGAATGCCCGGAAATGTTTTTGGTATTCTTACGCATCTCGACCTATTCAAGAAACAAAGCACCCTGCGTACGGCAAAGAAGAGACTAAAACACAGGTTCTGGAGCGAGTTATACCAGGGCGCGAAGCTCTTCTACCTTTCTGGAGTCATTAACGGGCGCTATCCAGATCGAGAGATTCATAACCTTTCGCGATTCTTGTCGGTCATGAAGAACCCGCGACCACTTATATGGAGAAACTCACATCCATACTGTTTAGCGGACAGGTTCTTGGACATAACGCCTCCCACCCTCAAGGAAGAAAATCCAAAGTGTGATAGGACTGTTGCTCTCTACGGATACCTGCGAGGCACTAACTTCCCGGCTATTGGTGCAAGGGTACATGTTCCGGGAGTCGGGGATCTTAGCGTTTCTTCCATTGAAGCTCTGCCTGACCCATGTCCCACGCCTGCTATGGACCAGGCAATGGCAAAAGCAGCGGGAAAGAACGGAAGAAAACGATTAGGCGAAAAACAGAAACTTCTCTTTGCTCCCATGGCAGATGTTGGTGGTGTTTTGGTTGATAAAGATGCCGTGTACATCGACGTCAAAACCAATACGTTCAACAGGGACGATGACAACGAACAGGCTGAAGAAAGGGGCCTGGGAGAGCAGATGATTATTGGTTTACAGGGAGAAAGAAAACTGCTGGGAGATACTGCCGCTGGAGTCAAACTGTTCAGGGACAGCGGTGTTGCCGCCACCATCAACCCAGAAGAAACTGAGAATCTCGGAAGAAACGAGAAGAGGAAAGCCCGGTTCATTGAGGGCGATGATAATGCGCATGACCTAGAAGAGGATGAGGACGATGGACTAGAGAGCGCGGGGGAAGATGAAGACGAAGAGCAATATGGAAGCGATATAGAAGAGGAATCGGATGACGAAGTATCCGGCGCCGACTTTGCTGCTAAGTTCCGAGAAAAACAGAATGGAACTTCCTGCAGTAAAAACGGGGAGGACCTTGCGTTCGCTGATAGTGATTCAGATCTTGGTTCTATATCATCAGTTGAAGATCAAGAACTTGAAAGTGCCCCCAGTGACTACGAGGATGAAGAGGACGAAGATGGAGAAACGCGCTGGAAAGAAAATTTGGCTGCCAATGCAAAGACGATGTTTAGCAAGAAACCCCCTTATCGAGTAGCTGAGCTTACTCGTATGCTCTACGATGACTCGGTAAACCCGGCAGATGTAGCCCGTCGATGGAGTGGCGAAGATGCTATGGAAGAAGACCAAAGGGATGATGAGGATGAAGCCGACGGCTTTTTCAAAAAGACGAATGCCGAAAAAGGGGTTCTGGATGACCGTATGATTCCCGTTTACGACTATGACGAACTGGAGAAGAAATGGCAGGATCAGGAGAATCTAGATGCGCTGCGTCGACGTTTTGCGAGCGTCAAGTTCTCTAAAAACAGGTCTGGCAAGGAAGGATCTGGAGATGATGAGGATGATGAAGAAGAAGGCGGATTTGGAGACTCAGATTCTGATGACGAAGGAGATGGAGCATTTGCAGATCTTGAAACCGGCGAAGTATTCGGCGGCGATAGCAAAGATAATGAAGAGGAAGATGAAGAGGAAGAGAGCGAGCCCGAAGACCTTAATGCCGAGCGTGAACGTAACGCCAGGCGAAAAGAGGAATTGAAACTTCGTTTCGAAGAGGAGGACCGAGAAGGCTTTGCTAATTCCAAAGACGGGGCGAGGGCTGGTGGGCAGTCTCAAAACGAAGAGCAGTTTGGCGAAGATGAATGGTATGATGCACAAAAGGCTACTCTTCAGAAGCAAGCTGACATCAACCGTGCTGAATTTGACGCACTTGATGCACTGTCGAGAGCACGAGCAGAGGGCTACAAAGCTGGAACATATGCTAGAATTGTACTAGAGAATGTTCCCTGCGAGTTCTCTGAGGGTTTCAATCCTCGATTCCCAATCATTGTTGGAGGTTTGGCGCCTACTGAAGATCGATTTGGCTTTGTCCAGGTCCGAATTAAGCGTCATCGTTGGCATAAGAAGATCCTGAAGACGAATGATCCTCTTATCTTCTCGCTGGGCTGGCGTCGATTCCAGACAATGCCAGTCTACAGTATCTCAGACTCTCGAACTCGCAACAGGATGCTGAAGTACACACCCGAGCATATGCACTGCTTTGGTACCTTCTACGGCCCCCTGGTTGCCCCTAACACGGGCTTCTGCTGTGTTCAGTCGTTTTCGAACAAGAACCCTGGATTCAGGATAGCTGCCAGCGGTGTCATCCTAAGCGTTGACGAAAACACTGAGATTGTCAAGAAGCTGAAGCTCACCGGCCAGCCTTACAAGATTTTCCGAAACACGGCGTTTATCAAGAATATGTTCAACTCGTCTCTTGAAATTGCCAAGTTTGAAGGAGCCGCTATTCGTACCGTTTCTGGTATTCGAGGTCAGATTAAACGTGCCCTGAGCAAACCAGATGGCCATTTCCGTGCCACGTTTGAGGACAAGATCTTGATGAGCGACATTGTCTTCCTTCGAACCTGGTATCCCGTCAAGCCTGCCCGTTACTACAATCCAGTAACCAATCTCCTTGACTACAAGGACTCTGAAACCGGCACAGGAGCTACCTGGCAAGGCATGCGTCTTACCGGAGAAGTCCGTCGAGATCTGGATATTCCTACCCCGCTGGAGAAGGACTCTGCCTACCGCAAAATTGAACGGCAGACCAGGCACTTCAACCCCCTGAAAGTACCCCGACAGCTAGCAGCTGACCTCCCGTTCAAATCCCAGATCACAAAGATGCGGCCGCGCAAGAAGGAGACGTACTTGCAGAAGCGCGCCGTTGTCCTGGGTGGGGAAGAGAAGAGAGCCCGCGACCTCATGCAGAAGCTCACTACGCTTCGAAACGAGAAGGTTGCCAAGAGACAAGCTGCTCAGGAAGAGAGGCGGAAGGTCTACCGGGCAAAAGTCGCGGAGAACCTGGAGAAAAAGGAGGCTCGAGAGAAGAAAGAGCGAGATGAGTTCTGGAGCCGGGAAGGCAAGAAGAGGAAGAATGAAGCAGAGGGAGGTTCGAGCAAGTTTAAGAAGAGGAAGTGAGGGTGTATCCATATATCTATATCCGTGTTTTCTATTTGGAGCAAGCATTTTGTATATAATCCCCGTATACATGGCGTAACTGTAGGCTGGCCAGGAAAAGCAGTGATTAGATCGTTTCAGCCCTTTTACTTATTATTTTTAGTCTCTCTCCTTCTCTGTTACCTCCTTCGTCTTCATCTTTATCTTGACTGTCTTCATCTTCGTCTCTCTCACTCACACACTCTCTCTCTGTCTTTTCCCTTCCGCGGCTAATTTTATATACACGTGACCTATTTCATCACGTGCCGGCGCGACGCGTCTCAAAAAAGATCTTCAACTCTCTTCAACATCCCACGTCAAAAGGAAAAAAAGCCGACTTGACGAGCTGACAGGCGGACGAGGAGGAAAAAGAAAATACCGGAGACAGGAGAGTGACTGGGAAGCGTGCCGGTGACAGCAGGGTGTGCTTTGGCTCTCGAGAGCTGCTCCCTGCGTTAGTCGGGGCTGTTCACTGGACGTCGGATTTACTCGAGTCACTGACAAACATGCGCAACCACGGCTCGAAGCCACACAAAACCGCTTGACCAAGAACTCTCGCCATGCGGCGTTGGTAGCTCTAATCAAATTACGTCAGGCCGCTATTACTTGCTGGAAGTCAACAAAAGGAGCGGAAAAATAAAAAGGAACCCTCATCGAGGATAATTCTTCCCACAATCACAAACAACGTCGTCTCCTCGCCATCCTTGATCTATCAGCCGCCACTCCAACAGATAAGGCCCGGATAAGACGTCAATCTATCCCGATTCCTCCGTTTCTCTCTTGCGAGTCTGCCATGGATGGCCGTGGAGCGCGTTCTGACTCGATAAATATGAGCACACAATGTCCAGTTTCGACGTCTAGTGGACATGATGTCTCTCCTCCGTTGAGAGCTGCCGCCAGTGACCTCACCCAATCGTCCGTGGCAGATGCCAGCGATTCAAACTCCCCTCCATCCACGTCATCGTCTCTTCAATTTGGAACCGATCCGGGCGCGAGTTCCAGCACAAATTCCCAAGTAGACCAACCTCGGTCACTGTCACAGCTCCAGGCGACCTCATTTCCCCGACCGCTGGAAAAGGTCGACTCTGGCCATGACACAATATCATCTACCCCTTTTCATAGTCCACCCAGTGCTAGGAGCGTTGTTCAGCTCACACCAGGGCAGAAAAGAACGGCAAGCGGGAGTATGAAATGCTCGGTGTCTCCGGACCGACCATTCTCTGCATTGACTACTCCCGGAGCTAGGTATCATTCAAGATCTGCGAGTACAGATTCGCATTCAAGTCGTATTGCCGAAGTAAGAATCTCTTTCTATTCCTTTTTTCTTGCTTCCCATTTTAATCATTTGGACGTTGAGTTAATGCCATGGTTCACAGATATCGGCTCAACTCCGCTCAAAATTATCCTGGGCAGCAGCAAAAGTGGAAAAGGATTGGAAATCCAACCCAAACAGCAAGCAGTTCAGCTTATCTAGCAAGACACATTCGCCAAGAGAAATTAATGCGCCCATACAACCTAATGGTTATCCACCGTCAAATCAACCTCCAAAGTTCAACGGTTCTGTTGGAGAGCGCGATCTTGCGGCTCAAGTGTTAAAAATCGCGACTGGACATAGCAACCTGAAGCCTGATATGCCACAAAGCAAACCACTGAACAGCTCGTCTAGACCATACCATCGGCATAATTTATCGATGGGTTCAATTCCATCAAAGTTGTCCTATGAGCGGTCAACTTCGAATGGCCTCCACAAAATCCCCCGCCTTGCTCCACCAGCAGATATAATTCCGGGAAATGGGCCTCATACAAAACGGAGAATAAGCCAAAATACCACAAGCCCTAAAAAGTTCAAGGTCCCATCTCTTTCACAGCAGTCCTCGAGCTCCTCTGTGATAGGCACCCAGGGGTCTTGTCCTATTCCCGCTACCCCTCCGCAGCCCCATCAACCCTCATTTAAAGCCCCATCATCTGCAACGACGGCTATTCTTGGAAGACACTGTACTCCTACCGAAAAAACAATCATGGAGCAGGATGCAGTCGAAACTCTCGTTTTCATGGGAAGTCCAGAAAATTCGGGGTACTACAATGACTCTCGACCACACACCAACCCGCCTAGCAATTCACAGGATTCAATTCAATACCCCCCGGTGACGGAAAACACATCAGCTCCAACTTCTTCTGCACCTCCAACACTAGGTATGCCTTTCAGTTACGAACCTCGAGAACGGGGTCCGCTTCAGTCCAAACGCGTTAGCTTTGCAGAACATGGTGGAGAAGCTCCGTACGCAAACTGCAGCCGGCCCAGGCTAGAACAAAACGCTGGTGATGAAATTGACCGTCTGCTGGACGAAATGGGTGACAGCGACAACGAACCAGATTATGATTGGTTTGCTCATATGTCGGGAGCCAGGGATAATTTTAGTCTACCTCAGCAAAATAACCAGTGGACCAATGACCAATGCAGCCCCCCAAGCTCAGCTATATGTCAACCCGGTAATAATGCTCAGCTGCGAGGCTAACGAAAGTTCCTCCAATTTTCTCCGCATCTCATTTTTCCTTGGGGCTACTTCTTGTGTGTTGAACACATACCCTACCTACAGACTTTTTTGGTAGAGCATTTATGACGACCCGTCCTGATGATTGAAACGAATGATACGACGTTGGCATTTCGAGTAGCTCATGACTGTTTCTGTACGTTTTATCTGTGTTTATCTGTTGGTCATGAGCAAAGCTCTTGATCTTTTGCTTGCATAAATCCCCCTCACGAACGCAGCATGGTAGCCTTGGATAGTGTCATCCGGAAGCTGAGTCCGCCTTACCCGCCTGTCGCCCCATCTATGTCTGAACAAGCATTTTTGCCAAGAGTTCACCTCGCCGCATAAATCACGTATCAATCATTGGTTATGTCCCATATTCCCATAAACTATCTAGCATTCACCGGATCAATCGAATAAGAAAACTACAAGGTGATTCACTTTGACTCATATGTTTTAGTTATCGGGATCCTACGCGGAGGCTAGCTCAACCAAGTTCAGTAGCCATTCGATCACCGAGGATCCTCTAGTTATCTGGTTAGCCACTCTTCAATTTTTGGAACGAAACATCCATGTTTGGATCCTCTCTCCGCGTGACAGATCTTCACCAAAGTGCAGATCCTCAGCTATTCTAGCTTAGAACTTGCTCGTGCGTCTTTAGGCTGGATGGCAAACCCACTTCCCCCTAACACCTCTATCCACTACCCGGATATGTGCATCGGCTTCTTAGCTCCTACCCCCATCCATGCTGCATGAAGCATCTGGGTTGAAGCCCTAGATTACACGACAGTCAACCATCAATGCTGCAGAAATTATGTCGCATTGCATCAGATATACCCTGTATCATGAAGCTACAAAGGGAATCCTACGCTGCTATCATATCGATCGGCGTGCTATCCGGCGGTCCTTCCCTGCCTTGCCTCATCAACGATCGTTTGAGGAGTAGTGGGCGTACCTAGGGTCTCACAGTTGCCCCTCACCCCTTTTGAAGTATGGCGGCATTATATATTCAGTCAGTGGCGCGTCTCCAATTCTGCATGTCGGTTTTTCCTTCTCACCAGGATTTCGGAAATCTGTGATTTCTCTCATTCTCTAGAAAGAGGGCCTTGAGCGTGTCCATTGCTCCATATTACTGCAGCCACAATGGATGAGAAGGTCAATCCCTGCCCGGCGGATGCTGATGCCGCGTATAACTTTTTGCATGAGCATAACATCGACCTAAGTTCAGTTAATGAAAAAGCTCTACTTCGGAAAATCGATTGGATGATCGTTCCTCTGATGTGGGCGTGCTATAACCTTCAATATGTGGACAAAGTGCTCAGTAAGTTTTCCATTACAATGGAAGTATTTCGATCATTTACCAACGGGTTATACAGTCAATTTTGCATCCATCATGGGCCTTCTAGAAGACGCCCACTTAGATACAGATCAATTTTCCTATCTTGGGCTAGCGTTCTATGTTTCCTATCTTTTCTTCGAGCTTCCCACTGGATATCTTATGCAGAGGCTTCCAACAGCAAAGTACCTCGGGGCGAATCGTTAGTGTTTCCCGGAGTTTGGTCTATACGGATATTCAGTTCTAATTTGTCTATAGTTATCTTATGGGGAACTGTGGTCGCTCTCAACTGTGCAGCCAAAAATTTTGCTGGTCTTCTAGTACTCCGACTTCTCTTGGGCTGCTTTGAAGCCTCAGTTGCTCCAAGGTACAGAGTCCTGTCTATTACTTTTTGATGCCCTGTTTAATGACGAACCTAGCTTGATCTTAATTACGGGAATGTGGTATAAGAAGAAAGGTATGTTATATGCTGATATCGCGATTGGGCAATCTCAGACTATCGCAATTATTGACTGAGAAATAGAGCAACCAGCACGTATGGGATTCTGGTATTCCGGGACAGGAACAGCAACTATCATAGGAGCCCTCAGTGCCTATGGCCTTTTATTTTACACCGGTGAAAGATTCAAGCCATGGCAGGTCATGTTCCTTATCTTTGGTCTCATCACCATATTTACCGGCATCCTCGTCGTCCTATTCCTCCCAGATAATCCAATGACATCCCGATTGACTGAGGCGGAGAAAGTATATGCCATTGAGCGACTTCGAGAAAACCAAACCGGTGTTGAGAACAAACATTTCAAAATCAAGCAGTTTAAAGAGGTTTTTGAGGATCCTCAAACCTACCTTTTAACTCTCATTACCACAGCAGGCCTCGTCCCTAATGCCGCCATTTCTCAGTTCCAATCTCTCATTATCAAGGCCATCGGATATACCCCAAAGCAAACTCAGCTCCTTTCTATTCCTAGCGGAGTTGTTAACATGATTGCGATTGTTGCTGCCACGTTACTCGCTGCTAGGTTCGGCAAGCGCACACTTTTCATGGTTGCCGTCCTAATCCCCAGCTTGTTAGGCGCTTGCATGCTTGCGTTCTTGGATAATACTCATCCAGCGGCAAAACTTGCTGGAAACTACCTAACACATTGTAATAACGCATTTCTCCCACTTACATATTCCATTATTACTGCCAACTACGCGGGCCATACAAAGAAAGTGACGATGAACGCTATCATCCTGATGGCGTTCTGTCTGGGAAACATACTAGGCCCTCTCACCTTCAAGGACCAGGATGCCCCCGAGTATGTGCCAGCAAAACTTACTATCGTGGTAACCATGTCAATTACAATAGTTTCAATCTTCGTCTTGAGGTTCTATTACAAATATGAGAACAAGAGAAGAGACAGGAAGTTTGAAGAAGGGCAAGTGCAACCCGCTGCTGATTTCCTTGATATCACTGACCGAGAGAACCTATCATTTCGCGTGAGTTATGCCTCTTCCATCTCGTCTATGCTTATTCTAATTAGGATGACATTAACATGATCTTTCTAGTACGTATATTGAACATGGTCTCTTCTTCTCAATGTCCAAAGCGGGCCATGGTTATGCATTCATTGTTAACATCTACTGCTATATAAATGATGTTTTCGGGACGATAAGGGATAATAATGCAGGTTACACATGTATAGATCCTACGAGAGAAAGGAGCAATTGGCTAAAAATCATATATATCACCTTGAATCAGCTCCTATTTAAAGAGTTCCCGGAAGGACTCATGTCCAAGAAAGCCAATTTTCTATCTTCTACTGAGCTAGGTAGCCTCCATCCACGGGAAGGGTATGGCCAGTGACAAAGCTGGCCTCTGCTGATGCAAGAAATACTGCAACACTGGCTACCTCCTCCACTCTAGCAAACCGGTATTCAAATGGCTGCTTGGCTGTAAAAGAAGCACGTATGCCTTGTACGTTCGGATCTTCGCTATCATGGGGAGCCAGGTCTTCCAGCAATGGAGTCTGCACAAAACCAGGCGCTATAGCATTCACATGGCTGTATATTTACCCGAGTTAGCCAGACAATCAATAGCTACGTTAATTGGGGGTATTAGTCTTCTCACATTCTATTAGCACCATATTCCAGGGCGACTGCTCTAGTGAGGTTGACGACAGCTCCTTTGGAAGCGGAGTATGCACTGCCACACTGTATTCCAACTAGGCCCATTACTGATGCAGTGTTGACAATCCAGCCCCTATCGCCGGTGGAGGGCGGCTCCTGAGCAAGCATCTGAGCAGCTGCATATTATTCACGCGGGTTAATTAATGCGTATCAGCGTATGAAGACCCATTGGGACATAGAGAGGAAATAGTCGAAACTACTCACTACACCCTAGCCAAACACCCTTTCCATTCACCCCCATAATCCTATCCCAGGAGTACTCGGGAGTTTCATGCAACCTTAGAGCTGGATCATGGTTATAGTTGGGCCCGATTCCAGCGTTATTCACCATACTGTATACATGTTAGATTCTAATAGGAGAAATTAAAGGGAGTAAAGAAACATACATATCTAGCCTTCCATATTCCTTCACGCAGGCGCTCACCAGTGCCTTCACGTCGGCATCAATAGAAACATCTGTCTTAATAAATATCGATCTACGTGAGAAAGATCTTCCAGATGCAGCTGGATACTTCTCGTCCAGAACTTCGTGAGTCGGTTTCAACTCTTCTCCGTCCTTCGTTTTGGCTGTAGTGAATTAAAGGCTGTATTAATATAAATAGGTAGCAGCAAATATATTGAATCAACAAAGGCTACCTCTTGATTCCGGCATCAAGTCAGCACATACTACGTATGCTCCCTCGGCAGCGTATCGAAGCGCGATTGCACGACCGATTCCGTCTGAAGAGCCAGTGATTATGGCTATCTTGTCCAGAAGACGAGTGCCGGAGGCCATTTTAACAAGTCAATCAGTCAGAGAGGGTGTTTGCTCTGCGTCGTTTGTCTGCTCAAAGAGGTTTAACTAAGGGTTTGTTCGTGCAAATGAATCAAGGGGAAACTGTTTCATATAGCGAAGACATTTGGTGAGACTTGTTTCTCCATGATGAACGATGCTGTGCTCATATATATAATCATCCTGGTGGCTGGCTGCGGGGCATTGGCTTGTTCATCTCGTATAAATTTGACCAAGGGTGATAGAGTCTAGGTACGCTGTGTGATGAAAGGCTCCACGATGACAACTGAAATAAAAGTAACCGGCAACCATTATAATTAAAACACATAGGAGGCCGGGCGAAGAGGATAAGATTATTCGTAGAAATACAATTGCTAGAATCCAAATTTCAAGCCCATTACTTCGTTAAGAGTCCCCTTCAATCAGCCCAAGAATCGTCCATTTCGGCCACGTCATAGTCAACTTCATGAGCTGGTTCCTTTTCCGGTACACGCGCAGCCGTAGCATTGCTGTCCGTCATAGAGACATCCTCACTTGTTTTCGGGGCGGATGCAGCGGCACCAGGCAGCTGCGTTGAGGATGCCGGAGCATTGGCAACCCAAGCGAACTCAACTTTACCAACGGATGGGATATCAGAGGGGCCATGGACCAGCTTTTCAGCTACATAGCGGTCCTTGAAGGAGACTACCAAAGCCCCTGGGCGATCTGGGCTGGGATCAATGCTCTCATATTCTCCGATTCCCTGTACATTAATTGATTAGAAAAATTTCAGCCAAATTGACAATTCGTGAAAGGCACTGTGCTTACCAGAAGATATTGCCGCAAAGCCTCATCACGGTTGGTATCAAATTCTACCCCTGAAATTGCGACCCTTTTAGGACGGTTATCTAGGCGAATCACGCCTCCCCGACCACGGAACGCTCCACGGCCTCTGAATCCTCCACGAAACGAAGGGTCGAAACCGCGGCCTCGAGGTGCGAAACCACCTCTTCCACGGAAGCCGGCGTAGCCTCGACCACGACCACGGCCAAACGGAGATTCTGGCTGAGCGTTAGGATCTATACCCATACTCTTAGCTTCTGCCTCGAGAGATGCAAGTTGGGCTCGAAGTGAGGCAGTCTTGTCATTCGCTGAATTTCCTGATTCGGGTGAAGCCGTATCTTTGCCAGCGCCCTTGGCTTCTAGCTTCTGTAATAGTTTGGCTTGTTCCTCCTTGTGGCGTTTCAGCAGCTCTTCTGTCTTCTTCTTGTGCTCTAAAATTGCTTCTTCGGTCTCTTTTCGTTTCCTGACTTTTTCTTCATGAGCTTTTTGAGCCTCTGCCTGCTGTTTCTCAAATGCTTCCATGTCGAATGATGGTTCATCGGCGGAGGCCTTCTTGAAGCCATTACTGTCGCCTCTTGACTCTGTGGGTTTATACCAGTAGACTTTTACAAATCTGTTGTCAAAGATGACCTTCGGGCTCGACCATGCACGATGCGCTGCATCGTAGGAGTCGTATTTGACAAGCGCCAGATGTTTATACGGTTTCATGGTCACCTCTGTAATCTCGCCAAATTCAGAGAAAAATTCCCGAACAGTAGCCTCGTCGAATTTATCTTCTGGAATCTGTTCAACGACAATCGTTGTGATTCTCCTGTCATCGTTAGGGCCGGCGTGAGAAAATTCAGCCCGGTTACGGCGCTGTGAGCCATGGCCTCCTCTGTCGTTACGACCACGGCCTCGTCCTCTGCCTCGATCCCCACGCCCACTAGAGCCATGTCCATTGGCGCCATTTGCTGAATGTCCAGACACGATATTGGAATTTGTAGGATCGTACTCTATAGTCAGTACGTTAGCCAAAATTGAACACAGTATAAAGTTACAATGAACATTATCTCATACCGTCGTCTTTTGATGGAGCCTGTCCATGCTGATAGGGACAGGTACTCCCCAGGACACAGAATCCCATATTATCATAATTCTTGCATCTCTCAGCAATCTTATTAGGAGGTGAGCCAGAAGGTTGGGGTTGCCCATTAAGAGACGGAAGTGGTGGCATTGGTGGCATCCCTGGAATTTGAGGGAAATTGATTCCAGACATGCTTAACATTTGCGCTATGGGATCGTTAGGATTGAACGGTGGGAAACCAGGCTGTGGGGCACCAGGGCCACCATGAAATCCACCTGGCATGCTCGGTGAATATCCTTGGCCATGCGGACTTGGATTTTGCCGGTTATCCCATCCTCCTCGGCCACGTCGACCACGAGCAGATTTATGCGGTCTATCCGCATTTCTCTGGTAAGGGCTCTGATCATCCCCCTGGGAATCATTAAATGTTCGTTTCCGCGTATTAAACTGTTGGTCGTTGTTGTCAAACGGAGCCGTACCCTGCTGCCCCATGGCCCCTTGCTGAGCTTGCGCAAATTCCGCCATCATATCTGCACTTGGAGGTTGTTGGCCGAAAGGAGGATTGTGGACAGGAGAAGACATTTCGGGCTGTTGGGTGTTGGCAGGCAGGGCTCGTTGCTCAGGTTTGGGGTGAAACCTTTCAAAGATCTCATCGACAAAGGGGACGGTGTCTAGGAACAAACCAACCCATTAGCCGCCACTATACAGCCAGCGAGGATATGATGAGAACACAAGGCACATACTCTCTTTCAAAAAATCTTCGAGATTCTCCACTGACGCTTTCCTTATCTCATCGTCTGGAGCATCGGTAGAAATCAAGGCAAGAACATAGTCGGCCAATACTTCCGAATCTGCATCAGAGCTATTGAAGATATACAAATCTCTGGTTAGCAACTCTGACCTTTATAATATAATGAGACCTCATTTCAGGCGGATAAAAAAGAAAGAAGGAACGTGGAGTGAATAGAAGCAATTCTTCGAAAGCCGCCGCTAGTAATGCTATGACACAGAGAACAACCCAAAACTTGAAGTCCAATATGCAATACTATGATATATCATCCCGGTGATACATACATATCTTCGAGTTTCTTCACAACCCAAGATTTGACCTCCGCGGCCTTCTCTTCAGTGAACTGCATTGTTGCACCCCTCTAAGTCACGCGCATTAAATCTGTTTTCGCGTCTGATAGTATCTTGTATGCGCTCTTCAATGTCCGGCTATGCGCTTAAAGGTTCGAAGTACGACGTAACGAGGTGAGGATGAGTTGGTCGATTGATTCTGGGGAATAAGGTATCTCGTGCAAAAGTCCGGCTTCAAGCTCTCGCCTTACAAACGTGTATTAATCTTCTCTGAAAAAAAAAGTTGAATGGTTGGTTAAACTGGTATTTCCAAATTAGTAACAGATTAGAGCGGAATGTGTAAGATATCGACGGTCGTCTGGTCGTTCCGCTGCAAGTTCGCTTCCTGTCATTCATATATACAACATTTTCTTGTCGATGCAAAAAAGCAACCGCGCGCAAAAAAAAAAGAGCGCTCTGATAGATTACATAATACAGTCCTATCTAGCGCGTTTATTCACGTGACCTAAAGTTTTGACTAAGCCATGTAAAAGTGGACGACATTAAAACAATCGACGTCTACAAGGAGAAAAAGTGTCTACAGAGAACGAGGTTCGCTGACAACTCCTATGTATTCTCTGTGTGGGCGTTATGAATATTTTAAGATACACAAAAGGGGTTCATCAACTTAAAAAAAAAAAAAAAAAAGTCAAAACATTTAACATTACAAAGGAAAAGAGACACATGGATCAATCATAACTCTCGGCCACAACTTTGGGATATTGGTCATCTCAAGGGTGATGGGAGACTAATCGAAATGCCTGACGCAAACGGGGGGTATGAAGAGGTTGTGGAGCGAGAGAGGCAGTCCTTTTTAACTTTTATTTTTAAACCCGTTCCTTTCTTTCGCGTTTCACGCATGCCGCCGGGGAATGAAAGGCTCTTGAGCACATGCTGGCCAATTTGGATCGTTGCTAAAGTGGTATTTTGAAAAAGGTCGCATAGGCTTCTCGGCATTGTGTTTTAAATACACAAGAGCACTCTAAACATATCTTTGCGAAAAGGCGTTTACAATTTGTCGTAGTACTATGGCAGTGGGTTAGTAACTGTTTTCATGGCTAAGTCACGGGGGATGGAAACAATAACTTACGTTGGTGTAGTCTGGAACGTTCTCCTTGATACCCTTGCGCTTTCGCATTTCGGTGACGATTTGACCAGGCTTGGTGGTTGGGTCGAGGGCAGAGCCACCGGGGAGGAGCTGCCAATGGTCGAAGACGGACTGGGGGAAAGCCTGACCACCAGTGGCGGAGCGGAGATCGGCAGGGAAACCGAAAGACTCGTTGACAGGGAGGTAAGCCTTGATGGTGAAGAGAGGAGTACCGGGACGCTGCTCTTCGGCGAAGACGTGACCACGTCGTCGAGTGAGAACACCATAGATACCACCCATGGCCTGCTCTGGGACTTGGATTTCGACCAAGAAGACGGGTTCGAGGATACCGGGGTCAGCCAAGAGGGTAGCAGCCAACAAGACACGACGGGCAGTACCAATGATTTGACCGCCACCACGGTGGATAGCATCGGGATGAAGGGTGACGTCCTGGATGTTGAAGCGAATAGCTCTCATTGGCTCTTCAGCAACTGGACCTTCACGAGTAGCCCACTGGAAACCAGAGACGAAAGAATCCTTGATTTCGTTGAGGTACTGGACGGCCTTGGTCTGGTCAACGAGGACGTTGGCACCAGAGGTGTCTGGACCGAAACACCAGATCTTACGGGCATCAGTGACATCCCACTCGTATTCATCAGCGAGAAGACGGGCACGGGTCTTGATATCGTCACGGGGAGAGATCTTTCCAGCCTCAATAGCGAGAGAAACCTCCTCACCCAATGGCTGAGCAGTGACGTAGAGACGGTTGTGCTTGTTCTGAGACTTGGACAAGGCAACCATGCTGGACTCGGAGCCGACGGTCTCACGGTAGGCAACGACGGGGTCAGAGATGCGGAGGGGAACACCAGCGTGATCTTCCTCAAGATCCTTCAAGCAAATTTCCAAATGAAGTTCACCAGCACCAGCAACAACGTGCTCGCCAGACTCGTTAATCATGGTCAAGACACAAGGGTCAGACTTGGAGAGACGCTTGAGACCTTCGACAAGCTTGGGCAGATCGTTGGCGTTCTTGACCTCGACGGATCGCTGGACGACGGGAGAGACGGAGAATTTCATGACCTTCAAGTTGTGGGCGGTTTCACTGGTGGTGAGGGTACCAGACTTGAGCAAGAACTGGTCGACACCAACGAGACCAACAATGTTACCAGCTGGGACATCCTCAATGGGCTCGACGAAACGACCCATCATGAGAATGGTACGCTGGATAGCCTTGATGAAGAGATCATCCTTCTTTCCAGGAGTGTAGTTAGGGCCCTGGATACGGACCTTAAGACCGGAGCGGACGGTACCAGAGAAGACACGACCGAAAGCATAGAAACGTCCCTTATCGGAGGTTGGCACCATCTTGGAGACGTAAAGCATAAGAGGACCCTTGGGGTCGCAGTCACGGACACCAATGCAGGCCTCGTCATCAGTTGGACCTTCGTACAAGGTTTCGGCACGGTACTTCTGAGCAGTAACGGGAGACGGGAGGTTGAGGACCATCATCTCAAGAAGAGCGTCAGCAGCAGGAAGGAACTTTCTCATGATGACCTTAAGCAATGGCTTGCCCTCAAGGTCACGCTCATCAGAGGTAAGCTTAATCTCAAGCTTCTCAACGAGGGTGGCGATCTCCTCTTTCTTGGAGTGAGTGATGGCGTTGAAGATCTTGAAGATGGGGTCCAGAATAAACTGGTTGAAAGAACGCTCGAGAGTCTTGCCCTCATATTCGCTGTTCTTGGTCCACTTCTTGGTCTTTGGGTTGAAGTAGTTGTCTCCCTACGAAGCACTATTAATATACAAATACATTCAATTTGGGTAGGAATGGCATTGAGCTTACCCAAAGTCTGTCCATCATCTTATTTCTGTCAACACCGAATTTCTTGGCATATTTGACAGCGAACTGACGGATGGTGAAAGCCCATCCGTGAAGACCGGATCCGAAAGCAACGGTACCCTTCTCTGGGTAGACCTGGACATCACCGAGAGCCTTGTCAAGGTAGGTGGAGATGATGACGTTGACGGACTCGACGGTTCGGGAGAAAGATTGGTAGAGATCTTCCTTGGAGACCTGGAGCTCAAGAAGAGCACGGTCAACCTTGTTAATGATACAGACTGGCTTGATACGTTCGGAAAGAGCCTGTCGCAAGACGGTCTCGGTCTGGACACAGACACCAGAAACACAGTCAACGACGACGAGGGCACCGTCAGTGACACGGAGGGCAGCAGTGACTTCGGAGGAGAAATCGACGTGACCGGGGGAGTCAATCAAGTTAATCAAGAACTCGTTACCCTCGACCTTCTGGGGGATATCCTTAAGGTCATCCTCATCAACGAGCTTGGCGTAAAGAGAGATGGCAGTGGACTTGATGGTAATACACCTGTCTTGCTCGTCTTGACGGGTATCTGTGAAACGAGCTTCTCCAGCTTTGGCGGCCGAAATGATACCGGCACGCTGGACCAAAGAATCGGTAAGAGTAGACTTTCCGTGATCGACTGCAGTGATGCAGGAGTTAGCTGAAGTTCAAAAAAAAAAAAAGCACAAACACAGCAGGGAGGGATCCATACCGTGAGCAATAACACACATGTTACGGATGTTAGCAGGACGGTCCATCAATTGACGGATCTACACGCGCGTTAAGTTAGTCTGGCATGTCTCGAGATACCCTCTACTTCCTTCCTGTCTTCAGGGATGAGCTGCATACCTCCTCGATGGTGAAGCTGTTCCATGCCAAATCGCATTAGTAATGTGGCCTTTTTACACAAAAACATCGACAAAAAAAATACAAAAAAAAAAATCAACAGAAATAACAGGGCAGCGAGAACAGAAGACGATGTTTCTATCGAGACAATCTCGTCTCTCACAAGCCACGGGAGGTCTAGCTATGACTTACTTGACCATCTTGGCGGCTGTTTTGGAGAGAAATGCCTTCGAGGCGGGGTGTCTTTTCTGTCAGCGGCGGGTGGCTTTGTGGCTTGATATTTATCAGGATCGAGGATAACTCGACCTGATCAAGCAACGTAGAAGGGTAAGAGACTCGCAGAACAGGTGAGAGTCGGTGGGTGGTGGTGATGAGCGAAGACACCAGGGCGGGAGTTGGTGAAGAAGAGAGGAAGAGGAGGAGGAGGAAGAAGAGAAGAGAATTTTTTTCCGTCTCGCGCGCGGAAAAGAGAATGGCGGGGCTTGTGCGGTTTCTGCCAGCGGGCGAGGGCGGTAACCCAGAAGGGGAAGAGACGCTGCTGAGATAAGCAGGTGCCCCGCACTAGGCCGCTCCTGGAAGTACCTCGGAAGTCACTTGGCGCCAGCCGCAGCGCGCAAAGGTACCTGCGCGGTACTTAGTCAGCATGCCTGGTCGGACCACCAGGCTGCGGCGCTTCTTTTGGCGAGGTGAGATGGCATGACTGCTGGTACTGCTGGTGCAGCAACGACGGCGATGCTGGCGATGGCTGTGATGGCTCCGGCCGGCGTGCTCTGAGGGCTGATGGCTGGGTCACTGGGCCGGCCGACGGAAGAGACAAGGGGATGCTGGCTGTTTCCATGGACAATTACAATTACACAATAGCATTATTAATCGGAGACCATAAAGCCCGTCCGACTCGAAACTATACCTATACCTATCTATTCTACACAAGCAGGTTGAATTTTTTTCTTTTTCCCACACCAATAGCCATGTCATACAGAGAACGCCGGAGTTAAGGGGTTTAAGCAGGTTAAGAAAAGCACTAGCAAAAGAAAAGAAAGTTGCTGCAAGTTGCTGCATGCATGTGGTGCAGCCAATGGTGTCCCGTCGTCGGAAACACCCAATATCCATGGGTAGCAGGGGAGGCCATCATGACGAACCAAGAATATTCGAATATGCGTCCTCCACGTCCTTTGCAACCTCCATCAGCGTGACGATTATGATTTGATGCATAAGATTAGGTAGTCGGTCACGCTGCAGCCCAATCCATTCCAGCGGTGGCGTGGCCTCTCCCATATCTCGAAGCTGCGGTGTCTCAATTGTTGGTGGTGAGATCGCAGTATACGTATACCGTGACTGAGGGACATTTACCACAGCCGTAATCTTCTCTTGCCCATTGTATTCACCCTCTTCGCCTTCACCCTTCGGTCCGCCAGTGATCTGGACGGCCGCTTGGGGGAGTGGCTTGCCTAGCCGGGCTGCTAGAGCGCGGGAATGGGTGCTCCACATGCCTCTGATGAAGGCGATGCGAGAATAGTTCCAGCCAACGTCGACTTTGCCCTCGAACGAGCTCCTGAAACGATACTCGATGTGGTTGGATGTAGCTTGTTGCCAAGTTTCCATCAAGGAGAGCACTCGGGGAACCTTCAAGATGATTCCTCCTCGAGCACTGGTGGCACGGCTCACGATCTGGTCCACCGTCAAGTCATTTGCATCTGCTGGCACTGAGCCGCCACCAACGCTAGACAGAGCAACCCGGAGCTCTCCCAGCGTCAGGCCGAGGCCAGTGTGTATCTTGCCGCCTTGAATCCCAACTGAAAAGCGTGCTTCAGCGCCAAGTGCTTCTATTTGGAAAATCTGCGCGTCACGGAATGTATTTGGGAATGCTCCAACTGTGACAGTATGCAGCTTGACCACGACGGTTGTTTGGAGGGAAATTGGTAGGTTCATAGCATCTTTATCATCCTTGACCGTCGGTCTCGTCACTGGCTTTTGAGGAGCTACCCCGAGCGAGAGCTTTGTCCTGTGCAAGGCATCTTCAACCTCTTTTAGGGATTCTTGGAACGCCTTGCGCTTTTCCCCTATCAAGCGTTGGAATGTCTGATATAGACCCAGTACCTGCGAAGCCGTAATAGTAGTACAGAAAACATGCAGTTTGTCTCCTTCAAGCATGCTAACCAGGCGGTCGTTACTCTTTCCTTCGTCCTCTCGGACATTATACATGAAAAATTCGAATGAGGTCACGTCGGCGATGATAACAGGCAGGTATTCAAAAGAGACATCTGCCTGTAGCTTGCCAATTCCGACTGCCGCCTGGATGAGAGGAGTGTGGCCAGCTGAGATCACACCACCAGGCCATTCAATAGATGTGCGTACCCTGAACTTCGAGAGCTCTACAAACCCGGTCAGCCGCCCTTCGTTTTTGATCGAGACGGCTTCAAAGCCAATGCACAGGTTTTGCTCCCAATCAGAAGTCTTCTTTGACGATAACCAAAGGTTCTTTATTGAAAACTCCGCCTTGCCTATCGTTTGACCCAGGTCGAGTTGTATGTCCAGCGAGTCTATTGCCAATGTTGAGTTCCATGGGAATGCCCCAGTAGCTGCCATTTGCTGATACCGCTGAACCATATATGCCTGGACTTCTGGAGATGGTTCCTGGGTTTGTACTGGTCGTTTGAAGTGGTCACTTGGAGGCTTCCAAATTTCTCGGAACAGAAGGAAGTCCTGGGCCTGTCTCGAATTCATGAATAGTCTCGTTGGGCTGACCTTGAGAATGGCAGAAATACCACTGCTAGAACTCACGTGTTTGCTGTTCATCATTGATACAACTATAGAATCCACATTAAAGCTCGCCGTAGGGTCGTTGGAGTAGACGTGTTTCACTGATGCCCGTAACTTGTTGAAGGCTATGAGCACAGCAAAAAAACGGCGTTGTTCCTCAGACTGCACCGTGTTGACCGTAATATTCACATCTTCAAAGCCGGCAGAAGCTTCCACTCGTGCAATGGGCTGGCAACTCAATGTAAATTCCTGTTTGCGGATCCAGAGCCCAATGCTCAATTTGCAGCTACCAAGGATTGTGGTGGGATCCATGGACTTATCCTGAGGAGGTTTTTCGGTTTCTTCACTTCCAACAGCTGGTTTGTCGGTTTCATCTTTTCCTGCAGATGGCTCTTCGGCACCAGCTTTTGTAACTTGACTATCCCTCTTTTCTTCTCTGCCAACGACGTCTCGTATACTTGATGAAATCCGTGTAAGTAGAGGCATCACACTTGGATGCAATACGTTGGAAGAGGCTTCAACCTTCATCTCTGCTTCAAGGATTGGAGTATCTGCTTCTGAGCCCTCGAACCGGATTTTCAAAGCCACACCAGGGGCTCGGAGTGTTGCCTTGGACACAGAGTCTCCAGTCCAGGCTTGTCCGTATCGGAAATCAGTCGAACCAATGCTGCTTCTATTGCTTGGGGGACGTGGTGTACTATCACCAGCATTACGCCTTTCTTGCAGTGTGACAATTGCTCCATCAAAATTAGTATCGATGAAAACAGAGTCCAATTGCTTAAATCCGAGAGATTCCTTCCCAACTTTAGGATTCTCACGGAACTCTGTTGTCCATAATGACTTAGCTTCACGGACTCTTTCAACAGCAGATGCCATTGACTTTTGCAGATGACTAGCCGGAATGATAAAGTCGGATGTAGCCTGCAAATCAAGAGCTTTTCCAGCAGCGTTCAATGCCAACTTCCACTTAGACTTGACAGACACAAATGAAACATTGAACACTGCCTCTGGAAGTAAGGCTGAGTTTTGGGATCGTTTCTTTTTGTCGTGGGTTACTGGTACCATCTGTAGCTGCATTTGCTGGATACGCAGCCTGGCAGCGTTGATCTCCTTCGTCGTAAGCTCAACCCTACGAATGGAGAAAACGAGATCTTCCGCACCAGTGTCATGGCGAGTGGAGGGATTCCGGTTTTTGCCAGGGGAGGTATTTTCTAGGACAAGCCAGCTAATTTGAATGTTGGAAAGCTCAACAGAGTATGTCGCATTCAGAAAATCGGGAGTTCCTTGACTGTTATCGCCGCTGGCACTAGGTTCTGCGGGAGAAGCGGTGGTATGGGTTATCTTTCTATGTTTCCTCCTAAGGAACGAGAGCCTGCGGCTTTTTCTCAGGCGTGCAATATCTTGAGACAGGTCAATTGTCTTTATACCTTCCTGTAAATGAGCGACGATGTCAAGTACAAGCGAAGCCGTTTCGGCAGACATATCAATCTCAAGCCCCGAGCTTTTCAAGTGAAATAATTGCATGGTTTTTCCATCTGGCAAATCCTTGAAAGATCCGGAAAATTGAGCACCAAAGGCAACTTTTCCATAAGAAAAGCTATCATGCATGCTTGTCCTCTGAACATTGACGCTAATTTGGGCCACGATAATATTGAATTCTGGTCGTGCGTTGCGAACTCCCTGAATGGGAGAGTTTTCGACATGCACCTGAACAGACTTAAATTCAATGTTCATATCTGCGGTGTGGTCTCTGGTTCGTAAACCAGGGGAAGAGGCATGAGTATTGATTCCAGCTAGCGTGAGCCGTACTTGATATACAGGCCCTTTCTTTTTGGCCTTCTCTTTTGGTTGAGTAGCTCTGCCGTTCATTAATACCTGCTCGAGGTGTGAATTCAAGGCCTTTCCATCATGGCTTAGGTCATCAATGAAATGCGATATCTCGGGCCCATTAAGGGCACCGAGGAGGTTTTGCACAGCACTCACGTCCAGATACAGAACTTCAATGGTGGTGTCTGCATCTATGATAATCGGGTTGGTGGTCATATCCAATCGCACCCTCCCATTGATTGGTGGTATTGCTGTTGAACATAAAGTGCGTAGGCTTCCATCTTTGTTGGAATAGATTCTGTGAATACTATTCTTGATGTCATAATCCACCTCAAATTTCATACGACCAAGAGGTGTGACGGATAACCGTGCTACATCTCCTTCAATGGTGTAGGCAACTGATGGAAGAAGGGAAATGCGGATTTGGTAATCATCAAGGAATGTCGCAACATGAAAATAATGGATTTCTTCCTCAGATGATGCTGAAGTAGGGCTTTCTTCTGATTTAACGTCTGACAAGGAAGAAACCATTTTGAGAATTTGCTTGACTTCATCTTCAACCACACGGTCAGCCACATGGATAAGCTCAAGGGGGTTTTCAGTTAATTCATATCTCAGCTGGTGACAGGTTGCAGCACATTTCCAGTCATGCTCCAATAGCGCGTTGCGTTTTTGCGACCGGCGAGATACGAATATGTTTGGGTTGTGAAATTCCCATTCCATGAGAGGGCTCGAGTGACTGATAACCCGAGCAGAGGACAATTTAGAAGCTAACATGGCGCTTATTGTTTCTTTACCCAGTGTTGTACTTGGCAAGTGAATAACGGATGCTTTCATCCCACGCCCTACCAATTCAATCTCCAGGTTGATTCCATCTATCCAGACAGAACCTTTGTCTGCGATAAGAAGAACATGAGTTTCGTATTGGATTGCATGCTCGGGTTTAACGCCGTATCTTGATTTGCCCGTTTCCTTTCTTTGAAGAGTCGTTGCCTTGGAGCCGAGGTTATCATTACTCTCCAGGATCGTTTCAATGAGCTGGCATAATTCCCAGTTCAGTTGCAGATATGCATTGGAACAGTGATTCTGTATAACTAGCAGTCCATCCTTTGCAGAAGACGACGCATCTTGACTTTTAGCTCCAAAGCGGATTGTAGTGGACATATTCTCCACACGGAAGCCATTATGCCGCGGGGTTTGATCCATTGAAAGATGAACTGACCCAAGATATATAGCAGCATCAATCGCTTTCAAGGGGCCGGCTGTTTCGTCAGTTGTGGCGGCTTCACCCCAAAGAGCCTTGATAATGAGATTTTTTTCGATAGGGGCTAATTCCCAGGCACGCCAAGTTTCAAACACCGACAATATGGCATCTTTAGCATCCTCCGGATAGGAAACATCAGACTTTTGGCATTCTTTCTCAAGTTTGCCCCGTTGCTCAGGCGTAATTGATTTGTATATATTTCGAATCCTTGATATTATCTTCCAAGCGTCTTCGAGTCTTAGATGTGGCTTTGTGGCCCTCAAGGCGTCGGATAAAAGTGTCATAAAGTGCGGCTCTGGCATGTCTACGCCGGCCTTTGTGAGGTAATGGATAAGATAAAGAAGTCGGTCCTCATGGGCCTCAAAAATCCGTTGGAAAGTGGCTGATAGAGATTCCACCAATTTCATTGTTCGGTTCAACACAGGCTCAATCCTCGCAACCGATTCATTTGATGACATCAGGTCAATATTCTGAACTTGGAGACGAGACTTTATATCTTTGCTCCCAAAAAACCAGAAAGCTGTGTCGAATACTTTGCATACGCATAATCTGACATCTGAATGGGTCTCCATGTTCTCTTCCCTAACCGTAGCCATCAGTGAGCGCATTACTATGTGAGCCGTGAGAGAAGTCTTGGGCTTCGCAAAGTCTGTAGCATCTAAGGAGGAAACCTTTTCACGAATTAGAGCCCGAATATACGATATATCGAGGTCGAACTGGTCTCTGAACGGGCCGGCAGCCCGGCCAGACTTTAACATGGTGTTGAAAAATCGTACACGGCACGAAGGAAGCTCAATATTGAAAGAAGATATCTTTTTTATTTTCTTAATAGCGGACTTTTGCGCTGCAAGTGCAGCACTGGTCACCTTCGCTTGGAATGCATCCAGGATCTCCAGGGGCTTACGTGGCTGCAGTGAGTCTAGCAAGCAGGCCACGGCGCGTACTCCTTCTATGGAGGCGAATCCAGACAAACCCGGTGCCATGCTGCAATTGATGCATGCTTGAGCGCCAGCCAAAAACTCGTCAGCATAAGAACGTCCAAAACCAGCATTCAGAGCCTGATTCCGGCCGATAAAAACTTCAGAATTGGATGGTATTGGAGGAACATTTGTCTCATCAAGTTGGACATGGTAAAATGAAAATCTTGGCATTGCCCATGTTGTAGAGCAATGTCCAGCACGGCGGCCTTGGGAAACATATTGGTCCGGGGTAGGATTTAAACTAGAAGTTAGGGGAATAGTTGTCGCATCAGGAACTTCGTTCAGAGGAGAGTGATGTGGTTCCTGGGTAGCTTTAGAGTCTGCCGGAGATTGAATAGGTTCGGGCATTGAAGGGACAGGCATTGTAGGAGGAATAAAAGAGGGATATAAATTCTCTCCAGAGGCCAATTCAAGTTCTTTAAACACAAGCCATGGAGTACGGTGGGTCCGCGAGTCATGTTTCCTGATATGGTTTTGTTGCAGAGAGCGATAATAATCAAAGTCTTCTCTTTTCCCCAGTGTGCTAAGCTTAACCGCAGTACGGAAGCAGGCATAAGTTTTGGCTGGCGTTTGAGATGCACTTCCTGGGGTTACTGACGTCCGATCGACAACTGCCAGAACAATGTCGGGGACAGTCACATCGACAAATAATGACATTTTCAAGCCACATCTGTCATTAAACTCCACGTCAATTGTCCCGGTACTGAAAAGAAACGCAGACTTTTCTGCTAAGATCCACACTTTGATAGATTTCACATTTGCGCGCAGGAAAGTAACATCATAAACACCGGTTTGTATGGGAGGCAAGGCATTCTCATCATCGTCGAATGAGAAAGCTAGAGATTCAAACGCCGATTTAGCAGATTTTATGAATGAAGGAGAACATTCTCCCACGATAGATCCCACTTGAAAATCCCAGTTGCAGGCATATGTAGGCTCAGTTGGTGGTAGCCCAAAAAGTCTATGGCCAAAAATGCCAAGCCCATTTATATAGAGCTGAGGACCAGACCGGACAGCTGAGGTGCCTGGCTTCTCCGACAGAACAGAAACTTCTAGGGGAGATAACGAGCAGTGGAAATCCATGTAATAGTTTGTGAATCTTACATCCAACTCTAGACTTGTTGCTTTTAATGCAAGGCTCTCATGTCGGTCGTATAGACCAGTGGGAAGGAGAACTTTGATATCCTCGGCTGCAATGTGAAGAATAACATCAAGCCCATTGGTATGCGGTGCAGGGTTGGAGCCATAAATACCCTGGGTCGCTGTCGAATTGGCTGCAGCTCTATGTTCATCGAATGTCTTGAAATGAATAGTTCTACCAAAGTAGTTTTCATTGACATCAAGGAATTGCTTCAGGATAAATCCGTAAAGGTACAGATATGGTGCAGTACCAGATAAGTTAATAATTGCAACGTCTGTCACCTTTGGTGAAGTTATACTGTGCCATGTATAACTTCCGTCAATTTTTAGGGTGTCCAACCCGCCAACAGGTCGATCGTCCAAGAATGTACGCTGGGTATTCCATAGGGGCGTAGAGAGTTTTAAGTCGCCATTTGAGCCTTGAATATCAAATGTAGCGATATTACGGCTAGCTCTGTGATGAATAACTGGGATCTCCACGCGAGCGGTTAATATTTCTCCTTCGATAATCAAGAACGAATTATCATCGAAGTCGGAGGGATTATTTATAATATTCAAATCATTCACGTTTACCATGAGTTTGAAATCAAGAAAGGCAAAGGAAAGCTGATATTTAATCGGAACGAAGGTATAATATTCCTGGAAAGGTCCCGATGTCCAGTCCGAGATGAGGTCGGTAAGTAATATTAGGTGGTCCCATAGTAAGAACAGTTCCATATTGGTACTCTCTACATCAACGGACCAGTTGTGCAGGCTATTCCACCGAAGAGGATTTGAGAGATCGCAGGAGATAAGCTGACGATCACTTTGCCACAACATACCATGATTCACGCTGGTGGTCATTTTGGTTTGGCGCAGGTCAATGTCAACTTTGTTGCAATACCCATGTCTACTCGCAAACATTGCCATTGAATACACGATGGTTGAGCCGGGCCCTGCTCTGAGAGATAGCCAGCCAAAAGGCCGAATATCTGGCCCTTGAGTTCCTGGGTTGTCGGCTTCATTCCCGCGAGAGCGGTCCTTGTCCTTTTTCTTCATTCGAGAAGCTCCTCGTGAACGGTCTGCCCGGCCTCTCCATTGCCAATCCTTCGAGGCCTCCCTTGTGGGTATGCGGAGTATTGTAGTTTCTTCAATGAGGATATTCAAAACGAAAGCTGCACTCTGTCTCGTTTCTCCAGGCTTTAACATAGGCGTAATGTGTGAATCCCGGTATGAATTTGGCACAAACACACTTTGGAGATTGATCCGTTCACGGTCTGCCCATGGCCCGTAGTTAAGCAGACCGCCACGTATGGTTAAGTCCATTCCCCATTCAGGGGCCTCTGCACCGTTGATGTTATGGGGAGTCAACCTATCCGGGGAATCGGGTTTTGCACTCGATATTGCAACAGGGCCCCCAATGTCCCAGTAATACCGAAAATACATACTGGGAGAGTCTAGTAGCGTTGAGAAACGACCATACTCTATTGAGTTCCATCCTTCATAATCATCTTGCTCTTCCTCGTCAAGATAGCGCGTTAGGCCCAGCCAGCCATCTTGATGGACCGCTCTAGAAACAGGTCTGTCTCTTTCATCATGCCTGGGATGGAATGATTCGACAGATCGTTGAAAGTAGGGGATCAAATCGCGAACGCTGGCCCACACTCGGTGCCTATGATCGCGATACCGTCTATGTAAGCTGTGCACGTATCCGCGGTTTCTAGACTCCTCTTCTTCTGGGGTTTCCATTTCATGAACTGCGGCCAACTGCGATTGTCTGTAGTCCGGATTAGGTTTCATATGTATGACAGGGTGGGAGAGGTCATATTCAAATATTTGTTTGTAAATATCGAGGGGGCCAGAGCGTTCAGCATCGATTTTTCCGACGGCCTTGTCAAACGTCAAGGTGAGTATGGTTTTTGTGTTCTCGTTACCCAAAGCCAATGCGCCCTTGTAACAATTCATGGATATTGGGAAAAACGAAAAGATCCGAGGCCCAGTGGACATCTCCCTATGCTGAGGTATAGAAGAGTCTCTGGTGCTTGATGAAGTCCGCCGTTTTTGGGAATTTATTTCTTTTCTAGAAGAGGGAGTTAAGGGGTCGGAAGGGCTTGAAGCGGCCACTTCGTCGACATTCTCTTCCTTGGGGCCTGAGTGCTCATGTTGCGCATTCTCTCCATTGTCAGCTACCGACGAGGCGCTTGCCCCATCAGGAGGCGGCACCAATCCAAACCCAGCGAGAATCGAATCATAGGCAGGACTCCGGTTATACACAAACCACTCTAGACCATTGAGGGTGATTTCGATTCTAGCGGGTGTCTCTTTTCCATTTGCTGCATGGTTACCTCCGTTTTCGCCCTCGCCGCTTGCGCCCGCTGCTGCTGCCTCGCATTCCGGAGGCTTGGGCTTGCTCTTCACATGGCATGTATCCACCGGCAGCTCTGGCCTAGACCAGAACCTCCAGGTAAGATAGCCAGTTTGGACGTGAATGGTCTCGTTTTCGCCATGATATCGTATCCCTTTGAAAAATATTCGGCCTGCCAGCAATGATATTTGGAGCGCATGTATGTCTATGTAGACTCGGTAGTAATGCCAGGTATAGGCGCGGATGGCATAGGATACGAGGGTCGCAAACAGCCGGTTGAAATAAAAGAGGAAGAAGAGAGTGCTATCACATCAACGGTCCATGGTCAGAAATCCCGGCATCCATCCCCTTTTGTGGAGGTCATCAAAACGTACAGAACTCCGCTCACAATCAGCTCAATGAGGAAGACCCTGTATCCACGATTATCAGCAACAAGCCAGCCACTCGTGCAGGCGATCAACGCACCAGTTGAATCGAGGGACCGGCGTAAGCGACTCTGGGGTCAGCTTGCCGTCCGCAATCGGGTGCAGCGGTGAGTAGGACATTGGTCATATGCATCTCGAACGGCTCAGTCGCATCGCCGACACAGGTTGGAAGACAAGGACAGCTTGCTCCAAAGCAGCACCATCGCACATTCAGCCCATCAACTTGTCCTCACAGCCATTCCAAGTGCATATCAAGCCTGTGTGTTGTCGTTGAAGCCGTCGATGTTTGCTCCCCAGCACTCTCACGTTGTAAGTCGATAGTTAGTTAACTAGTGAGCGAGGAAGAAGGGGGCTCCGCGACGTCACGCGTTTTTCCTTAGCTAATTTTTATTTTTATTTTTTTCAGCCAAACAAACGATCTAGAAGCTCGCCAGGGATGAAGCTTTGCTTGTCTACGAGCAGCATCATTTCTCATGTTTATCCTGCTGCCTTCGCGGGCCTGACATCCTAGCAACAGAGACGGATACCGAGCAGTAGCTACAGAAGGCCCAGGTTTACTGCGCGAGGGCCGGTTTGTTGTTTTATTCGACATTGGCTGGTCTCAGATGGCCAAAGGCTGAACGAGGATGGTATCTTGACCGGCACCACCGCAGTCGCATAGCAACCAGAGGCAGCATGATGCTCTTCAGCTCGAATACTGGAGGCACAGGCTCCAGCCTGGCTAAGGCAGCCATTATCGTGGCCGGAGTGGCCTCGCTGATGGCTTCTCTCATCTCGCTACTGTACTTCTGCCCTTTCCTGTCCGCCTACTTAGGCCGCAAGTAACTGACATGTATCAAATATATCAGGTCCATCTGGCTACAGACGTGAGCTCTTCCAATATACTCCCATGCCTGCTATTGACTCGGTTACTGAAAGAGCTATAGTAAAAACTACCGGAAACCTCTCCTCCAACGATACGTCGTCAGAATACTTTTGATGTCAGTGAAAAAAGACTGGCCAGTCGGGAGCTTGAATCTCTTGCTGACACCCCGTTAGGGTACCTATATTTGCGATATCATCTTGGACAAGCATAGTTTCGTTGAAAGCAGCAGCGTGGGTTGCACCTATTCGAGATATCTATGAAGTAAGCGCGGTGCCTTTCCATGTCACGGTGGGAATATATAGGCTGATTCAGGCTTATCACTAGGCATTTACCATTTACACCTTTTTCCAGCTCCTGATCAACTTTCTCGGAGGAGAGAGGTCACTGATAATTATGACCCATGGCCGTCCTCCGATACAACACACCTGGCCTCTTAATAAATGTCTCTCAAAGATAGACATATCCGATCCGTATACCTTTCTCGCAGTGAAGAGAGGGATTCTACAGTACGCATGGCTAAAACCGATTCTTGCATTGGTTACCATCATTCTTAAAGCAACTGGAACCTTCCAGGAGGGCTACATTGGCCTATCCTCCGGATACCTGTGGGTTGGGATTATCTACAATCTCAGCGTCACAATCAGTTTATATTCTCTGGCGTTGTTTTGGATCATTATGAATGACGATCTCAAGCCTTACAGGCCAGTCCCGAAATTCCTGAGTGTCAAACTCATCATATTCGCGTCCTATTGGCAAGGGTTCTTTCTTTCTATCCTTCAGTTTCTAGGAGCAATTCCTTCTGGACCCGAAGGGTACTCCCCGAACAACATGGCAGCTGCAATTCAGGATTTATTGATTTGCTGCGAGATGCCAATCTTTGCACTTATGCACTGGTATGCATTCTCATGGCATGACTACGCAAATGCGTCAATCTCCTCCGCTCGAATGCCGGTAAAATACGCGATTCGCGATGCATTCGGAGTAAAGGATCTCATTGAGGATACCAAGGAAACTTTCCGGGGTGAAAAGTACCAGTATCGATTTTTTGATTCAGAAACGAACGTCATTGCCCACGAGGAATCCCGATCACGGATGGCTCGCGTGATGGACGGCATGCGATACGAAAGAGGAGGAAAGGCAAAGTATTGGATCCCCAAGCCTAAAGAGGCGAATAGCCGCACACCACTATTGGGACCTGAATCGTCATCCCGGAGGACATCCCATGCCAGTTCGAGCCGTATAAGGGACGAAGGCCAGCGAACGTATGACATCGAGGAGCCTACTCTCAACGAGGATGATGAAATCTGCTTTGAGAATGCGCGTAAACTAGAATTTGGCGACTGGAATGTATGTAGCCATGCTTGGTATCAAGGCTTCAGGCTCGGCTGTGCTAACTGTGATACAGTACCCCGTCATAACAACAAACGAAGTATACAGAGAACAGGTGTGGCACTCTCGTGCATCCATGTACTCGAGCCGACAAGGATCAAGTGAAGGAAATCAGATAAGACGGCCTGGCAACCGCCAAAGCAAACGTCAGCGTTCTGCAGAAGGGCAGTCCGGCTCAGCATATAGTAACGTCAAGGCAGACAAGGGCAAGCAGCCGGCCGCTCTAACCAGAGGGACAAGCCGGATGAGCCAATTGAGCAGCTCTTCCCGCCAGCTTGCAGACTTGGTCGATGATGCAGACGAGACCGCAACTCAGGGAGTAAATGATCAGCTTCCTCGTGATACCGTTACACGAGGTTATGCACAGGAACAGCAATCCATGTGAGTTTCTTCAGAGGCAAAAGAAAAAAAAGAGAGAGAGCGAGAGCGAAAGAGAGAGATCCCTTGAATTGGAGAAATATGTTGCCACTAACATCAAGGCACCAGGAACACTACACACCACGCTAGCAAAGCATCGCAGCTCCAACCAGAGCAAAGCGAAGCCCTTGACTATTCTAATTATAATACTGATCACGACACGCATGATCACACCAGCGGCTTCCAACATGACGGATCCAGGCCGGGACCAGAGGGGTACAGCGGTGTCTTTGACGATGAACATGACGCCTGGAACACCTCTGGTGCGACCAGATAACTAGATGGTTAGCCTCCCGTTACACATTTGGTGCATAGTAAATTAATTTCTTGGAGAAGCAAATTTCGAATCTGCGGAGTTATTGCGTGTTTTTCCCCCTGGATTTACCTCCCCCCCTCCCCTGGCATCTCCTGTATATCTGTATATGTTGTTTCTTTTTAATCTCAGGAAAGTCACCCGTTCTTCCTGTTGCAAGCGTCCTTATGCTTTCTTTTTCTCTCCTCTCTTCTCTTCGTTTCTTTCTTTTTCGGCTACTCACCGTTCGCTTCTCGGTTCACGACCTTCCAGCAGCTTTCTCCAGCCTGTCGCTCCCCATCTGAGCTAAGATTGGACTGCTGTGCAGATCTGACACCGCGGAGGATGGCTTCAACCCGCCGTCGATTGGACACTGCCTCACCGGCCGGGATGTCCCCTGCTCGCTTCCCCTCTCATTTCAGCGAACGGGAGCAGATTCCAAGCCCAAATGCCCGACATCCTTAACCCCTTGGCGCTGCCGGTGTTATAGTTACAACACTTTAATACCACACCAGGTTTGCATACGCACTGTCATCCCGCCTGCTCTCAAACATCGCGAATTTCCACCCTAAAAGTGTGACGGAGCCATGTCGCCTGCATACACCGCCTGTCCATTGGCCAACGCTCATGCAAGGCGCCAGCGCCTGCCCCTCTCTGATATGAAGGGAGGTCCCACAGACTGGCTGCTGGGAGCCCGTCCTCCCCAGGGTGCGTTTCTCATATATGAGGAAAGCTTCGCGCCCGGAATTATGTCTAAATTCTCTTTTTAGAGAAGCTTGCTTCGCTCTTTTGCCGGCTTGTCCATCGTCGCTCTGAAAAAAGTTCCAGGAGAACCAACTGCCATGGGCACAGGATCTCAAGCATAAGAGGATGATGCTGCTGGAGTGAGCAAGCTCAATGTTCACGGCCTGGCTTCCCTCTTGCTCATGGTGCATCTGGTCAGAGGTCGTTGAGCAGGCTCCCTCTCTCCAGGTGCACAACGACACAAGTAAGTAACTAATTACAAAGTGGCAGGTCGGGTTGTGCATGCTGGAAGTATCGAGGCTACAATGCACGGGGTCAATGGGAAGGCCGAGCTAACTATATCACCTATAGGCGCTCAAGAAGATGTCATCGCAGTATGCGATGAGCAGCCCCTTCCGGTTGCTCCTATGAAGCTGGTTCTTTACGACGACATCCCCAGTAGTCCTCGTCGTGCCGATTCACGGGCTTCGTTGCTGCCAAATCTAGTTACCGAAACCAGAAGTCTAGCTTCTAGAGCGTCTAACAGAGCGAGCCTCTTAGTCAAGCACAAGAAAAGATCAAAAACCACCCCCGTCCGCAAATTAAAGATCAGTGGTCCGACAGATTTTCGTCATCTCACTGCTGGAAGCACCCCTACTCCTAGACGCCGCCGTCGATCCTTTCGACCTCTAGAATTGAGCATCTATGTTGAAGGGAACCAATTGCCAGATCTGCCGGCATTTGACACTTTTGGTCTTGATGACTTCGATCTAGAAGGCTTTGGCCAGGCTAGCTCTCGGTCTACGGGCACAACTACAGACTCAACCACAGACCCAATCTTAGCCCCACCGCCAAAGGCTGTTTGTATGCCAGATCAGAAAGATGACCGCCGACGCTCAGAGTCAACTTCATCTCCATTCGCAGTTGCTCGTAAACCAATAGGCACATCTTCCGCTAGAAACTCACTATTTATCGAAGTTCACGACCGCCGTCATACGATACCAGACCCAGAAAAGCTGCAGGAGATACAGAATGCCATATCTCCTCCCCGAAGGAGCAGTGAAACGTTGAACGGCTACCCGCTCTCATCGCTTGAAGACCTTACCGACCTGAAGCAGACAGAATCAGAAATTACTCCATCTTCTGTCAGCCCAAGTAAAGGCCGTAACAGCTCAAGTGTACCAATACCAACACACTACCCTACTCGTTCTCGTACCATTGCAGAATGGTTTGCTGCCAAGTCCCACCAAGGTCGCCCACCCTCAAGCTTCCGTTTCGATACCTCGCATGCAAGAGCACGTACACTCAGTGGTTCAACGATGGTCTCATTAGCCAATGCATCCACCGCAGGATACTCATCACGAAATCCTTCGCTCTCGAGCTCGGTGATGATGGGAACTACCACACAGTCACCTCTCAGCTTTCACGCATTAACAGAGAAGGACTATGAAATCTGTGATATAGCAATGGGCTACAAAACTTCATCCCAGGAAGCCTGTTCTACACCTAATGAAAAGCGTGAATCCCAAACACTCACCGGTAAAGACCCGTACTACGAAATACCCCTTGGCCCAAATGATATCGGAGTTGCATACTGAGGGTTTTCCTTTCTCTTTCCAACAATCTTATTTTTTCTCTTCCTCTTGATCTACACTTTTGGGTGTAGGAGGCGTTGTTTACCTTGCCTGCTAAAACCTCCCATTGTTCTTATTTTTAGCACTCGATTCCCCTCCTGATTGTTGTTTAATTTTATTATTATATATATTCCCAGTTTCTATCCCCTCGCTTTGTGGGAATTATCGGGAGGCGCATGAATTCTTGATATGGCGGGGAAAACGGGGTGGCACATATGTTGTAATGAGCAGTGGAATCTAGGAGGAAAGTTATACCCCATGGAGTATCCGGCAAGATGCTCTCTGATTGCTCGATAAATTTAGTTAATAGTTAAACTAATAGGGCATAACTATTTTCAAAGTTATCAATCATTCCTCATCACTCTACAGATATCTATTGTTCGGTTATCGAAGCCATGGCTTTTTTAATAGCAGGAATAGCTGCTCTGATATCATGCTCACTGACGTTCAAATAGGTTGCAAACCGAACTGTCGACGGACCCATTGCCCCCCCTTTAACCCCCAGAGATTGCAATTTTGCCACAAAATCCGCAGCTGCTGGGCGTCCCTCCCCATCATTCACCTCGAAATAAACCAGGTTGGTTTCCACTTCGTCCAGCTTGATGCTGACACTGGGAATAGCGGACAATAATTTGGCCAACAACCTGGCATTTTCGTGGTCCTCCGAAAGACGTTTAATATTATGGTCGAGAGCATAGAGCCCCGCTGCTGCGATGATACCAGATTGCCTCATTGCTCCTCCAAACCTCTGCTTTAACCGCCACGCCTTTCGAATGAAGTCCGCAGATCCACATAGAACAGCCCCTATCGGACACCCAAGCCCTTTGCTTAGATCAATCCAGACCGAGTCGAAAGATTCAGCATATGCAGCTGCCGAAATTCCAGTAGCAGCAACAGCATTAAAGAGGCGGGCGCCATCCATATGTGTTGCCATCCCTGCTTCTTTGGCAGTTGCAGCAACGTCCCGGAGCGTGGATAGAGGCCATATCGCTCCTCCGCCGAGGTTTGCCGTCTGTTCAACACAAAGCAGTCTACTTTCAGGGAAATATCGTGAAGGGGCTCTGATAGCACTCTTAAGTTGCTTCGCCGTAAAGATTCCGCGCTCTCCGTCGATTGCATGAATCATTACTCCCGAGTTCGCAGCGGGGCCCCCTGTCTCGTAGTTGACAATATGGCTTGTTCGCTCACAGACGATTTCATCTCCTGGTCGGCAGTGGACGTTGATTGCGATTTGGTTACACATGGTGCCTGATGGGAGAAACACTGCATCCTCTTTTCCAAGAAGCTTTGCTACCCGTTTACATAGCTCTGCGGTAGTTGGGTCTCCATTGTGTTGTTCGTCTCCTAGTTCCGCTTTTATCATGAACTGCTTCATCTGCTCAGTTGGCAGAGACTGGGTGTCACTCTTGAGATTGATGACCTTTGGCTGACTCATTATTGCCACAGAATGTATCTTGATTCAACAATGGCTGATTTGATTGATGTAGGAGGATCAATTTGGCTGCCTCTTTTACCTTCCACCGAAGTTGAGCAGAGCACCCTTTTATTACTCTTCGAAAAGGGGCTCCGAATATCAAGGAGTGCTTCAGTTCTACCATCGTGAGTGATTTGTAAGAGCAAATGCCTCGGTAATCTTTATAACTCTTCCTAACACGCCCTTCGAGAGGTAAATTCGTGAAACTCGACGATTCTTTGTGATAACCGTCGAGGCTTCTCGATCTGATAACGTAGATCTGATAAGATTTCCGGAACCTTGCGCGCAAGGCGAAGAGCCGCAACATCTGATTGGTCATTCACCTGGCGAAAGTTTTGTGTTCGGAGTTGAATCTACATGGCTCGCTCTTTTGATTCACGGATTGAGGAGAGATCAAGCAGTGTGTACGGGTCCATAGCCGGCTCTAGCCAGTAGACAAGAAAGGGTGATTTACATTCCTGAAAATGACCAAATCCGTGCAATACTTGTTGGGGAAAAGTATATTAGGGCGGAATATAATTAGCTACGAAGAAATATACAACAAATCCTTGATCTTTGATATACAGATATCTCGGGTATATAGCAGGGAACTGAAATAGAAAAGTAATAAAAATATTGAAGGAAATAAAATGAAAGGATTAGCACTTGCAACCTTTAGTCCTCGCGAATCTAGTCATCAAGTATCTGGGGCTCATTTGATGCCCTTGGGATATCGCCAGTATCCGGCTGGAGGCCGAGAATCTTCCATGTCTTGCCCATTACGCCCTCGTCTCTGTCAGGTGCCAGCCCTTTCCGAGAAATATCGGGAAAGGCCGCATGGTCCACAGGAAAACTAGCTGGAGCACTTGGGTTGCTTGTTGGCTGGACTCGTCTCGTGATACCAGAGCCAGCATTCAGCTTCTTCGTCTTCCTCTCTTTAACAACTTCGTCTTTCCATTGGCTCCACTGCTCATAATGTTCACGTTGCTTCATGGCATGATATTTCGGAGTTGATTTGACAGGGCACCATGCAAGACGGTTTGCAGGATCTGAAGTGCTACTTGCCTTGAGATCCACGAGTTTTGATTCCTTAGTTAACTTCAGTAAGTGACTAAGGATGTCGCGGCATTCGGCAGCCTGCTTGTGTCGATGATCGGGGTCCTGCTCATTAACCGAAGGCTTGGAACGAACCAAAGGAACGTCAAGCCAAGAGCGCATATGGTTGCTTCTCTGTACAGAATACGGATCAAGAAGGTGGGCTCGCTTATTGTCATCCCGAATATAACGAATAGCGGATTGAAGGCTGGTGACTTCCGCCCGTAAGGCCTCGTTTTCTTTCATGACTGATAATGAAGCCGCAGCGTTTACAACCCCTCCTACGCCGCTGCTTCCCTCAGAATCGGAAGCTCGTTTCAGTTTTTCGAAGCGGCTTCTGTACTCATCCCGCTCTCTTTCGATTGCCTGCATATTTTGAGATTGTCGTTCAACTAGAGCAACAAGCTCATTCTCTTTGGAGTGTAGATTCTCTATCTCAGCTTCCAAGTCTTTGACAACAGCTGCCTTTTTACCAGCCTCACGCATACGTGCTTCAAGGAGTTCGATCTTGATAGACTGCTCCTCAAAGACTCTGTCTTTTGCTCCGAGAGCATTTGACGCCTCACTCAGTTCATTCCTTAAGCGTCTGATCTCTTCTTCAGCATCCGGTGAAGTCTCCTGACTTGCCTTAAGCATCTTTGAGCGAGCAATCCATGGGGATTGTCGTCGATCAAACTCAACTGTCTGAGACAAATCGGAGGAAAGATTCGATGTCTCATCAACATAACCTGTCAAAAGACGAAGTTTATTGGCGATAATTGCAAGGGCGTCTTTTGAATCGCTGTCTCCAGGTGATCCCTCAGGAATAGAAGCAATCGCATCAGACATACTAGTCAACACTTCTGGGTACGTGAACGGTTCAGTGCGATCGTCATCATCGACAAGTTGTAGGAAACTATTTCCGATGAGCTGAGCCACTACTGACAGCTCCTTAGCGGCTTGTTCGGTTGACTCAAATGCCTCTTTGCATTCCTCCGCAAGAGCTAGTGATCTTGTTCTCAGTTCTTCTAAAGACCGAGTGACTTTGCTTGATGCAACTTTTATTCCTCTTGCCTGCTGAACGACTGTGTCAATTTTCTTGTAGAGATGTTGGCTTTCCTCGTCTTCCGGCGAAGGAGGTATTTTGGATTGAATTTTAGACTTCAATTGAGCAAGAGCGGATGCTGTGCTATCCAGATAAGTCTGCGTCAAGACAGATAGCATGTACATCTCATTTCCAGTACCTTCGACGTGTTGCGGTATTAGTGTCTCCGCTAGATGTGACAAAAGAGCAGTTGATCGCTGGAGTTCATCTGCGCAAGTCTTCTCATTCAGCTCCCCCTTTTTCAGGCTCTCAATCCAAAAGTTCAAGATGCGCTCAACTGGTTCAAGCTCGTATAGAGCTCCTTCAAAGGAAGAAAATTGTTCGCTTGAACAACCATCCATAAAAGTGACAAATCTATCACAGACCAGTGATATCCAGGTAAGTTTCTCGAGTACCTCGTAAGCCAGAAATCCATCTCGCTCAGGGAAGCGGATTGACGGGTCGGCCAGACGTTCCCTTACGGCGTTACCCATTACTGAGGCTTTGAACCCCACACGCTTAAACCGGAGGAGTGCAAGAATTGGATTCCGTTCGCTTTCGTAATAGTCAGGCAGATAAAGCTTAACAATAGACAGGTGGCTGGCAGACTCTTCTGCCTCCATTCGACCTAGCTCTAAGTCCATAGACTTGACCTGGGCTTTTGCAGCTGAAGCTTGAAGCTTCATGTTCAGATCCATCATTGCTCTCGAACGTACGGTTAGATCCGTAGCCTCAGTCTCTGTGATTTGCTGCGAAGCTCGCATGTCTTCTAGGTCATTCTGCAGGGTCGAGACCAGCTCGCGGAACTTCGAAAGGGTATATTCAAGATCTTCAATGACAGCATCTTGTTGTGAGATCTTTCGGTTTTGTTCATGATAAATACCCTCCCGGAAATCAATCTCTTCTTGGAGCTGTTTCTCAGATTCAATGTGATTGATCTCAAGCTCATCATTCAGTTCCTTTAAACTCTCGAGGTCTTCTATTATTGCCTTCAGTTCGTTCACTTCCTCCTGGTACTGCATATTTTTCTCAGTGAGCTCTTCAATCATTTCCTCGGCCCCCAAAGCCTCCACCTGCTGTTTGAGATCCTCCATGTTCGCTTCTGACGCAAGCAACTTCTCCTTGGTAGACTCATACTGAGCCTTAAGGTTGTTATAGTCCTTGAGTTCTTCCTCCAGATCCTTGATTTGATCTTTGAGGTCAGCTTCCTGTTGTTGTGTCATATCACGAAGGCGGATCAAAGCTTCACGTAGGCGCTCGTTTGTTCGTTCCATTTGCAACCATCCCTGACTCGATTTCTCTTCAGGGCTCATGACCTGTCCAAGCTGGTCATTCTCCTCCTTCAAGACTTCTACCTCCAGCTCCAATTCCTCTGTCCGAATCTTCAAAGCTTCATACTCAGCTTTGATTGATTCAGCAACTTCTTCCGCCATCTCTCGGTCCAATGCTGCCATCTCAAGAATGGATTCATGTTCAGATTGAAGTCTCTCAACTTCTTCAACCCTATATTCGGCTTCCTTCAGCTGTTTTCTCAATGTAGTAATTTCCTGTTGCTGAGGTTGATATTTTTCCCTAAGCTTCTGTATGATAGTCTCGAACTTGTCTCTCTCTGTCCGGTACGTCTCAACCATCTTTAGTTTTTCGCGGTCTTCCGCTCTTTTTTTCTCCATAATCTTCAGCTTTGTCTTCAGATCATCAAGCTCCTTCTGTACTAGCATATTGCTGCCGGAAACAGATCTCTGGCTCATCGGAGATGGTGTAGGTCGAGCCAAACTTGGCTTGACAACATCAAGCTCTGGCCCATCGGGAGGTGAGCTTGCCCGTGATGCATCTTCGCTTTGCTCACCAGAGCTCGCTTCCACTTTGCCCATTACCGGTGACTTCGCCGTAGCTGGTTTTAGTGACATACGTCTGGATGTGGCCGGGCTTATGGTTGTACGCGAAGCGGCCAACCCTGTACGAGTGGTTTTCGCAGGAGGTCCCATCGTAGATTGGGGTTGGGATTGGCGTAATGATAAACGCGAGTTAGACGTTGTAGATGTGGGAGTAGGAGCTGCTGAGCTGCGGTTTGATAAGCTTGGCCTGGGCTTATGGCTTGGAATAGTCCTCGAAGCTGTCGAGGAAGCCCGGGATGCAGCAGGAGTACCGGGTCCAGCTAACTGTTTCACCGGTGATTTGGTAGGCGACTGCACAGTCCGCACGGCTTCTTAGCAACAATACTACATAGAGTAACTGGAGAAAGTTAAAATGTATAGCTCACCCGTAACACTCGACCCAAGGCTCTTGGAGCAGGCGAAGGGCTTGAAGCAGCAGAACTCGACTTCTTCCCCCCCGGTGTAGATGACATCAAGCTCTGTCTTCTTGTTCCCACTGCGCCTCCGGGAGGCACAATCATCGACCCCGGTCTTCCCCTGCCATCGAGGCCACTTTTCGGCGCAACCCTGGGCTCTTCTTTCCTCGCCTGCTCAACAATCTCAACAATGGCAGACGCCCGGACGAACATGCCAAATCCATATTCACACTCGAAATATCTTTCTCCTTGAACTGAGCCGTCATTTTTACCGGTTGCGTCTTCGAGTTCTAATCCGATCCATTCTCCAGGGGCAAAACGCGTTGTCCCAATGAATCGAATTCTCGCGTGGCGACCGTCCGCAAGCTTGATAAGCTGGCCGGCAGCAAACCCGACCATTATGTCGGGCGACAATAAACTTAGAGGATAAGAGGAAAAAAGAAAGCAAAAGCAGCCCTTTTCCGTCGGCCTAGTGTTGTTGCAGAAAAAAGCTGCTTCCAATGTCCTTGATGTGTTTTTGGGCAGCTTTAAGGTTGTTGCTATTTACTCTATTACGTAATCACCAGGAACGATCCAGTGCTGGTTTAGAGAGGCTAATGCATATTTGTAGCCGCTTTTGACAGTGAATATCAAAGTTCGACGATGGATAGTGAAGAGCAAAGAAGCTGAGATGCTGAGAAACATGGACATCATGAGTTCGCTATCAAACAAACAGGGCTATGCGCGGTATATTCCAACACCTTCCTTTCATATACGCTAGGGGTATCTAACAAAAAAAAGTATATAATTCCAAAGGAGCGGTCATAGTCAAACAAAATACCAACAAACAAAAAATTCCGAATTCAATATCGTCGAGATACTCGTCGAATGACCTCAGAGCCCTCGTCATGCTCGATTCTAGCTGGACCAGCGCTTTCGTAGAAGCGTTCTTCTCTCATTGGTCGTGCAGTGTAGCTGGGGGCCCCATTATATCGCTCTACGGGAGGGTATTCCCTAGCATGACCGGCTTCATCCTCAACGTAGACACTCATTTCACGTCGCATAGGTCGCACACTTGTCATGCGAGGCCGAATTTCGTGATGCTCCTCATATCGAGGTACGCCAACAGGTGGAGGGCGCACGCTAGCCACACGTACGATCTCCTCATGAGGAAAGTGAGACTCGTCGACGAATGATGGTTGAGGCTGGCGGAGGTGTTGTGGTTGGCGCGATGGATAGTCTATCACTTGTACACTGGCGCTACGCATCGCTGATCCACGGTCCGCGGCTTCGCTGTCATAGTATCGAGGATCACCAAGTTCGTTGCCTGTAGTATAGCTTGAGCCAGGGCCTGCACCGGGACCAGCATTACGACGGTAGGTAATCTCAGGAGGTGGCATTTCCTGAATGTACCTACGGTCTCGGTAGTGATCATCAACTATCGACATAGACCGAGTAGGGGCATGACTGACTCCGTCATAGGCCTCGACTCTGGGCGGCCGCACTGATACTGGAGGCATAGCACGCGGTGCATCAATTGACTCGTAGAACCTATTACCTTCCGCATCAACTACGATGCGTCTTTGCGACGGAGGAGGGCCCATGACACGGGACTCAGAGACGCGAACTGGGGCATAACTTTCACGGTACTGGGGCGAGAGTGGCCTGGTCATGTATCTTCTGGTGGTGGTATATTGTGCCGGTTGGCTCTCTTCGTGGTACCTAGGCCGCTCCGAGTGAATGGGCTCAACGTAGGATACAGCTCGCCCGTGGCGTGGAGATATCTCGGCGATCGGCTCCGAATACTCTTGAACATACTCTGCCTGTCGAGCATGTTGTAAACTAGCCACTCGTCGTAGGTCATGCTCATCCCGAATAGGGCGTCTATATCCTATTCTCGAAGTTGTTCGAGGGGTATGTAGCTCAATTGGACTGTCCAATTCATAGTTCCTACCATGCCCATCATCATACGCCGGAACACGACCAGCTATAACATGGTCGTCGTGACGAGACACATAATCAACATCAGTCGGCACTTCCTGAGCTAACCGGCTCCTAGGATAATGGGACACTGCTGGAGGAGCATCTATGAATGGCGGGGGAGAGACTGGCTCTGGTTTAATATATGGCATATCAGGAGATGCAGCGGCTCTTCTCTCTTCCGCGAGTTTCTTCTTGTCTTGAGCTTGCTGAATGCGACGACGTTTCCGTGACATTAACTGCTGAGGATGGCCGGTCTCTGGACTAGTACGTGCAGAGCCTTGATCAACAGGTGCCTTCACAGACTGTCTACTTTGTCGACCTTGACGGGGCTGCGTTATTGAGGAGACCCTTGTAACGGCAAGAGGCGAGACACGGGAAGGCTGGGGTGCTGCTGGAGACGTGATATGGTTTCTCACCACCCGTAAATTCTTAGGAGCTGGAGACGGTTGGTCTGGAGGTTGTTGAATGGGAAGGGGTTGCCGTCTACTTGATGGGCTAAGATAGCTGGGCTCTAGTAAGTCTTGTCGCCCATTAACCATTAGGTCAGGGCCTGGCGGGGAATATTCTGGCTCCTCATACGGCTCTGGCGGGGAGTAATGATTTTCATTATCCTCAGTCCATGGGTGAATATTCTCCAGGTCCCTTCTTGCATCATCGTCAATGTTAGCATGCTGATCAAGCAGATGGTGATTACCAGAAGCAGAAACATGCTCAGGCTCATGGACACCGGCACGATCTACGATAACAGTCTCGTCACTCTCGTCTGTATCCATATTCCCAGCCAGCGGCGGCGCAGGTGCCATTTCTTCATCGTATTCCTCGTTTTGCGGCGAATCGGGAGCTCTGCTCGAGTAGTAGGAATTCTCGTCGAAGGAATCACTGGCTGCATTGCCATTATTAGCCCGATCACCATCACCATCAATACCAGTGTTATCATCTTGATCGTAAGGAGGGGAAAGCGGTTTCACTATCTCCAACGCCTTGTTGAAAACATCCGAGACGTCAAAGTCAGGCTTTAGCTCCTGTAACGGCGGCTTCTGCCTCTCCTCTACCCTCTTCTGCTCTGCATAATCTCGCAGTGCACGTTCAATCCGCTGCCGTTGCAATTGAGTCTCTGCTCGGATGAGATCATCTGATTTTGTCAGGAAGATAGGGTCTATTTCTGATGTTGGCTTCGGAGTCGACGCGCCTGTGACGGGGGAGTCAGTGTCTCCGCTCACAGTAGTAGTCGCCGGCTGAGGCCAGGAAGTAGATGTGACCGTCCCTTGAGCAGCATGGTGTGCCGGAGGAAGAGAAGAAGGGGGTCCTGGTTCCGAAGCCGAAGCTTGAGAACTGGGGGCGACGACAGACGCGGAAGTCGACGACGGCGACGTCTGCCCAACGGTCCGCGGAGGAACTTTGCGAATCACACTCTCCGGGACTTTCAGCCTAGGATGAGTGCCAGCAAAGATCTGGTCGCGGATGTTCAATATCTTTTCATACTCGGCCACCTCTTTGGTAGGCAGTTGCGAGTCGTTGCGGGCAGACGGAGCAGGCACCGACGTAAAGGCGACCTGGCCGTGTAAATGGCCACCGGACGCGAGCATCATGACCCTCGAGCGAGTTCACTCGAATCTAGGAGCAAAACGAGACGCGATGCTCGAAGCTGTCTTCTTGTTGACTTTCTTTCCTCTAGGTCGCCTTTGTTCAAATGGAAAGTTGAAATTTGACGGCAGCTCCAAAGTTCCGTGTCACGTGAATACTGATTGGCCTTGACGGGACTACTTATGTCATCTAATCCCTGCTTATGTAATCCAAGAGGCCTCTTCGGACGAGAGGAAGAAAGAGTCAGAAGAAGACGAAGAAGCGATGAAGCGCGGAGGACAAGAAGGAGAAAGAAGACGAAGCTACGGAGTATAGTAGTTGACTTGCGGAAGGCGGATATTACGCATAGGTGACAAGATGGAGGAATCAAATGGTACTCGGGACTCGCGACCGGTCTTCTTCTTTGACATTGACAACTGTGTACGTTCGTTCTATGACATCAACCAGCAGTCCTGATATGTGACAGGCCCCCGAGGGGAGCCTTTTGAACACCAGATTGGCGCTCAGCTACGATGATCTATTATAATGGTTTCAGACATAGGGATGGATATGTGCTAACATGTTTCTCTTTGAATGGGCAGCTCTACTCACGGGGTGTGTTGCGCAATATATAACGCCAGGCGGGGGTGGTTGCTACTTAGAACAGCCAGCTAACAGTCATAACCTTCGCCGGCAGATAGCAAAATCCATGACTTGATGCAGGAACTCATTGGTTAGACGTCTCATAATGCTTCTTTAGTTGCCAATGATGGGGCGTATAGACGAGTGACCTTGCTAATGGTGACACCGTAGACAAGTTCTTTGTCAAACACCTGTCCCTCGATGTGGAGGATGCAGTGATGCTTCACCACCGCTACTACAAGGAATACGGCCTGGCAATCGAAGGGCTGACTCGATTTCACAAGATCGACCCGCTCATGTTCAATCGGGAAGTCGACGATGCCCTGCCACTAGACGACATCCTGAAGCCCAACATGAAGCTCCGGACGTTGCTGGAGGACTTTGACAAAACCAAAGTAAAGCTCTGGTTGCTGACGAATGCATACGTCACTCATGGGAAGAGAGTAGTCAAACTTCTGGGCGTGGATGATTTATTTGAGGGTATCACCTACTGTGACTATGGTGCAGAAAAGCTTGTCTGCAAGCCAGATCGGGAGATGTACCTGAAGGCAGAGAGGGAGGCGGGAGCCGCTTCGCCAGAACAGTGCTATTTCGTTGGTAAGTTTTGTTTGCATCTTGAATACGCTTACTCTGTACGGAGTTTGCTCTGCTTAAATCGCGTGGTTGGATTTTTTTTTTTTTTTTTTTTTGGGTTTCTAACGAGTTGTTCCGCAGACGACTCGCACCTTAACTGTCGTCATGCCCAGGCTCACAATTGGACGACAATTCACTTTGTCGAGCCGACCCTACCAGCGCCAGAAACCCGGGCGTCCAAGTATCAGATCGCCGATCTTGAGGAGATTCGGACCCTGTTTCCGCAGTTCTTCAAGGCGACGAACTAGTTGTTCTGTCTGTAAATAGGAAACCAACTATAACGTAAATATTGTAAAAATGAATACATCCTATCGTATCTGCTAAAAAAAGCATGGCGGGCAGAAATAATGCACCAAAGAGGCGAATACCATGTAGGAGGCTTGCTGGGTGAACCGTGGGCAAGTCTTATGTTTGCATCATCAACGGCGGCAAGGCCGGCAGTTAACGCACACTCAGGATATCTCTTGTGTTTTTCGCCCGTGGCTGCCATCCATTCAGCCGAAGCAGAGAAAGAGGGCCTGTGGCCAGACTCGTCTCAGGGATGTTTTGGGACACGGATCCCTGCTCGTCCCAGCGCAGAGAAAAGATACGACACACCCTGGACTATAGCAGTGACAAGGTATGCATATCTCACCGTCCAACATGCAAGTTGCACGGCGTAGTCCCCCTATCTGTCTCTCTGCTTGCATGTTAGCGCCATACACTTCGCGATATACAGAGTACGTGGTAGGGTAATGCTGGTGCTGACAATGTCTGCCTGGACCACAGGCAGCGCAACGCGCCGTGAAATACACCTGAAATGACATCAACAACTCTCACAGCTTCATGTCTCTCGCTCTCTGTGGCTGTACCGTATTTCTGGCTCCTCCTAGCGTTGAAGTCATGCATTTGCCCTCCTCCGAGGGCATCCTTCAAAAAGCTGGAGCTGAAGCCCGTCTCCTGCTGATTCTTTCTTTCCTTTTTTTTTTTTCCTCTTCTTCCTCACCCTTCGCTGCTCCATCTTTCCACAGCCCAAGTACGCTACCAAGGCAGCCTATATTGCTTTTTCGCTCTCACGCTCCAGCCTGGGTTCCTGGATTTTCCAACTCTCAGCCCAAAAGTCTCTCTCGTCCTGCCACCTTGTCACATCCACCTCCATCTTCACCACCCGCCGTGCCCCCATTAGCCCTTTCTGACCCCTTCTCAAACCCCTCTCACCTCCTCTCAACCTGCTACCTGCCTCTTTTTCTCGCTCTTCTCGCTTTTTTTCCTTCTTCTTTTCGCCGTCTCTTGCTTGCGTCTTTCGGTCGTCATCTTTAACTGCTGACTCAAATATTATATAATATTCTCTCACGTGTTGCCAACGCTATCCCCTTCCAGGACTAGCGCTGGCAGAAAAGAAGGCCCTCCCCCCAAAAAACGAGTCGCGCCCGCCCACCGCCTTCCCTTTTCTCTCTCTCTTTTTTTCGCTTTTCCCTCTTAGTTTTTTCTTCCTCTTCAGCTTCACTTTTGCCTCTTTTGGATCTTTCAACCTCGACCCTCCGTCTCTCTCCCGCTGCTCGTTCTTCCTCCTCCTCCGTCCGCCTCCCCTCTCCCTCTCCCTCTCACCACCTCTCTCGCCCCCCTCGCTTCTCTTTCTCGTCGTCTTCGTCTCTCCGTCTTCGTTTCTTTCTCCTCGTGTTTAGCACTCGTTGTCGTTGTCGTTGATCGTACCCCCGTTCGTCCCCGTGTATGCCTCTGGTTAGGACTCGCGACCTCCCTTCCACCCTGGCGCCCTAGACGATGCATAAGATCTCCAACTTCACCGGCCAGGCTCGCCATGGCTGGGAACGCATGACGCCCAACTTTGGCATGTCACGGCCTCAGCAGGATGCTCCCAACTCGCAGTATCGCCGTCCCCAGGGACCGGGCCAGCCACCTCCACAGCAGCCGCACCACCAGCAGCACCCCTCCCAGCAGCATCAGCAGCTCCCACTTCAGCAGCAGCAGCAGCAACAACAACAGCAGCAGCAATCGCAGCAGCTCCCGCCACATCATCAGCCATCACAATCGGCCTCTCCAAATCCTACCAGTGGTGCCAGCACCCCCGCCGGAACGGTTGTGTCTGCTGCTCCTTCCGTTGAACCGCAGCTGATTAATATATCCTTTAATATACCATTTTCCTCGAATTTGCCTGGCCCAGATCCTGCAGATATTCTGCACTCGTCTCCAAACGCCTTCCAACGATGGACATTTCCGGAGGGTACTCCAGAGGGGACCCCTACCCACCGTCTGCCAGTCCACACGCAGCATGTTGACTCACTGCGTAAGTTGTGCCGTCAGATGAGTGAGAGCAGTGGCGGCCGGATCGAGGCTACCGTCACCTCGTCCGAGCCCAAGATGGCCTCTCCCATGCAGAGACGTCATCATGGGCTCGTCACCAACGTCTGCATCTCAGGAGAAGCAGAAATGGTACAGCAGATGAAGGCCAGGATATATCGGGAAACGCCAATCGTCCTGGTATGTGGTCCCGTTTCACTCTTGATCCATGCAGAATACTGACCGTTGCTCTAGCGGAGTTTGACCATTGACGTCGACGTCGACCTCCTCTTGCAGAAGGAGACCGATTCGATCCGCAAGATTGTGCTCGAACATATCGATATATTGGCGGGCTACACCGGAGCGGATATCTTCCTGCTTAGCCCCAAGATTGTTGATGCTGACAATGCCCTCAGTTCCTCTTATGGCTACTCTGCTGATGGTGGGCTGAACCGACGTTTCAGGATTGCCATCTACAGTGACGCAGAGAGTGCTGAACATGCAAAGTCAAGAGTATTGATCATGATCGATCAGATAGTACGTTGCACTCCCTCTGTTTCCTCTTTGTTGCAATGCCCATTCTTTTCTGACTTAAATATCTAGCTCAAACGGCGCGTTGATGCTGTAAGACTAGAATTGAGTACTCATTTCCTTGTCTGTGGCCGTACACGCAAGAACATCAAAATGATTGAAGCCACCACAAATACTGCTATCTATTTCCCTCCCCCGTTCCCCCGTGTATACGGCTACATGCCCCCGGGTGCAACGAGACGCTGCGAGGACGAAGTATATATCACTGGAAACAGCCAAGAGGATATCAACCTCGTTAAACAAAAGCTCCGCGATCTAGTTGCTGTTCTCAAGATATATGTCAAAGAAGCCATCATCCACCCCGAAAAGGTTGACAGCATCATCCTTGAGCGCTTGGACAAGATCCAGAAGGTCATGGAAGCAAATGGGTGTTTTGTTCTACTTCCCCAGCTAGGTAGCGGGACTAGCTCCATTAGGGTCCAGGGAACAGATGTTTTGCATGTCGAGCGTACTATCCGTGAGCTCATGAATGTCGTAAGTTATTTGTCTCCATATCAGCTGGCATGGAGTACCACTAACAGTTCTAGGCTGGTCAATTTTATGGTGCTACATGGTGGCTCATGGCAGACAATCCACAAATGCGAACTCCGTCCCCAGCAGACGTCAGAACAATGCTTTCTGATATCTGTGCGAATTCTGGTGCGGACGTCACTTTCGACAACTTAACATTCCACATCCACGGCTCAGACGACTCTGTCAAGGCTGCTATGATGGTCATTCATCAAATTCCCTTCGTCAAAAGGTCCCCGCACCAGATGAAAGTTAAGATTGAGCTCGCCAATGAACACAAGGAGTTCGTGAGCGGTAAGAAGAATGGCAAGATTAACAAAATCATGAGCCAAAGTAAGTAGCTTATCCTATATTGGCAAAATATGTGTTTGTAAATCATCTGATCCTCCGTACTAACGTTCTATAGTTGTAGGAAACGTCCAAATTATTTTTGACGGCTTCAACGAGTACAACTTTTATATCGATGTTTGTGCCAATGACTATGAAGCCGTTAAACAGGGTCTCCACCTTGTTGAGCAAGAGATGCCAGCATCTATTTCCTTCCATGTTCCAGACCAATACCACAAACGTATCATCGGTATCGGTGGCCAGCATATTCAGCGTGTCATGAAGAAATATTCTGTCTTCGTCAAATTTTCCAATGCTATGGACAGAGGCGGCGCCGGAAAAGATGACGACGATGGCCGAGTCGAGAACGTTATCTGTCGTACCCCAGCAAGGAACGCACAGAATCTCGAACTAGTCAAACAGGAAATTATGGACATGGTTGAGAAAGTCGTGAGTCGTCCTCATATAGACACAACAACTCAGGGATGATTTTGCTCATGTCCACTTTGAACGAGTCCTAGGATGCCGAGTTCGTCTCGGAGACCGTCGTCGTCAACCGTCTTTACCATCGTAATCTGGTTGCAAGGATCAAGGATATTGATGAGCTAGAGAAGAAGTGGAATTGCAAGATTGACTTCCCAAGCACAGAAACGGCCAGTGATCTAGTCACTATCTCTGGCCCAGAATATCAAGTACCACAGGCTGTTGATGCGTTCTTGGTATGTTGCTGCACTCTTCTATCTCGGCGTTTTCTTCCAATCATTGCTAACTTAACTCTATAGGGAATGGTCCCGGAAAGCCATTCTATGGTGTTCGGTGTCTCCGATGAACTTCGAGCGTTCTTCCTTACGCCCGAGTTTTCGGAAGTCATATGCCGAAATCTGCGAGAACAATATGAAATCGAGCTTTCCCTGGGAACAGCAACCCGTCAAGCCATTGTTGACCCAGAGAATGCAGAGCCTCTATCTGAAGATACACTTGACATGAACTTCACTCGTAACAATGCTGGCGGCATCAAAGACGCTGTTGATTTCCTTATTTCTCGCCTTGTTCCCCACGGTCTAGACGCCACGACTGTCAAGGGCAGCATCCCCCGGCCTAAGTCTGATTCTTTCGAGGACTCGCTTCCATTTTTCGATTCCAAGCTTCTTCATCATGCTCCCCCTCCGCTTGTTGCAGACTCACCTATCCGCGCCAGCTTTGCTACTGATGACTCTGCCGACCGCGGTTCCATCTTTGGACGTCTTCGAAAACCGGGCTCTATCGCATCCTTCTCATCACTCATTGGCCGAAAGAATCAATCTTCGTCGCCAGGTTCGCTGTTCAAGCACGCCTCCAGCAACGCCTCAAAAGCCTCTCTTGTCTCCATGGAATCTCGAGACAGTGGTTACCGTAACCCTTGGAATGACTCTGGCGTCAATCTAGCAAAGGAAGACCTGCTCACTCCATCAGGTAACGGCTGGCCCACTCGGTTTGACAATAAGTTCCCCTTCGGAACCGGGGGCTCCGGATCAGTGTCTGGAGGTGACATGACTCCCAGGCACGACTTACGAGCTTCCTTCGACAGCGGACGACCCAGCACTTCCAACTCCTACTCTGCTCCTATCGGTCCCCCTCGCTAAGCAGCCAACTCTTCCACAAACCCGCATCTCTTATATCATGAAACGACGGAAAATAAGGTCGAAAAACTATTTATACCCAACCCAGTCATCAATGATACCAAAAAAGAACACCGTTGAATGAGTTTCATTTTCCCCTTCTTTCGAAAAGTCACTGACACTATATTTTCATCGAACTCTTGGTCGATCCAACTGTTCCTTTCTTGCTTAACATCGTGGGGAGAATTCCTCTTTTCTGAAGTTGCTTTTTTGGTAGGAGCTACTCCTGTTTCCATTTATTATACCATGTCTCATCTTTCTTGTTCTCTGCCTTGTTTCATCGGATACCCCCACCCCGCTCTCGCTTACTTATACCAAACCTTTATAGCTTCCTCTCGGTGTTCACGTTTCATGTTTCTTCGAAGGGTTTCTCTTCTTATACTTTTGTTCTCTTTCTCCAGCTTTTATACCTCTTGTGTTTCCTTTCTCTTTTCTGCAAATCATCTATATGACATGATACCACACACCACAGCTGTCTGCTTTACACAAGTATAAACAAGGGACCCCTCTATACAAGTCTAACGAACTTAAGAAAAGGGGAGAAAAAAAAATAAAACAAGGCTGAATTATCATTACCTTCTGTGTACTCACTAGGCTTCTCATTCTTTAAATGTTGAAAGTCTATAAATGTATAACGGACCTGTACCTACAACATGGCTTGGTACTGCCATTTTAGCAATATAAATTCTCGCATAGCATAGAGGAAATGATAATTCAGTCGACAGTTTTCTTAAACTTTCTTTCTGCCCCTCGCTCATTTGGTTTAAAGTCGGTTGGTCTTCCTAGAAGCATCGTGGTGTATTACAAAGGCCTACAAAACCAGCAGCCGCTTTTAATAATACTGGCTATTAACACACCGAGGTCACTCTACACTCTAACAAGCGAGCGGCTAGCCATGACAGCCCGAGGATACATAGAAAATACATGGGTATTGTATAAAGTCGAAACTCAGGCATCAATTATCAATAGGCGTAGCTATATACCCAAAATCAACGAACATTATCTAATTACTTCTCTCCGCTCCTGGTCTCTCGTATAATAATGAACATGCGCTTCACACAACAATTGATAGCTAGATAACAAGAAAGAAGGAAAACACATATAATTAGACACACAATAAGACCAAGGCCAGCTGAATGTTGTCATAAACCAAGACACAAGGCAGAACCACTAGATAGATAAAAAGAGAATAGAAACACAACAAGAGGGGAATAGAAATGATGTACGGCACAAAAGTTTATTAGGAGTAAATATCGTATGAAGTCGGAGAGGGGAAATAAATAAGACAGGTTTAGAAGTCTGAAATCTGCAAGATGAAGCCAACATTGTGCTCGTAAAGATGGAGCAGAGAAAATACCACCTGTTCCGATTCTCACTTTTCGGTTGAAATATTTGAATTTAATTTGCATTTTTAAAGTTGGCCCGAAAGAACTGCTTCGGTGGCTATTGGAATCAAAAGTTAGAATATGGAAGCCAAAATTGGGTTAAGAATTTTAGGTAGAATGTGGATAACATACCTGAATTAATGTACGCCCGTTTGGCATCTAGGTTGACGTTGAACCTACGTTCTAACTCAAGCTTCACACTCTTTTTCGTCACGGTCATCAAGTCTGCGGTACGGAGGATATCTCTGATCTCAGCGAGGAGGGAGTCATCGTTTGGTAGGGCAGAAAGATCAGCCATCTCAACATCTGAGCCTCGGCCAAGTAGCTCTGTGGCAGACATCGAAAGACGGGAGCTGTAGCGGTTGCTGAGGTCTATTTGAGATACGGGCCGGGAAGCGGAATATCCGTACTCAGTAGCAGGAGCGTAGTGAGTCTTAGTGGCATACGAGTAGCCGGAGACTTCAGATCGGTCATCAGCACCAGCGTGGGTTTGAGCCTCCCATAGTTCAGCTTGATATTCTTCCCACTTCTTCTTGGGGATGGAAGCTGGGTCGAATTTGCCTTCATCAGATATGACGATCTTACGTCCCTTCTCACCAGTGACGATACGGGTGTTACCCCAACTGAAATCGTCCATGTGCCAGAAAGCATATAGAGGGAGACCCATGGAGAACACAGGCATGGCGAGAACGTAAATTATCATCCATCCAACCATCTCCCACTTCCTGCGGACGATGAAGATGATGCCCTGAAGACCGTAGATAGCTGCGAGTAGGACAAGGGCTGTCCATGGGACAGTTCCACTGTTTAGGGCAACAAGAACGATAAGATAGACGATATATGCAACGGCAACTGGCTGGATGATAGTACTGAGAAGGTCAATAAACACGATAAATCGCATACTAAAACAGCAGAAACCGCAGAGCTGCTGGAGTGGAATCAGTTCAATCAGGTTGTGTACTGTGGAATTGATCCATCTACGACGCTGAGACATGAAGACGGCCCAAGTATCAGGTGCAATGGTCCAGGCGTGCGCGTTGAAAGTGAACTTGGTCTTGTACTTGGAATGGTGCTTGAGGAGGAGGGTGGTCAGGTAACGATCCTCACCCAGGTGAAGCAAGTTCTTCATATGCAGGGTATCGACACGAATTTCACCATAGGCATCAACGACTTCCTTGCTGACGAAAAGAGGCTTTCCAGTATCAGCGGCTCTGATTCGATACATGGTGAAACAACCGGGCAAACAGGTGACGGAACCGAACAAACTCTCGAAAGCTTTCGTAAGGTTATGAGAGATGTAGTATTCGTAGACCTGAATCATGGTAATCATTGAGGATTTGGCGTTGTTCAAACCTGTCTCTCCGCAGAGGGCAATGACACGTGTATCATGAAGGAATGCTGCCACCATTCGAGTTGCTGAATCAGGAGCGACTGTAGTATCGGCATCGACTTGCAGGATAAACTCGTAGAATGTCGGGTTGACTCCAATGATGTTACGGATCTGGTGGTGCATCTCGAGCTCGAGAGGGCTAAGGGGAGCATTATAGTGAACACGGTTTAAGAAGCGCATAACAACCATCTGCGAGTCTCGCTTTCCACGGTTACCAGGTTTCGATACCTCAGACGGCTTTCCAACCTTGACAACAACCAGGAACGGAACAATATGGCCCTGCACCTCATAAAGACCAGAGTAGACTTTACCCATGTTGTGCTGTCTCATTCCTTCTCCCAAACTTTCAAAGCTGAGAGGCTCTGGATCAATATTTTCTGGAACACCAAAGATGTCGAGAACAATTCGAGGAGTTGGACGGTCATTTCCTTGTCCAATAATCATACCATCGCAAACGACAAGGAGAAGCTTGCGTTTATCATCGTACTTCATGCGAGCCATTGAGTCGATGGCACGGCGCAGAGATTCTTCATCTTCGGTATATGCAGGAACTTGGCAAATGATAAATTTGTCAATATTCTCGGGAATATTCTTCTTTCCAAATTGCAGAGCGGCCAAGAACTTGAATCCAATGATGGTGGCCAAGAGGACTGAGATAGCAAGAATGAAATACTGGGAGAATAAGCATCTGGGAGAGGTACGAATGTCGAGTTCGCCTGCAAGGTATAGGTTGTCGAGACAAATTTTCATATTCCTACGCATTGCGCTACCGATATTAAGCTCCTCGAAGCGTTTGGTAATATCTTGTCCTGGGTAGCGTTGGAAAAGGCTAATGACATCGGGATGCATGAAGTCAACGTTGACATCCTTTGGAGTAGCCTGTCCCTCTTTGGATTTGACTATTCGGCCACCGGTAATGTAGGTAGTGACGTCGTATACACGGTTGTTGATTAACGCAATGTATTGCGATTGATCAGCCATTTCGTTTAGGTGTTTTTGTGTGAAACCAATATGGCCTTTGGCGTAAGTTTGACGGAGCATTTTCATCTGTTTGAAATACCACCATGGTCTGGAATCCTCAAGGAAAGCACGGAAGTCATGATATTGAGCGTTGGTGTCAGACTTGCTGATGACGGAGGCTGAACCGGTACGGTTTATTGGAGTGTAGTCAAGTTGAACAGCATCGTCAATTTTCCCATCTACACCATCACAGAGAGCAGAAACCTGGACCGGGAACAGGTCACTTGCATCGGTACCAGCGTACTTAAGCAAATCCTTTCGGGGAACAATGCTGGGATAGTGGGATTTAGCATATTCTCCAAGATCGAAGACCTCACCACGGATGGCAATGAATGCATCTTTACCGGGATCACCGTTGTGGGTAGTTAATTCGGCTGCGGAATAGACGTGTTGTGGGGGACAGATGAGGCCAGGGAAGAAAATAACGAAGAAGATGGCGAAGCCGCAAGTGAACCAGATAAGCATGTTGATAGCGAGTTTTTCACGCCAGGCAATACGTATATCCTTTCGTTTCATGCGACCGACGATTTTGATCAGGAAATCAGGGATAAACCAAGTAAGAAGGTAGACGAGGAACAGCCATCGTTTACGGCTGCCCGAAACAATAACATCTTCCACTTCAACCATTTTTTTCTCATTTCCCTTTTCAGCCATCTGCTCACGAGTTTCCAAGTTCTTGAACATATCGCCTGAGTGGAACGCGGATGCACCAGCATCTGAACGGGCATCAACATCCCGGCTGTTGAAGTACCCTCCCTTGGTTTCGTCGCCATAGATGTAAGCACCAGGAGTGCTGTCTGCTGGGGTAAGAAGCCGGACCTTGGAGTCGCTATATCCGTTATTACCCATTCCACTGCCGTCGTCTGTGCCACTTCCATTGAATGCAGGCACAACTCTCTCCCCAACCTTTGCAACCTCGGCCCAGCATCGTTCACTCAAGAACACGCCGGTACTACCAACACGGGCCTCGTTATTAGGCCAACGCTTCTCATCGATGACAAGCTGAGACTTCTCCTTGTCACTTCCAACAATGACAGACTCCTCTTCAGCGAGACCCAAAAACTCGGCGAAGGGCAGGAAGACGGAGAAATCGGCATTCCGTAGACGTTGACTGATTTCTGCAATGCCAAACATCTGCACTTGGGTACGTACACATTTGCTGTCGAACTGATTGGCAATTCGTCTATCATTGGGCTTGAGGCAGAAGACGATGTACGGATTGACGTTTGTGGCAGAGAGAGATTTGTTAATGTTGTCAAGAGAGGCAAGGAATTGAGCAGCAGCTCCTTGCTTGAGACCGACATCTCCTGTCTTCTTATTATGATTTCCCGATGCACCCCGTCTACCACTGCTGGCATCATCTGTATCGTCATTCTCTGAATTCGGAGCATTAGGGGCAAACTTGGACACTCTGCTCGTCTTGCGGCGGGCCATGCTGGGCATTCGCAATGGCTTTGAGCTGACCTGTGCCTGCATGATGGCGGACCTCTCCTTTGGATGGTGAATGGTCTGGAGGGCTTCTTGACCGAACAGATCGCGGACGAAGCCACTTCTGGTGTTATTGATAAGGTTGAGCAAGTCTCCCGAGATGAGATCTCCATTCTCCTCGATAAGGCCCTTGACCGGGTACTCGACTTCTCCGGCAAAATGTCTGATGGTGAAAGAAGCAGCAGTGTTCTGAGTGGGGAAGTTACTGCCAGGCAAGATAGCGGTTGAGCTGCTAACAGAGATGGCAGGGTTCTTGTTGTCAAACCTCTTTCTCATACTTTCCAACATTTGCATATCAGTCCGTCCTCGCTTAGTCTGGTCGTCAAGGATGGACAAGAGACCGTTTCCGTGCTTAAGGAGGCCTCTGACAGCATCAGAGTTGTCAAAGTAACTTGTGGCGGGAACGCTGACTTCTTCAGTCTCAAGCATGTTGGCCTGGCGCTCGAAGAAGTTCTGCAGACAGTACTGATACAAAGACTCGGTAGCAGCATTGTTCAAGAGCTGGTCTAGGGTTGAGCCAGTGGCAGAGGTCTGGGCAAATCCAGGGAAGTCAACAATAGAAATAGTGTTGGCAACAGCGCTCTCAGCGGCGCAGACCCTCTGGTTGATATTTTCAATCACATAGGCAACCAGGAGGGCATAAAGTGTGCGCGCGAATTCGTCAGCGTTGGCTCGAGCCCCTGCAGGATCCAGCATAACGGTAACTCTCTCGCGGTGAATAGTCTTTGTTTTGTTTCCGAGACTAAGTTCCAGGTCGTCGGTGCTCAGTCCCAGGAATGCGGCTACGATGGCCAGGGTATCTTTATTTTTGACGATGGTGACAGTCTCACCACCCTCATGGGAATAGCCACCACTCTCTTCGGGGGCAGTTCTAGTAGACTGGCCACTAGCGAATTCTAGCTGTCCAAGATGAAGGATACAAGCAAGAATCTGGCAGATTTCCGCAATATCACTGCGAGGAAACTCCAGTTTGCGGAGAGCAGTCTTGAAATGCTGGAAGCCTTCCGAGTCATTGATTCCGACCTTCATCTGGGTTGGGTGGCCGAGATAGCGCCATCTCTTGTGCATTTCACTGGCAGAGGTGCGGTTACCGGCGCCGCCTCTGACCGTCGTGGGACTTTCCAATCCCAGGTGCGATCTCTCAGCAGCGCTGGTACCAGCCAAAAGATAGTAGAGAACATGGAACGAACGTTCTCCCGTAGGGACAGATGCAATACGGCTTCTCTCGAGTCGATGGTCGAGGACTTTTCCACCAATGAGGGTAGGGTTGACGGTGGATGATCCATCGTATTGCAGTTCGAAGTAAAGACCGGCCTTGGAGGCAGTAGGAGTGGTGACGGACTTGGTAGTAGTGAGGGTGTCAAACACAAATGCAGCTAGAGAGAGTTTTGTCGATAGAGGGGTCGATGAGAATGACAGAATGGAGGAAAGAAGGTGTGAACGAATAGTAGTTTTTCCAGATCCAGACTCTCCCCTATTTTTACGGGTTAGCAAATTATGTTTAACAAACTATGGATGGAAAAGTCAAAACCTACAAGAAGACGATGGCCTGGTTCTCACCACGAGAGCCGAGTCTCGTCCAGGCACGTCTGGCGAGATCTTCGGCCTCTCCCATGGCACTACCTTCCTTGCCGCCATCCGGCCCCTTGGTGGATGAGGTGTATGTATTTAGACATATCAATGCCTGGGAGGAGAGACGGGCGGTTGGCAGGGAGACATGGAACCTAAACATCAGTCAGACTATTATTTCGCCAACAGAAGAAGACGCGGGGAACAGTGAATACGCTTACCTGCTGGCCAGATGAGCAGCCAGGTGAGTATCATTCTGAAGATGTGCCGGTAGGGCAGGAAGGGAAGACTGAGCATGGGTTGGTGTAGCCATGGCTCGTCCTATCTGGCCTCCCCGCTGGAGGGTCACTGGCTCAGCGGCCTAGAGAGCAAGAGGAGGTGATCTTCTGGGGGTAGTTTGGAATAGAATCGAGCAGTGAGAGTGGCCGTGGATGTCGTTCAGTCGTCGTGGTCGTCGTGGTATAGCGGTGGTTGTCTGGTCGACATGTACCTTGGCTATACTGCTCGTTTCTCACCACACCCACCAGACGGCCCAGCAACGAGGATCGAAACGAAGGGAACGCAGCTGGTCAAGCAGGCCAGAGCAGAGATCAATGGCGAGCAGAGCGAGCGACGGACGACAGACGGCGGCCTTGCTGAGGTCGCGATGGCAGCGGTGGTGGTGGTGTTACAGCAAACGACGGGGAGCAGTGAAACCGGCGTTGCGTAGTCAAGCAGAGCAGCCAACGCAAGCGGGAAAAATAGTTAACGAGTGAAACAAAAACACAACTAGATAATATAGAAAGAAAGAGAAAAAAAAAAGAGGATCACGACACAGCACGCCAGCAGAAGCGAGAGTCCTTCTTCTCCTGTCAACAACGCAGATGAAAGCGAGCGAAGGGACGGCGGAGAGTCAGAAGTCGAAGTCGAAGTCGAAGTCGAAGCGTCTGACAGGCGAAGTTTTTTTTTTTTTTGCTTGCAGAGACGCCCAAAAGGAAAGACGTGAACCTGCAAGTGAAACATGCGGTATCTGTAATGACAGTACAGCGGTACGCTAGGGGGAAAGGAGCCCAAAAGTTACCAAAGTTACGCTAGCATCGCCTCGAAAAAGGCTAAAAATAAGTTACTGCAACAACCTTCTGGCCCGAGCAGCCGCTCTTTGCTTCTTCCGCGACTTCGCCTCTGCTGGACTTCGTGCAGAACGAAAGGGTGAACGAAGCCAGGGCAAAGGGACGGGGACAGACGACAGCGGACAGGATCAGGAACAGGAGACGATCGGGAGGAGCCACAGGATGGGCGACAGCTGGGCTCCCCTTAAAGAGGTAAGGTGCAGAACCCTCGCGTGGCAGGTGGACTGACAGAAGGCTAACACTGGGTCCTGTTGCCAGAAAGGAAGAGCAGCATCAGCCTCCTTCGCTGGCTGCTGTCTCTTCCTCGCGAGCGACCCATCAGGGCTCAAAATATTTTACTGGGACGGCGGACCTGGGAGCTTCGTCCCCCACGTCCTGGCTCGACTCCACAAGGTAGCCAATTAGGCTCGAACATCCCTCGATGTCGATTCGTGGATCGAGACAAGTAGCGGCACGATCCTCGGCGGGCTTACGTTCTTCCGCCAGCCTCCCAGGGCCGGCACTTTGATGAAAGGGGGTGCATCGAGATGGGGATGGACGGGCTGGTGGGCTCTTCCCCCAGCATTCGAGACGGCTGAGCAGTTTGAGAGCCGCTGTCGATGGCAGGGCTGACCCTTCAAAGACGGGTGTGCCGGGTTGGCCAGCGGACGTGCAGCCAAAAGAGAGAGGAACCGAGAGCGAGTCAGGCATGAGACATTGTTTGAGCTGTCTATATTTGAGACATCACAAGCTGCGAATCCTCCTCCCTCCTTCCCAGCACCCTTCCCCTTTCCCCAGCTCTTATTTTCCACCCTACACCACGGCACGGCGCCAATTGCCACCGCTGGCTCTCCACGACTATGCGAACTAGTTAATTATTTTGCTTGCTGATCTCGAGCATCAGATAATCTGCGGTCTCTGGCTGGTAGCTAGCGGCACAATCTGTACATCATCATCGTCATCACCAGCGGCAGCAGCACCAGCATCGACATCGATCGAAATGGCCCTAGCACGACCTCTGTACGATCTCTGTGCCGTCGTCGCTTGCTGCACTGCATCGAGAAGACAAGAACCCTCGCACAAGAGAGTGCTGTTGTGAACCAACCTCCTGCAGAGAACACAGCCCGTCGCCCAGCAACATCAGCAACCACCACTACGACTCGCCACATCCTCACATGCTGCATGGATTCCTCACGTCGCTTCAGCGCTGGCACAATAAGAATATTGATTAATAAAATAGCAGTAAAAAAATATGGAATCCTCAAAGCCAAAAAAAAAAAAAGGGTTATGTAATGAAGGGGAGGCCCCGTCCCGTCCCGTCACGTAATATTACGTATCGTACGCCAGCCGTACCGCGGTCCAGGAAAAAGAGAAGGTGAAACAACAACTGCGACTTTTCTTCTTCGTCGTTCTTCACTTTCACTTCACGCTGGCCATTGATTTTTCTCCCTTCCTCGACCTTGAGCTCCTCCTCTTCTCTCGCTCTCGCTCTATCTCGCTGTCGTTTCTTCGTCGTTCGCTCGCTGCTGTTTGTTTTCTTTGCTTTGCTGCCGTTTTCTTAGGCTGTCTCGTCCGGCTCGCGGTGATTGATAGTCAACAAGCTCGCTGCCGGGACGAAACTCGCCAGCAGCCAGAAAGGAGACACAAGGAATATCGATATCGTAGACACGTCCATTTCGTGCTCTCAGACCGAGGCCGGCAGAGCGTTTTCACAGCTGTACCGACCGAAATATATATCTATCTCTCGTTTGGATGTCACAGGTCTAGGGGCGTCAGGAGACCGGCGCTGCTGTCTCGATTAGGATATACCAACATCCATTGACTCGACCACCGCGGGTTCTGCAGCCATGGCGAACCGAATGTCCATCTACTCGGCCCTCTCGTCGGTCTCGCAGGACCCTCGATCGACTGCCCAGCAGACTACCCAGGTTTCGACGACGACGCTGTTGAATGCCCTCCATACTTCATATGCCTCGGCGCAGGGATACCAGCTCGAAGCCGGCACCAGCCTGGTCGTCAACACATGGCTCACCACCACAACTCCCGGGCCTAACGGGGAGGTTGGCGGGACGCTGGACCCGAGCCTGGCCAGGAGGGCGTGGGAGCATGCTCGACGAAGAGCCGAAGATGGATGCATCGTTCTATGGTATATTTCTCTAGATATCGGTTTTTACGTTTACGTGCAGCTGACGAAATGATAGCACCTCGCACCAGTCTTCTCCTTCTCTACTCTTTCCCATGTTAGGATCTCTACCTCTCTCTACCCCCGAAATTGCGTACACCGCCATATCTGCCATCCGTCCGTTCGTCTCACAAGTTACCCCATACAACCCCACAGCCCTTCAGTACTCCGCTTTTGCAGTCTCCTACACCTTCACCTTGACCGGTCGTGTCACTGAAGTACAGCTCTCAGTGTCTAATTCCGGAATCAACACTTCCCATGGCCTCTTCAACGTCCCTGCTGAAGCTGGCTATCGGGCATTCGATGTCTTCTACTACCTCATCACCTCATCTTCTACCCCAGCTGAACGAGAGTTCCTTGGTATCACGGACCCTTCTGCTTTTGCTCTGCTTAAAAAGTCTGGTACATTCGATCCACCATCATATCTCCCCACAGCAGACGATGCTGCCGCCGCAGAGGACTTCCGCAACTGCTTGAAGGCGATTGGAATCAAGGGTGCTGCTCAGAGGAATCTCCTCTCTGTCTTGGCTGCCTTGCTTAAATTAGGAAATGCAATGGGCTTATTGGTTGACCAGGAGGAGATCGAGGATGTTTGTGAGGACGTCGGAGGCCTCTTGAACATTGATCCCCTCATCCTGCTTAAGAATTTCAACACAGATGAGCGGGAAGCCTTGATGTCCGGCATTTATGATGCCTTGCTCGATTGGATCATAGCCAAGGCAAACGAGGCCATCCATAACGAAATCGTCTCCGTCCATGAAAACGGCTCTAGTGACGGAGGACGCCAGGACGAGTCCGCTGATACAGTTGGTCTTACCGTCGTGGAAATCCCGGACCCCGCACTTGGAAAGGCAATTGCCCTGAGAGGTGCATTCGATGACACCGTCGGCATCAATGCTGAGATCAAGGAGGATGGTGTTGAAGTCATCAGCCCAGGCCATTCAGTTCTTAGCGAAATGAATGCCGCCAAGGCAGAGGTAGGAGTACACCTGGGAATGACTGATAACGCTGCCGCTCGGGAGAGGGACTACTTCAATGACAAGGTCGACGGAGTCTTGGAGAAAATTGGAGTCGAAGTTGAGCCTGGCTGTTTCATACGTCAGCTTCTGTACCCTGTTCCAGGGCAAGGTGTCAGATATGGCCAAACCAAGCGCTTCGATCTAGTTAACACCCTTGGGAGCAGCAGGGTTTGGTATCATCTCTCTATCCACCCGACAGATGATCTTCCAGCCGCCCTTGCGTCACTCCCATCTGCCACCTCTGCCTGGTCTGCTGGAACCGTCTCCCGCCAGCTTCGTGCGTGGAGGCTTCCCGAAATGGCAAACCGCCGAAACAAGCGTCTAGATTTCACCGCAGATTTTGATGTTGAAGAATTTGTCGTCAGATATGCACCTCTTGGCTGCCAGGAAGGAAAAGACGGCGTTGAGAACTGGGTCCTCGAGCGAGGCTGGAGCAACGGTGATGTCGTCGTTGGAAAGGAGCGTATCTGGATGAGAGAAAGTGCCTGGTGGGAAGCTGAATCTATGCTTGACCTTATTCCTCAACAGCAGGCTGCTTCCAATCCATTCAACCCAGGAATGACCAGCAACTTCGACCCTGGTTACACACCTAGCCCACAGGGCATGAATCCCGGCATGAACCAGAGCGGCTTTTTCACTGCTGATGGCATGAGCATCCAAGGCAGCCATGAGCAACTTGTCAACAGGCAAGGTCCCGGAACAATTGCTGGTACGGTAGCCACCAGCCCAGGCATTGCCCAATCAGTAGCACCCACCATGAACCGAGCCTCCAGAAACATTGGAGATTATGGTCTCGGATCCAAGGGAGACGATATCAAATATGATGACACTTACTATGATGAGGCCCTTGGTCGATATGTCGGTCAGGTTGACCCTGAATTTGCGGAACCAAAGAGCATTGAACATGAATCCATCACCTTCGGTCGTCGGGTGTGGATCGGTTTTGTATGGGCTCTTACGTTTTGGATTCCATCCCCTCTCCTCCGTTATGTTGGACGTATGAAGAGACCAGATGTCCGTATGGCCTGGAGAGAAAAGGTTGTTCTTGTTGCTTTGATTGTCCTTCTGAACTGTATCATTGTCTTCTACATCGTTGAATTCGGAAACCTGATTTGCCCTGGCAAAGATAAAGTCTGGGACAGCAGAGAAGTCTCTTACCATCAAGGAGAAGACGACTTCTTTGTCAGTATTCGAGGACATGTCTATGATATCAGCAAATTCGCCAAAACTCCCCATACCCAAGGTCGAAAATACCCAACAGACAGGGAGTCTATGCAGCCCTTCGCTGGCCAGAATATGGATGCCTATTTCCCTGTTCCCCTGCCGCTTGCCTGCCCTGGTTTCGGTATCAAACCGGAAATCCAACTCATTCCCAACAATACTGATACTATTCAGAACAGCATTGCCATTCACAAATCTGGAAAGACTGTTGTCACTGATCCAACTGTAAAGACCCATGAGGATGACTGGTACCCACGCGTCTTCCAGCCTGCGATCAAGGAATATTACAAAGGTGATCTCGTTTGGTCGAGGAAGAACGTCACAGAGCAGGCAAAACAGTTTGACCGGAAATGGGTCATCATCAATGAGAAGGTATACGACTTGACTGATTATTTCAACAGCATTGATAAGATGGACGGTTATCCTGGCTATGATTTCTTGCCATCTGTCGTCACGGACCTGTTCAAGAAAGAAGCCGGAACTGATATCACCAGCCTATGGGGTGATACCACCGATTTCAAGAACAGTATGAACTGTTTGACCAACCAGTTCTATGTTGGCAAGACTGACTTCCGTGACACTCCACGATGCCAGGCGAACAACTACATCCTCTTGGCCTTTACCGTTATCCTCTGTGCCGTCATTCTCATTAAATTCTTGGCTGCTTTGCAACTGGGTACCAAGCGGCGACCTGCCATGCAAGATAAATTCGTTATCTGCCAAGTTCCCGCCTACACTGAGGGCGAGGACCAGCTCCGCAAAGCCATTGACTCTCTCACTGCCCTACAATACGATAACAAGCGAAAGCTCATTTTCGTTGTTTGTGACGGCATGATCGTTGGTGGTGGTAACGACAGACCTACTCCGAAGATTGTTCTTGATATCCTCGGCGTTGACCCCAAGATTGACCCTCCAGCCCTCCCATTCAAATCCGTAGGTGAAGGAAGTGACCAGCTCAACTACGGAAAGGTCTATTCTGGACTATACGAGTATGAAGGCAACGTGGTTCCCTATATTGTCGTTGTTAAAGTTGGCAAGGAGTCTGAACAGAACAAGAGCAAGCCTGGAAACCGTGGAAAACGTGATTCTCAGGTCATGCTTCTTCGATTTCTTAACCGCGTACATCACCGTGCCCATATGTCACCTCTTGAACTGGAAATGTTCCATCAGATCAACAATGTTATTGGTGTAGATCCTGAACTTTACGAATACCTTCTCATGGTTGATGCTGATACAAGTGTCAGAGAAGACTCTCTTAACCGCTTGGTTGCAAGTTGTGCAAACGATGCGAAGATTGCAGGTATCTGTGGTGAAACCAGTTTGCAGAATGAGGAGCGAAGTTGGTGGACTATGATTCAAGTCTACGAGTACTACATTTCTCATCACTTGGCTAAATCTTTCGAGTCTCTTTTTGGCAGCGTTACCTGTCTTCCTGGATGGTAAGCGTTCTTCCGCTGGCAATCATATCAAGTTAATGTGCTAACCTTATACCAGTTTCTCTATGTACCGACTTCGTACCCAGGACAAGGGCCGACCATTGATCATTTCTGAAAAGGTCATTAGCGAATACGCTGATGTCCGTGTGGATACCCTGCATCAGAAGAACTTGTTGTCCCTTGGAGAAGATCGATTCCTCACAACGCTGATGACCAAACACTTCCCTCACATGTCTTACAAGTTCATTCCAGATGCATATGCCAGCACAGCTGCTCCAGAAACATGGCAAGTTCTCATGTCCCAGAGACGTCGTTGGATTAACTCTACTATCCATAACTTGGCTGAGCTTATGCTCCTCAAGGACCTCTGTGGTTTCTGCTGCTTCAGTATGAGATTCGTCGTTTTCATTGACTTGTTCGGAACTCTGATCCTCCCTGCCACGACCGTCTACCTTGGATACCTCATCTACCTCGTTGCAGCCCATAAAGGACAATTCCCATTATTCTCTATTATTTTGATTGCTGCGGTGTACGGTCTGCAGGCCATCATCTTCATTATAAAACGCCAATGGCAACACATCGGTTGGATGATCATCTATTTGATGGCATTTCCCTTCTACAGTTTCATTCTGCCTCTCTACTCCTTCTGGCACCAAGACAACTTCACCTGGGGTAACACTCGTATTGTCATTGGAGAGAAAGGAGATAGGAAAGTCATTGCTGTTGAAGATGAACCATTTGACCCTAAGAGCATTCCTCTCCAGAGATGGGACACCTACGCCCTTATCCACAATCTCCCTGGCCGTCGCGGCAATCCTAACGCTCAAGAGAAGGCCGGTTTCCCTGGTTACAATGATGAGGCTGCTGTTGAGATGGATGACATGCAATCAATGTACTCATCTGTGAAGCCAGCTTCGACAATCCTGACTGGTTTCCCTACCCAGGGTGTCCAACAAACTCCCTATGTCCTCCCCCACTCTCCAAACCCCTACAGCAATCTTCCAGGAAACAGGAATTCCCATATGTCGCACTTTACTCACTACACTGACCAGCCTCAGCTGGGTAACCGTGCATCGCAACATCTGTCGGTTAGCAACTTGAGCCATTACCAAGACAATCCAACAAATGCCAGCCGTCTCAGTGGTTTTGGTGTACCGGGCTCCGAGAATTTTGCTCCATCCCAACGCCATAGCATGCGAAGCTCCATGCCACGGCCCGCTAGCACACTAGTAGACTTCAGGAACCCTCCTGGACAGGGCCCTGACGAAGCGACTATCACAGCTGCTATCCAGGCATGCCTTGGAGAAGTAGACCTCGACACTGTCACGAAGAAACAAGGTATGTATATATGACTCCCCAGATGGAAACTGGTACTAATACGTTTACTTAGTCCGTGTTCTTGTTGAACAACGACTACAAACAACTTTGTCCGGAGAAAAGAAGGCCTTCCTCGACCGACAAATTGATAATGAACTCGCCAACATGTGATTGCATTGAGCTTCTCTCTTGTCCCACATCCAACCTTCCCCTTCTACTTATTTCCTTTTAATCCTTGCTGGCTGGGAGTAGCTGCAAATACTTACCAATTTAATACGACGACACACCCTTCTATTCGCATCACATTTTCGGCCCCTCTAGTCTTGATACGCGGATCTCAGTATTTACGAAGCCGGATGTCCATCTCAGATGTGTTTTTGCCCTTCCGACCCCCTCAAAACCCCTTTGCACCCTCTCTTGTCTCTCCTCTTGTCTTTCTTGATGTATATTCGTTGTCTGATTTATCTTTTTCCTTTTTTTGGGTGACGGTTTGTTTTTCAATCATGTAACATGGGTATTCACTCTAATCTCCTGCCTATAATATCCTAGCAACCAAGTGAAACGGTACTTCTTTGTCGAGCGAACAAGAATAAAACAAATACACTATAGCTACTATCTAATCTATTTGGCCATGAATGTACTTTTTCTTTCTTTGCGTCTTTGTTGGTTTCACGGCGCTCAATGCATCATTTGTCTTGCCGGCATGTCTATTGGATGATATTGAATGGCTTTGCCTCTCTCGACTCGCATAGATATCAAAAGCTGCTCGTCTGGCGTCTTCTTTCCTTCCTACTCTTCCTTCGCTGGATCCTCCGAGAGCTTCTTGACGCCGCTCTTCTCGGATCCTTCCTGCAGATCCCTGGTGTCCGGGGGAGAAGCCGTGCAGCATAAGGCGTATGACCCCAGATGTATAGACGCCCTACAGAGTTTATTTATCCCAAATGTACGCAACCTCGATATCAAGTATGGATACGAAGAGACTGTCGTTGCCTCGTAGGTACCTCACCAGTGATCAACCGCCTTACCCTCGGCTTTCTCTTGGAAGTGGAGTGATCCAGCTCAGTCAACAAACTAGTTATCTGCGCAAACTCCAGTTAACTCCGTGTATGGACATCATCTCCCTCGCCGGGGTTATATATTTAACTGACCGTTATCTCTATTTTTCTAGGAAAATTCACCTACCTGCCACAATTAATGCGTCCGTGATTAACCTGTTATTTGATATAAGAGCGGCTTGAAGGCTCTTAAATCGTTTATTTTCATCGATATATAACTCAACCGCTCGAATACCATTTAACGAGCCATTCTTCGGCTAATATCCCCTACAGCCAGTTTTGTGCATTTACAAGGCAGAGATGTAAGGAATATATATACACCCATATCCATTGATACGGAATATGTTTCTTACAGACGGACTTCAATAGGGCATACACAACATCATATGCCATGCTCGAGGCGTTGTGGGATGTAAATCACCCCGCCATATATGCAAAATTACCATGGAAAAATCTGCCCATTCAATTTGACGGTGTTATTAATGTTTGAATCTACCAGGCCGGAGTTCGATATGTGTTTGCAAACCTTGGATCCGATCATCCTGCCATAATGGAGGCCATTGTCAAGGGACAGAGGGAACGCAAAGACCGATTCCCGAAGATCATTACATGTCCCCATGAGGTGAGACTCAGCCTAACTAGTGCTTCCACCTGGAATTCAATTGCATATGGCCGTCGCTAACTGATACGATGTAAAATTACAGATGGTAGCAATGTCAATGGCTGATGGCTATGCCCGTGTTAGCGGGACTCCCCAGTGTGTTCTAATCCATGTTGACGTAGGCACTCAAGGACTAGGACCTGCAGTCCACAATGCCTCTGTCGGCCGTACGCCCGTGTTTATCTTTGCTGGCTTGTCACCTTTCACCCAGGAAGGAGAACTTCGGGGGTCAAGATCGGAGTTTATACACTGGCTGCAAGATGTTCCTGACCAGAAACAGATAGTGGCTCAGTATTGTCGATACAGCGGTGAATTGAAAACTGGGAAAAATGTCAAACAGATGGTGAACAGGGCACTTCAGTTTGCTACCAGTGCACCTAAAGGTCCAGTCTACATGGTTGCAGGAAGAGAGGTGCTGGAGGAAGAAATTGAACCATATGCCCTAGACCAGAAGCAATGGACTCCGATCCTGTCCTCTGCTCTACCCCAGGATGCAGTGGAAACCCTATCAAAACGCCTGGTTGATGCCAAAAACCCGCTTGTGATAGTAGGGTATACCGGCCGCGATGAGAAAGGCATTACTGAGCTAGTGAAATTGGCAGAGTTGATAAAGGGACTTCGCGTGCTTGATACCGCCAAGTGCGAAATGTGCTTCCCAGCCGATCATGTTTCTTACGTGGGCGTGAGAGATGCCAAAGACGCAGTCGCTTCCGCCGAGGTCATACTAGTGGTCGACTGCGACGTCCCCTGGATTCCTACGCAGTCGAGGCCCGCCCCTGATGCATCTATATACCATATCGACGTGGATCCGTTGAAGAACCAGATGCCTCTGTTCTACATCCATTCTCAAGCAACTTATCGGGCAGATTCAGCCATTGCCTTTGGACAACTATACCGACATATCTCAGGCACAGCGGAATTCATGCAGACTCTAAAGTCGCCGGAATACCAGTCTCGTCACGCTCGGGTGGAAAATATCCACAAAGCCCGGATGCAGTCACTTGCAGAAATAGCAGCTACACCATCTGGAGTTGATGCGCCCCTGAACATACCATATGTGGTATCACAGGCCCGCCAGGCATGTCCCAAAGATACGATATGGTGCGTTGAAGCTGTGTCCAATGCTGGCATAGTGTCAGAACACTTGCGAGCCACCTTGCCAGGCTCCTGGATTAATAGTGGAGGCGGTGGCCTAGGATGGTCTGGTGGTGCCGCGTTGGGTATCAAACTAGCTACTGACGACCGGGACGGCGGCAAGGGTCAAGGAAAGTTCGTCTGCCAAATTGTTGGCGACGGCACTTATCTGTTTAGCGTCCCCAGCTCTGTCTACTGGATTGCTCGTCGATATGAAATACCGGTGTTGACCATTGTGTTGAACAACAGAGGCTGGAATGCACCTCGTAACAGCCTTAACCTAGTCCACCCCAACGGAGAAGGCTCTCGAGTGACGAATGAAGAATTGAATATATCCTTTGCTCCCACACCGGACTACGCTGGTATTGCTAAAGCCGCTGCAGGAGGGAAATTGTGGGCCGGTAGGGCTGGAAGTGTAGAAGAGCTGGCTACGAAGCTCCCTGAGGCTATCAAAGCTGTCATGGGCGGGACAGCAGCTGTACTTGAAGCACAGCTGAACGGCAGAGAAGGGGCTTATACTGAAAATTAAATTAGCCGTATAGTTAACCACCTTGCTATTCGTACTCGCTATCTAAAGCCCGAGAATTCCAGCTTGGAAACATGAGTGATGCCTTGTTAGTTATCGTCTTTATCCGAATACAAATCTTTTCCAGTTTTCAGCAAGTATTCGGGTCCCCTTTTCCAACGACCAACCACGTACATCACACACTTGTCTAACGATCTGTTCCAGCAGATCATCCATCCGCTGGCCAGCACAATGTACATCACTTTCAATCAGTATCCTATCCTCCGGCAGGGCACTAATCACACTTGAAGACTTTGCATTAGAGCCGTTGGGGAAGTTGATCACTTCCGAGAAAGAAAAGTATACGTCCAGGGGAACCTTTGGATGGAAGAACTGGGATAGCGGATCTACCGGACCTGAGTAGGAATGCATGCATACTCGAGGCGGGAAGGGCATGGGTTTATTCTGCAACTTCCTCGACGGACTCCCTTCATCTGACGTCGATGGAGAGATATCTTCACCTTCATGGGCTCGGGGTGCGCTTGAACTTCTCTTGCGCTGTCGATTGGATATGACTTTTTTCTCATGTCCGGCCCAGAGCTCCTGGAGTACTTCGATAGTGGCTCCATGTGCCTGGACGCTATGTAGGGAGACAGGCCGTTGTAGCTCCCCTGCCAACCGTAGCTGAGCCTTGAGTATGGCTCTCTGGTGTTCCATTCTGACACGGTATGGAGAGAGCCCCCTTCCCCCTCTGGTGCCGGGAGTTATGGAGGGATCAGACGAAGGCATGCTTTCATCTCCATCCCCATCACCTGTACCTGAGCTCCATGCTTTTGGTATTCGAAAGGACTTGTCTAGTCCGATCTCGCCGACGAGGGCGTACGGGTGTCTCTGTAATCTCTCCTTGGTGTTTGATATCAATGCCAGCAGGGAGAATGGGACAGGCAGTTCATTTAAGAGCTCTTCATCCTCGATTGAAGGTGTTAATACGCTCTTGTAGTGCTCTATCTTTATTGATGCCAGGTATTCGCTGTCCCTGGGCTGAGCATCCTTCGTATCATCGAATATCTGGTGCGAGAACCACGGATGCCACCCGAAGCAAGGGATGATACGGTCACCGCGCGTCTCACCAGCCTGATGACTGCTCTTGCTGGAGTCTTTATATTGTAGTGCTACCTGGGAAACGAGCTCCTGGTCCTGCTCGCGCGTTGCCATGATTGTCAGGGCGGCTGCTTTCATGTCTTTGATATCCTCGATGGCGGACATCGTGTCCGTTGGATGGCAGTGAGCATCGTAGACGCCGATGTCCCACGGGAACGGGTCTGAGGCCGTAGACTGCTCGGTCTGCATCGTTCTAGGGTATATATCAAATACGTTCTTTTACCTTGGAGAGTGTTTTGTCTCTTAACTTGACGTCGATGTTGATGTTTGATGTTGACGTTGTTTAGTAGCAAGAAAAAACCAGCTTGGCCAGCCAACTGCAACTGCTGAATAGTCGACTACTACAGGGAAGTCCATCTGGTATGTTCAAAATTTGTATAATCTACGGAACAGACAGTCTATATCTATCTCGAGGCTGCTGTCCAATGCTATTTAGGTACCACACAGTCTATCTATTAATGTGTGGTGACGGTCTGCAAATCAACCTCCAGGGACGGCGCAGGCAAATATATCCAACCGAACAGTTTGACAGCAACAAAAAGCAAAAGAAACAAGGAAATAATAAAAAAAAAAGAAAAAGACCACTCAAACTCCTCTAGTCTATAACCATCATGTTTCATCCTTCATTAGAGATGGCCTCCATTTCATCCAGGATCACCTTATTGAACTCCTCCCACCCGTCTAGATAGATATGGTGGCCGGCCTTTTTGATAACGACAACCTTGGCCGAACCACGGTCTGCAAGCCTTTCTTCAGGGCTGGCGTCTTTGAGAATGCGCTCTCTCTCCTCGTCGATCTTCTTCTTCGCTGCGTGGCCGCCCTCGACGTCCATCCAGTCGTGGTCACCATACATCAGGACCACGGGGATACCGTTCTCCTTGCGCGGGACAGGCTGCGTGCCCGGGTTAGGTGCCGAAGCAGCAGTGACCGAGGTCGTGGACGAGGATGGCTGTGGGCTGGCGGAGGAATCTGCAGAGGAGGAGAGACTGGTCTGGGAGGCGGACGAAGGGACGGGTTCTCTGATGAGCTGGCGGCCCACGCCGTGGATTCGATTGATGAGGGGTTTGCGGGCGTATGCGCCGGGAGCGAGGATGTATGAGAGCGCATACTCGCCACTGCCACGCATTCTGAAGATGGAGTATGCATAGTCATGCAGGGCCTTTGATTCCGGCTGAGGCAGATGGGAGAAGCGTCGGGACGTCCAGCCGGATACAAGGCGAGGGCCAAGGGGGCCAGACCAGCGAACAAAGGAGAAAGGGGAGACGTTTGAGTCCCAGAGATAGGTCAGCCATTTGGGCAGGGGCCGCAGGAGAGGAGGAGTCCTGGCTGCGAGGCCATTGTTGTTGTTGTTGTTGTTATTGGCGTTGCCGGTGGTTGCGTCCTGGCTCTCAGTGAACTCGGCGGACAAGGTCGACTCTGACGGCTCGGTAAGCTCTGTGTCGACAGCCCGGGGATCCTTTGGTATTCCCACGGGGGAGGCGAGGATGAGCTTGTTGAGACGGCCGGGGTACTTGAGGGCGTAGGCAACGGCCATGTATCCTCCCAGGCTGTGGCCCATCAGGGTGAAGCGTTCAATCTTCCGCTTGACACGCCATTCCTCCAGGGCGTCGATGAACCAGTCCTCGGCCTCGGTGACGGCCTGGTCTCGCTCTTTGGCGTGGATCTTGAAGGGCGGGCGGGTGCTGCGTCCCATGCCGAGCAGGTCGAGGGCGTAGAGCTGCCATCCTTTGGCACGGCTGAGGCTCTCGAAGTTCTTGTAGAAGAAACCGAGCCCGGCCCCGTACCCATGCAGGACGACGAGGTTGTTCTCGACCTTCTCGCCCACGCGCTCGACGGAGAACTCGTTCAGGGCCCGATTGTCGCCGCTGAGCTGCACCATGCTGGACCGCCATCTGCGGGGGCCGTAAGGGTCGTCGATCGAGTTGGCGGACACCTGGCCCTCCTGGGAGGTGTCCGCAGCCGTCAGACTGTCGGCCGCCTGGCCATCGGGGACTGACGGCTCCTTGCCGGTCTGCTTGTGCGTGGGCACCTGCTGCAGGTAAGGGATGAAGGAGAGGACGCTGTGCTCAGCGGTGGCTGCGGGCATGCAAGTCCACTACACACCCACGTTAGCAACGAACGAATAAGCCAGAAAACAAGATCAAGAGCTGGAGACGAACCCATTGGCTGAATCCTTCCTTGTAGCCCAGCGGGAAGAAGCTCGACGGCTGCTTTGCCTGCGCCGGCTGTTCTGCTGCTGGCGAGGCCGTGGATGCTGCCTGCGTAGAGGCCATGGCAGCGTCCGACCAGCCGTCCGGGCGCGACGAAGGGGCAGAGGAGTCGAAGGGCGTCTGCGAGCGAGGCGCACTCAGCGTAGAAGCCGGCAGGGACGTTAATATCGAAGCTGATGCTGATGAAGTTGCAGTTGTAGCTGAAGCTGGCTGGTGGTGGTGAAGGAGCAGCGGGGGACGCGGCGAGCGGGCGGCGGCGATGAGAGGCAGCGCTGGGATTCTGCTTGAAGACAGCTTGACAGCGGACGGCCGAGCGACAGAGACGAGCCTGTCACTCTTCTTCTTCTGGATCTCGACTCTGGATCTCGACTTGTGATTGTTTCTCCTTGACTCTGGATATATCACTGTCGATGCTTCGTCCGGGGGAGTTAAGCCGGAGTTTGGCCGTCGGACGGAGCAGTCAGGGCGTTGCGTGGCGGGCGAGGATGGACGGCGAGGAGGCAGTGCAGCGGACAGACATAGCAGGAAAAGACAGTAGCAGGGCAGACGGAGCTGTAGACAAGCTGTAGATGAAGCCGTAGAGTAGGTGAAGATGAAGATGAAGAAGTAGGAGTAGGAGAAGTGGTGATCCATGCCAATAACACCAACTATCTAGCTAACTAACTCAACGTCGCCGGCTTTCTATACAGCAAAGACAGCAAGACAGCAACAGGACCTCAACGACCGCTACAACGGCCAGCCAGCGTTCGCACAGCTAGAATGACCGCGGAGGAGTGCTAGAGAGACATGTCGCAGCTCGACCAGATCGTCAAAGGCGCGCCGCCGCCCGAGATCCAGGTGCACCGGCCAGACACAGGCAGCCTGCCTCCCCCATCGCCCTCGCCCTCGCCCTCGCCCTCACCGGCGCCCTTGTCTTCGAGCTCGCAGGAGTCGTCTGTGACGGCCGCTGCGCCCGATCCGCTGTCCGCGCTGCCCTCCTCGCCGCCGCAGATATACCTGAACCTGCTCATCGTCGAGTCCGCCCTGCGCGCGCAGTACCTGGCGCTGCGGGCCCGGCGCCGCCAGAACACCTTCTTCCTGCTGCTGCTGGCCCTCTGGATCGTCTACTTCACCTATGCCCTCTTCTTCCGGCCGCGCGAGGACGGCAGAGGGCTCGGCGGCTCCGTCTACTGGGTCGTCGAGACCGGCGAGAAGGTCGCCCTCACCGGCGGCGTCGTCACGGCCATCCTCATCTGGGGCACCGGCCAGTGGGAGCGAGGCATGCGGTGGCCGCAGCGCTGGCTGGGGGTCACCAACCGGGGCATCCGGGGCATGAATGCAAAGGTCGTGGTCATCCCGGGCCCCTGGTGGAAGGAATTGCTCTCCTACATATCCTTCATCTTCCCTTACTCGGCCTTTTTCCCATCCAACACATCTTTCCACTACGTCGAGTACGAGAGGCCAGTCTCTGCCTCTGCCTCTGCTGCGGCTGCGGCTGCGGCTGCTGCTTCTGCTTCGGCTGGGGACAGGCCTGCCAGCCGCAGACGCCGGGGAAGCTCAGTGACCAGTCTGCGCCAGCCGCCGGACGAAGAAAACCGCATTGGGGTCGAGGAAGACCTGGCTCCCGGGGGTGACTACATACGGCTGCTCTTGCTGCCCAAATCATTCTCCCCGGCCTTCCGCAAGAACTGGGACGAGTACCGGACCGACTACTGGGAGAAGGAGAACGAACGGCGCGCTCGTCTGCGCCAGAAGGTCAAGGAGTTCACCCGCCAACAGGCCAGAGCAAACGCCGGCTGGCTCTGGTGGGCCAAATGGAGATACTGGAGACAAAGCTACCCGCGTGCTATACCCGTCATCAGCAAGAGTGGCCGGGACATCGAGAGATATACCCATCACAGGGCCTCGCACTCCCGCAATTGGAACGCCAGCGAGCGGGAGAAACTCCGCCGGACGCCCCCCTACGCTGACTCGCACTCACACTCGCACTCGCACTCGCACTCGAGGACGTCTTCTCGAAGCTCAACGCCCCATGCCGTCTCTGACGTCGAGGACAAGCTGCCTCTTGACCGTGAGCGGCGGTCGTCTGTCTCCCGCCGCGGCAGTGGTGGTTCTCCCGGCACGCCCAAGAGGAACAAGTCGGTCTCTCAGACAGCTTCGGGATCAAGCAGGTTCTCTACCCCCTTGACTCCCCTGTCAGCCAGCGGCAGTGATGAGGGTTCGTGATAGCAAGAAACAAAAGCAAAAAGAATGCATTTTTTACTTTGGTAAGCAGTCATGCATTAGAGCGTTTGGAGATATATAGCCTGTTTTATGTCTAGCATTGAATCAATTACAATTTCTTCTACATCCACAGCTTTGCAATTGGTATCTCAAACATCAATAATAACTGGTTGACTACCAGCTAGTTGCTTCATAGTATAAGCCAGTTATTTGAGATAAAGTGGTTATTTACATACTATCTCACAACTCCTTTGCAATTTCTTCTAGGCCACACTACGTAGAAACAACAACAAAATAAGAATAAAAAATAAAATAAAATAAAATAAAATAAAATAAAATAAAAAATGTCTTCTTAATATATATGGTATCTGGCGTCTTCAACCGGCTAAAAGAACTAGACAACACCCATAGTTAAGCGACACACCAAGGCTACTCCTCGAGGTCTTCTTTTTCCTCATCCTCCTCTTCCTCATCTTCGGCATCATCCCCATCTTTGCTAGGAGGAGATGGTATCAACATGCTATTTGCGAGGTTGATGGCCATGGTGTCCTCAGTTTCGTCCACGTTTGTCGTGGAGTTGTCGCCATCGAACGTCGTGGATTTATAGAATACCTCAGGGAGGTAGTGGTCGGACACCCGACGAGCGAGGTTTATGAGCATTGAGCGACGCAGATACTCGCCGGGTGTAGCCCACATACATCTCCCGGTCTCAACCTCCTGCACCCAGTCCAACCTGCCCTGGGTTTTCAGCATCAGGTACGTCATGACGTACCGGAAGTAGAGGTACCGTCTAGCAGGCCGGTTATTTCCGAGGAATGTCAACGTCTTGCCATGCAGAAACTAATGGGTGTCAGTATATACTTTAGCGGTTGATAGATTGGTAGCTAAGGCGGAGGAGGTCTTCTTACATTCCACTTGGCTCCACCGGCAGCGACGTGCTTGAGGAGGGCTGGGTCTGTGACAACGAGCTTCCATTGGACGATTTCGTCTGCGGCTGATGGTGCTTTCACTGGTACAACCACTACGTTTCCCATGTCCATTGCCATTTCGATGTTCTTTTCAAGCATGAGACCTAGCGTACGTTAACTACCATTGATCGAAGACAGGGCGAAGTATAAGGGTTATGAACTCACTATTTCTAGGGTCATCTATAGTAACCTCCCTGGCCCCAAATAAGTGGACAACTGACATTTCATCTAGGCTCTTGGGGACAAGATGGGCTGCTCGGACTTCGCTCGACGGGAGCCACCCTAAGACATGGCAGAATGCAAGTTTGCGTGGCACAAAGTCCGTTTCCTCTATTTTGGACGCCTCGTAAAAGACTTCAACAGCCTGGCGGAATGAATTTTCCTTGAACTTGGTCTTTGCCTGGTTCCCGGATGCTGACGCTATCTTAGCCGCCATAGCATCGACATATGCAGACTCAAGCTCTTTATACTGGGGCATTGCAGCTTCCATGTCTTCTTGTATGAGTTTCTTCTGGAGTTTAATGACACGGATTTCTCTGTTTAGCGGCATAGATGCGAGTGCCAGGTCTTTGATGGTATCTAACGCCACAAGGGGTGGCAGGCGTCCGAGGCGCGAGAGATCATGGATGGCAGTTTTGCAGTCTTCAATATAGTCAACTTCTGATTCAAGCGCATCTATCTTGGTGGCCAGAAAATCTGAAGAGGTAGAGACACTCGACGCTGAGGAAGCCTGACGCATCCGTTTCCTTGACTCAGCCAAAGCTGTTCGCTGCTCATCAGTGAGCATGGCATGGTAGGCCTCGGGGAGGTGTTCCTTTTCAGTTTGCTGGCTCGACATTATGGGAATAACGGAGGAGTGTAGTCAAAGTAAGAGTCGAGTCCGAGATACCGTCAAAGTGAGGCAGAGGATGAGAGCCGAAAGGGTTTCAAGTAAGAGCTGACGCCGGTGTCTCCTGTGAGAACGACTGTAGACAGGGAACAACCGTGAAGTGAGGATGACCAGACCGGGAAAAGAGAAGAGAGGACTTGGAGGATATCGGGGATATTGGAGATATTTATACCCAGGACAGGACAGGACAGGATAAGTCAACTGTCACTGTCGCCGCCGCTTGCGCAGGTGAGGTCTGTCGTTCCTGTCGTCACTCTTCTGGCAGCCGCCCAAAGTGAATAGACAAGCCATCGGCTATGTCGTCATCGACCGCATTTTGGCATAAGTTGCATAACCCGGCATGCCTACCTATAACCAGCAAAGGGTATCGGACGGACATGCTGCTATATTAGATAGCCAGTCGTCATCTCGCTTCATCCATCGACCTCTCACCACCCTCCTCGTACAAAGGGAGAAGAATGTTGTTTGGGTATATGTAATTAATTAGATCACCGATAACTACAAAATAATTATAACGAGCGAGAGAGACACGGAGTAAGTAGTAAAGAGGCAGAAGTAGCAGGATGTGTCGCACGTGACCATCACCTGACTGTGCCTGAGTCAGCAGGAAAGAGTTGCGAACCTTCTATAAACCCCCTATATACCTAATGGACGCAGAGAAGGACATTGCCAATACAGAGATTTAGATCTCTCACACAACGTGTATTATAACTATTTAAAGGAGATACAAGGTCGGTGTGTAAACCAGTGAAGCTACCACGGTACTTTTGAATAGGAATAATATATCAACTCGCCGTCATTCATTACAGATCTATGGAAAGAAAACATCAGAGTACTCATAGTCGGTAAACGGTCTCATCACCAAGATACCTAGTAGCACCTGAGTCAGCCTATGTGCCGGAATTTACAAGGGTATAAATATTAAAAGGAGAACTTACATGATTTCGTTTCGGTCATTCATTACGGCCAAAGCTTGGAGTGCCTCGGCCAATTCAAACTCACCATCACTTCCTGCACTGGACGACCGTACGGAAGTGTTAACAGCCTCAACGACCTTCTGCACATCCGCAGAATCTCCCTGGAACAGATCAGACCTCATAAGTGGGCCGAGAGCTTGTCGGAACGTGCTCAGACGAGCTGGTGGGAGTGGAGGTAGGGATGCGGATGCTGCGACCGCATTTGCCAGGATATCCGCCTGGGATTCTGTGTTGTCTGTCTCCTGAGATTCAAGAAGCTGGGATGCTGGATGTGACGAGGCCACAGACATTTGCGATTGGGACTGTGTTTGTTGGCTTCGTGTCTGTCTAGACGACGAGGGCGCTGCCCGGCCACTAGGAGAAGCGTTGTATGTGCCATCCTCGTCATCGTCATCATCATCATCATCAGCAATACTAGTACCATTTACGCCAGGAGTAGATGTTGCTCTGGAGCCTCTGAGGCCCGGCCGGTTGCTGGACCGAGCTCCTGCAGCCGATTGTGTCGTCCTCCTGCGTGGTGTATAGTCTCCCTCATCGTCATTGTCAGAATCCTCTGAATCAGAGTCCGATTCTGGTATATTGGCAGTCTTGCGTCTCTTGCGTCTCTCATCTTCAACCACTTCCTTGAATAGAGCAAATCGGAGAATAGCTTCAGCAGCCTTGGCGTCCTTCTCATCTACTCGGTTGGACAGACGTGCCTTTGCATGAGCCGTGGAGAGACGGATTAAGGTCTCGAGCGTACGAGCAGTCATGGGAGATGTCTTCCTCTGATTTCCAAGTAGCTCGTCATTTCGGAGGGCAGAGTATGTGCTCACAATATGGTCGGCGGCACCCTTGCTGAGAATTGGCTTGATTCGTGATTTCGCATATTGGATATATTTCTTGACAAAGGGAAGGCTGAGCACTTCTACCTTCTTGCCAGCCCTTCTACCACTCTGAGAGATGCCGGCATGAAGCATAACATTGAACTTCTCGTACACTTCGGTGGTTCGGTTCTTGTCCTGGCTTTCTTCCAGCCCGACCCCAAGACTGGAGCCAGCTTGCTCACGAACGGGAGCCCCTTCTTCCTGTCTTGGGTCACGGTACTGATGCATTCGTAGAACATGCTCAGAAACGAGCCTATCCCTCTTGTCATCAATATCGTCAGTAACCACGAAGAGAAGATCGAAACGTGACAAAAGTGAGTCGGGCAAAGCAATGTTCTTATGCGGGTCTTTATGCGTATCATATTGGCCAAAGATTGGATTTGCGGCTGCAATGACACTACACCGCGCATTTAAAGACGTATGAATGCCGGCCTTTGCAATCGTGACGGTCTGTTGTTCCATAACTTCGTGGATTGCAACTCGATCAACATCGCTCATCTTGTCGAACTCGTCAATGCACACTACTCCTCGATCTCCCAAGACCATAGCACCAGCTTCTAGCCTACGCTCTCCGGTTTCTTTATCGGTGGTCACGGCGGCAGTAAGACCAACACCAGACGAACCTCGGCCGGTGGTGGCAATTGCCAATGGAGCAGTGTTGAGGACAAATCGTAGAAGTTGGGATTTGGCTGTCGACGGGTCACCAACCATTAGAATATTGATGTCTCCACGAAGATGGGTTCCGTTATCCAGATTCTTTTCCATTCCACCCAACAACATGAGCAATATAGCTCTTTTGATATAATCATGGCCATATATACTTGGTGCAAGGGACTGGGAAAGAAGATCAAATATATTCTTCTTCTTTGCCAGCTTATTAATATTTCTAACATCCGTGTCCGTGATCGTGGGTTGGACAATTCCTCCTCCAGACTTGGAGGCGAGGTGGATGACATTGTTTGCAATAACCACTGTGCGGAAAGTTGAACTGCTAGAGTTTGTATTTCGATTTCCAAGAGATCGGTAAACTCCTACGAGCTGTATCCTGTCTCCTGGTTTAGCCCTGTCAACAAGATCATCATCAAGGATAACATCAACGCCACGTGGAAGCTGTCCAGCAGGTGCCCTTTCTGGCATTTCTTGTATAGAGATCATTTGGTGGTCTCTGTATTTGCAGTATCCGTATTCGGTTATAAGCTTTGTTCATTCGTTAGTAAACACAGAGCGTCCCCAATGGCTTCTGAAGGTGGCTTCTCACTGGATTTCCATGTTCATCCTGCTGAGGATACACATTTAAACTTGTTGATCCACTGGCTGTCATTGTTTGATCCTGGTATGTCCTTGACAAAAAGGCTTTGGCTTTGGGGTTGTAATGAACGCTTCGAATAATCTTGGGTCTGACGAGGGAGCATTTTGTTACGATGCCCTCCAGGGCGATCATTCGGTTTAAATGTGATGAGCTGAGTGTTCGAGGATTGCAAGCATATTCACCAAACGCACCAACATATGCGCAGTGATATTCCTATCCACCGATTAGATTTGGGCCTGCGGGATGTAGTGGTACTATCTTAACGCACAGTTTCATCTGCATCTTCGCTTCGTGGTTGAGTGGCTATGGTTGTGACGATTTCTCGCAATGCTTGATCAAATGCCAATGTATACTCAAAGGGTGAAGTGAGTAGTCTATTCAAGTGTGAGAATTCGTTTCGTTCAAGTTTAATGCTGACGGGGTTATACCCTTTTGCTAGCTCTGGGCTGTGGGCTCTGATATCGTCGATACTAATCTAGAAGAGAGAGGGCCATTAGCATGATTATATTTCCCTTTGTTCCTTGAATCTGAGTTATGCGAGTGCAGTTATGTACCGTGAATCTGCGAAGTCCTCTATTTATCATCACAGCTATGTCTGCGCGGTAACTACAGGACGTTAGAATCGGCGATTCGTTGTAATACTTGGTATAAAACTACCTTCGAGCTCGGGGATCAACTAACGGAGACTTGTTAGAGCTTAGAACAACTATGTGAGATCAATTATATCAGAACTAACCAGGGTCAAGGAACTCCGTTGCCGCTCGCTTGTTATCGCGCGCAGCTTCATCTCGAAGCAGCGGGGGGCCATCCATATTGAGTAAGGGGGATTCTAAGATATCAGGGAGAAAGACGTTGTTGAGTCAAATTGCAAAGGCAAACTGCAGCTTTGAGATACTTTTTCAGCTGGCCGAGAAGACAGATTAGTTATCTAGGACTGTGACACTTGCTGGGTGTCTTTTTTTGACTTGTTGAAGTTGCGAAAGAAGAAAATCCTCATAAAACGCGAGACTTACACGCGACACGCGAATTAAAGTGGTTTTTGGAAGACGCGCGTTAACTAGGCCAATGAGAAGGCAAGTTTTACTTGCTGCCCGACAACACTCGAAAGAAGATTAATTACTCATTCAAGATGGATATAACTATAATACATAGGGTTGATGTTGGTACATTAGGGAACTCTCTAGACAAAGATTATAACACTGCTTTGAGCAGGGATATACTATATACAGATTTTGTGGATGAGCCATGACTACTTTTCAGTTTCTTCAAACGCAGAGCGGCGTATGTAGTTATCCAAGTCCCACTGATCCTCAGGGCTTAATACTCGCTCGGCAAAAGGAACAGCGTTTGATTGCTCTGATACGCCCAGCCTCTGCCGGCGGGACATGTCTTCGGCCAACAAAGAGTCCAACAACGGCGGCGCTGGCTCAGTAGATTCGAAAACATTGGGCTGCTCATGAATCTCAGGTGTCCATTCAGAGTCGGATTTGTCTTCATCCTCTCGAACATCATTATCCTCTTCAAAAGGAGATTCCACCTCGCCAGTATTGATTCGTTCACTTCCCTCTCCCAAAACACCGCCGGTCCATACGTCGTCGTTGGAAATTTCAACTCTTGGAAGTCGCTCTATATCGGCCTGATCGGCCTTGTAGCGGCGAAGGATATTTTGGAATTTTTCCTCCAAGTATGGGATCGTAGCAACGGCAGTGTATGTTTTAGGTGCCTTAGAAAATAACTCATTCATCTCTTTTCCTCCGTCAACGATTGATCGGGATCGGAAATCAATAAGGGCGGAAGCAAGGTGAAGGATATTGAGATGAGTAGGCTGCATGTAATCCGGCTGAACCTTTGCCCACAGAGCACGGACCTTACGCCCAATCATACGACCAGGCTTTCCTCGGCGGAAAGGCCCTTCCATGAGATCCATTTCCATATGTGCACCCTCCGGCCTAAGGGTATACCCACGCTTTATATACCTCCAACCTGGGTAGTTGGGCATGAACTTCTCCTCGAAAATAGTGAATGCCCGCATCTGGGAGGCAGGGTCACGGGAAAGACAGAGAATATTAACATATAGAGACCAATTATGTGTGCTGAATGCAAACCCAAGCTTTTCAATCTGTTTCACAAGATCCGCGATTTTTAAGTGGAGATTCTGTGATGATAGAGATCGCATATAAGTCGAAATGCAGTGTGAAAGATCAAAGCGGTGAGATGGAAGGACCGTTGGTGTCTTGGTGCAAAAAGTAACTTCAGCTGGGCCCTTCTTGCTAACCCTGGGTGCCGCAAGAAATCCAGTTGGGCGTGATAAGGCTGCTTGGACATTGATTCCGCGCGAGCGCTGGAGGGTATGGGTAAGAGCAGCCTCGAAACATTTCTTGACTTCATAATGCTGATTTTTTGCTAGAAAGTTTACCATCAGAGCATGAAGTATCATAGGGGAATGTGGCAAGCGATCTGGGAGCGTGGATCTCGATTTCTGTGAAAATTCCAAGAATAGCTCTCCGACCTTTTCATCCCTGTTATTCCGCCCATACGCCCTGATAAGCTGTTCGTAAAATGCAGCAGGGAATGCCTCGCGCAATGATCGACCCCGGGCTCCAGGCTGCGGTTGTTTGGTACTGAAATCTTGGGTATCGAGCTGAGCCATGGCGGTTTTGAGAAGTTTTTCTGCATGTGGAAGGGCGAATTTTGCACTGGATGCGCTTCCCATTGTTTCCCTAGCCCGTCGGATATCACGATCAATTTGAGATTGAAGCATAGCCAAAGTTCCACTCAAGCCAGTTTTATTAAAACGTTCCATTATCTCAGTGTACAGTACTTGGACCATATCACGGTTTGTTTCCTGTACGTAGCCGTGGAGAAGGATGGCGTAATGGAATAGTGTTAAATGAATCTCGTGGTTTCTGTGCAAGACTCCCAAGATTTTGCGTGCAGAGTTCGTTTTGCCAACGCGAACAAGACTGGACATCATTGCGGCATATGTCATGCCATCAAATTGGATTCCTGCATCCTGCATGCGATTCTGTATTCTTAAAACGGCAGTGATATCAATGGTGTATGCGTAATTCCATAGGAGAATATTCCAAGTTCTGGTCATAGTACTGGCGGGAAATTTTGATGTAGCCTCTTCAGCCACCTTCTCAGCATCTAGGTACCTTCGATGTTTGCATAATACTTCAACCATGGTGTCGAACATAGAACGCTGTAGACGGACTCCGTTTCGCTTAGCCATGTCGAATAAATCCAAAACGGCCCTGATATCACCGCGCCCAGCAGACAAACCCATCAAAATGGTGAAGCTAACGGCATCGGGAGCCATGCCGCTCTGAAGCATTTGTTGGAATGTACGAAGCGCCCCTTCTAGGTTTTTATTTTTCGAATAGGCAGTAAGAAGAATGTTCCAGTACTGAACCCGTGGTTCAACCCCAAGTTCAGAAACATGGTTGAACCATTTTTGAGTTTCCTTCACGTCACCGGTTCTGGCATGGACATAGAGTAGTGGAGTTAAGATTTCAGTTGAATCTGCACGCCCATGGTCTGCTGTGTAGTCATTGTAAAAACGGAGTGTCGACGAAGTGTCACCAAGTCTCGCTGAGACAGTTAGGGCATCATGGTAAGCCAGTAGCGGTGGCTTGCCATAATGTAAGCGGTATTCGTCTAGGAGGTAATCGACACCTTCCAAGACCTCTATATTACACAACATATGCAGCAGCCCCGTGATCAATGCTTTTGGTGGAGTGATTTGAGGAATACGCCAACGGAAGTTGCGATATAGCATGATTGAACGACCATTTGCCGACCTGATCTTGGAAGATAGTAGAGATCTGATAGCCAGAATATAATCGTCATGGTTGAAGAGTTCAAGTTTGATGGAGTTTTCGAAAATCTTCAGTAACTCGTTCATTGACACCGACATCATAGCTCTATCATGAGAGATAACAAGCTGAACAATGTAGCGGGCCATCTCCGTTGTATCATTTGTATTGCGCTGCTGAACAACTTCGAGGAGAGCAAGCAACCGATTTGCTAACAGTTTCGACTGGCGGTCCACGGCTGGCAGTTTATTAGGTAGCGTATGAGGCTGAAGATTCCAAACGCTAAGAGCATTCTCCCAGTCCATGCGATTCACAAACTCCATAAATGCATATTGCCAACATTGCGTCTGGCCCCGCGCAGACGCTTCTCCACACAATTCCAAGGCAAAATTGGTATATGCTCTGCTTTTAGCATTCAAAGCAATCTTAACTGTGCTCAAATAATCACGCTCGCTGCGATTTGTTGGATTTATTCGTTCAAAAAGTAGTTGACAACGCTGAAAATCTCTGGGGTCCTGAGATGTCGAAAGGTATGATAAAAGATCTGATTCAAATCCTCTAGGAGAACCACTCGATCTATAGAGCCACCACGCAGCACCGTAATCTCGGGGGCCCTTATCTGTAAGGAATTTTCGGAGAACATCTGGACTCTCATTGGATCTAACATCGTTTGAAAAGGAATTTCCTGTGTCTAATGATTCCTCGGTAAGGCAGTTGCTGGCCGAAGAAGAGTATGTTCTGTATATATTTCTTTTTCTCCTGCTGAGGTTTCTCTTGGGTTCGGATTTATAGGTGCGGGCGAACAGCCGGGTTTTTGGAGGGTAGAGGAACTCGAGTGGTGTGGGTGGGAGAGTCGAGTCCAAGGGGGCATCATCGTTATTATGCTGCGCGGGCGGCCTCTTCCCTAACCTTGACTGGACGGCGTAGTAATATAAAAGGGACAGAGCGGAGGAGTCGTCGGTATTGCAGTGCCAGAATTTGGGGTGCAATATATGTCGTGACCGAAAGGTGTGCTTGGAACCGAGATAGACATGCTGGCTAGCATTCTCGATACACCGAACAGCACGCTCGAGCATTCCCTGGACTGCGAGCTAGCACACTTCTGAGAGGAATTGGCATTTCACAGCTGAAAGGGCATAATCGGGATGAAGTCAAGGGAAATTGGTTAAAGCATGAGAAAAAAAATTCCTCATGAGGTCGAAAAGTGTAGGTTGCACCAGTCTCGAGACGAAGTATGCCTCCCGGCCAAAATGGGTAATTAAGAAATCAACTTCTTATCCTCACGGAGCTGGATAACAGCCAATAAAATGAGCAGTGGAAGAGAGACGTTGGCAGCGAGTTGCTTGAGCTCGTCGTTTTGAATATCAAATTGAAGCTCTGGTCAGGAAAAGAAATGGAAGCACGTCGCTGAGTAAGCATATCGGATAATAGTTACAACTATTCCGAGATATTTTCAGCCCACAAATGCTTATGTAATCCATGTTAAATCGGAAAGTTGCTGGCGGGGAGAAAGAAAAGAAGCAGAAGCAAGAGAAAAGACGATTGATAGACGGATTATTGAGCGTGGAGACGCAGCTGGAGATTGAATAATACCATGGATATCACAGGATTCATCGTGACGCACAGGGCGGAAGCCCTTTCAATGGGCGACTACAACAAATATCGAGCGATGTTGACACGACGATTGCATACCCTCAACAAACGACTGGGGAGAACGACGCCCAAGAACAAGAAATTCTCCGGTAAAGTAGCTATCACATCTAGTGACATAACTAAAGATCATGGGTATGTGTTTGTGCAATTGGTAGTGTTATTACTGGTGCTAATGATGGCTATAGATATGTTCGGATACTACTTCTTTCCGCTGAGCGAGCATGGGCAGAAGCTATGCACATGCGATCCGTTCACTCTCAGGACACGTCAAAGAAAGGGATGGTTGGGTCAGCAAGGCGACACATAATCTCCAGGCTGACGAAGTCTACCGTCTACGCAAAGCAGCTGGCATCCGCACTTGAGAACCAGCAGGAATCAGGCGCTTCTCGAACCGACATCTTAGAAGCTCACGCATATCTGGCCACATTGATGACGACGTGTTGGATGGAGAGGCGACAATGGGAGAACTGCTTGAAACAAGCATCCCTGGCTCGAGTGTTGTATGCTGCGCTGGAGAAGCAGGATAAACAAGGAAATATCCAGGAAGTTATTTCGGGAACGGTTGACCCGAGCATACGCTACTCTGCGTACCAGCTTAAGATACCTCGATCAGTGCCTCTAAGCACGATTGCAAAGAAGTATTTCCCGGCAGACAGCCCCTTGAGGGGGAAAGTAGAAGCCATTGACCCACATTGTTTAAGTGAGGATACGGCCGAGGGAGGGCCAGATGCTGCTGCCGGATCAGGAGACGGCCAGACTTTCCCACAAACCATTACTTGGAGGTCAAGGACAGTGAAGATTGAAGATTCCGCGATATCACAGGCTCTGGCGTCTGCCGCTTCGGCAGAGGCTCAGCTGGTAGCTTGGATTGCCAAGCAAGGTGGTCAAAAGGCGTCTTCCAAAGAAACAGCAGCAAACTATGATAATGTGATAATTGCGAGCCAGGACGCTGTTGATGCAACGAAGGCGGCAATTGACGAGCTAACTAGTGAAGGGATAGACCAAGGGGATGCCCGGATGCAGAGTCTACAGATAACAAAGACGGCTGTCAACTACCGGCTCGTGGGATGGCGAGTTGGTCGGAATAGGGTGCTCTGTGGTGGTGCTGATGGGCTGAGCTTCGCTCCTCCGGCGGCTGCTCGCCGAAAGGGCAAAGAAGAAGACGGAGCGGAAACTCCCAAGCAAGAAAGCCTGGGTAGACGAATTGGTCGGCTTCGAGAACATGTGGTGTTGTATGATTCTATTTTGCAGAGTTTGGAGTCTGTCAAGGAGCTTCCCGGTGTTGCAGCCGATGCAGCTTTTGTTCGAGAACTTGAAGCCAAACTCTCCTACTTCAAGTCATTACGGTGGGTCTTTGCTTACCACAAAAACGAATAGATAGGTGAAAAACTAACGTGTGTGTGTACAGATGTCTCGCAATTGGAAGGTCTTATGCATTCAAGTCGGAGTCAAAAAACGCTCTTGCACTGTTCATCCGCGCAGACGAACTTGTATCCAAGGCTCTACCATCGTGCAGCGAGGAAACTGATGCATCGAGCCACCCACTCGGCGTCGACGTCACTCGATCCCAGGCGGAAGAGCTGCATGTCCAGCTTGAGCATCTTGTCTGGCAGTACCGTGGCATAGTGGAGATCGAGAAACTGGCCGCCGAGTCTGACCAACGAGACCCGGCAACGCTGCCCCCGGTGGTGCGGCGGATGCAAGAATACCACCTTGACGGGGTAGATCTCAGCAACCTTGTGGCCTATCCACCGAGGCTGGAGCCCATCCCCGTCAAACCCATCTTCCTCGATCTGGCGTGGAACTACATCCAGTATCCGATGGAGAAGAAGAAGGGCATCCTTCCTGATACCGCAGGGGCCACCAGTGCGGTGGGAGCTGAGCCGGCTCCATCTGCGGAGCCCAAGAAGGAGACCAAGAAGGGCTGGTTTGGATTTGGTCGCTAGACACCAGCCCACAGCAGATGTTATATAAACCGCATTTTAACAAACCCCAAAAAAAAAAAAAAAAAAATAAGACATATAAAAAGAAGAATTGTGATGATTGATTGAATAGTTATGGACACTACTATGATGGCATGGCCTCGTTAGTCCAACCTTTCTGACTGAGCACTAGGCGGTACCCGTCCGGGTCCTCGAGGGTGACCCCAAAGCGCTCCCAGTACTCGTTCCGCGCGGTGACTCTCTTCCCGCCCGCCGCCAGCAGCCTGTCGACGGTCCCCGGATCAACTGGGCCGTCCACGTAAAGCACCAAGAGATCCTCCTCCGTCGGCCTTGGGGGCGTCTCCCCCTGCGAGTCATCGACTATCTCCAGATGCCACGCTGCTCCGGGCCACCCCAGCATGACCAGCGCATGACCGCCGAGGGTCTCGGGTCCGCACCGCCAGAGTACGCTGAGGCCCAGCCCGTCAACGTAGAAGCGTTCCGTCCTGGCGATGTCGAGGGAGGGACGGGCGATGCGGAGATGGCATGAGGCGGATGGTGCCTTGCCGGAGCCGACTTGCCCGGCCAGCGGTGCAGGTGGCTGCCGGGCTGCATCGTGATGGGCCATGGGCGATTTGATATACGGAACTTTTCTTCTTTAGGCGTTCTTCGCAGCCTGCTATCCCTTGCTATCCCTTGCTATCCCTGCTGTGTCTTGATATATCGTTACTCTGACCTGTCTGATGCAGTCTCTTATATACTTATAGATGTCTCCCCCCCCCCACGGCCAAAGCCCAAGCCCTTTGCTGACAAATAGCTGGACGCACAAGTCGATTCTCCCGCTCTCTATCGGCAGCCTCGGAGTTTCTTGCGCTTTAGCTCACAAAAGAGTCGCTGCGATGGAGTCAACTAGTTGCGTCTAGCGGGCACACTCAGCCAAAATGCTTTTTACAATACGGGGGTTGCAGCATGGGAGAAGCCAGCTAGAAAGGCCAGCGAAGCCCTCGGAAGCGGCATGACTCAATTCTCGCAACACTAGCAGGCGCTTGCTCTAGGCTTGGGCGTTGTCTTCAACAATAATCTTCCTTCATCTGCCTCAAGTCGCCAGCAATCCTGGCGCATCCCGACCCCTTAATCCCGGCCAATAGTGGGAATAAAACGCCGTAAAAAAACTTACTCTTGGGATGCTTACTAGTTATACGGAGCGAGCTGGAAGCTCTTTCTGTCGGACTATGGGGCGACGGGCTGCAGTAAGAAGCGCCATCGGACCCAACGCCTTTTTCTTCTTTCTTACCTTTCTCTTCTTCTTCTTCTTCTTCTCTCTCTCTCTCACTACTCAACTTACTCCTCCTCCTCTCTTCTTCTCTTCTCGTCTTCTCTTCTCGTCTTCTTCTTGTTTACTTCCTTCAAGCCACTTTTCAGGTACGCCTAGTCATGTGATTCTTTATACGAGATAATCACGTGATAGATACAATCTGTCTACTGCCACGCGCTGCCCCGCCTTATGACCACGGCCCCGTGCATTAAGCGTGCAGAAACCCAGCATAAACCCAGCCTTGGCATGCGGCAAGTGCGTGGCTCGTGGCCCTTGCTCGGCCCACCCCGGCTTCCGTCCTCCGCGCTAGGCCTCTTTGGGCCTCTGACCAATCATCTTCCCGGTCCTTGCATGCTGCTGACTAATCCGCCTATCCTAATTTCTCTTTTTTCTTTTTTTTCTTTTCTTTTTCTAAAATTAATTTAATGATTTGTTAGTTTTTCTTTTTTCTTGCTCCTTTTTTTTTTTTTTTTTTCGACTTTCCCGACTTTCTTCGTTCTTCTTCCTGCAGAGCAAACAACATATATCACAAAAGAAGGGACAAGCAAGCAGGAGAGAAAAGGGCCAAAAAAGAATAATAAGAAGAGAGACAGGAAGGGAGTCCGCAATATCTCCCTCTATCTTGCAGCAGCCAGGTCTCTGCTGTTCTGTACTCTCGCCGGTCGTTACATGGGCCATACTTGAACCAGTCAACAAGGGGGTTTCTTAGTTAAGTTGGCAGCTTGTCTTGGACAGAGAGAGAGAGAGAGAGTCGAGAGAGAGAGCTCTCTTCTCGCCCGCTATATCTCGGTATCAGACGACAACGACAGCAACGACAACAACAACGACAAACAGCCATCAACCAGCGAAAGCATGGCCAGCGTCAACGGGAGCTTTGCCTCGCCGGCAGCAGATGCGTCTCTTCATGCCGCCGTCGCCTCGCCGTCCGGCCTCTTCATGGCCCTCGTCAACAACATGTCTGGCTGGGGCGCCGTGCTTGCGCTCTTCCTCTTCGCGGTCGCCTACGATCAATGTCAGTTCCCTCTCATTCCGGCGCCGTCTCGTCCTTTTTTTCTTTCTCCTCTGTCTGCGTGTGGGTTGCCGGTTGACTGACATGACCATCGTGGGTAGTTAAATACATATGGCTCAAGGGGTCAATTGTTGGCCCCCGGTTCAAGATCCCCTTCATGGGGCCTTTCCTCGAGTCCGTCAACCCCAAGTTTTCTGAATACAAGGCAAAATGGGCCAGTGGAGACCTCAGCTGCGTCTCCGTCTTCCACAAGTAAGTTGATCTCCCTATCTGTACCTTTATATTGTTATAATATACATCTTGGATAATGGCATTGTGCTGATGGCGGATGTCCCGGCTATGCAGGTTCGTCGTGATCGCATCTACCCGTGACATGGCCCGCAAAGTGTTCAACTCGCCCATGTACGTCAAGCCCTGCGTCGTCGACTCGGCTCACAAGCTGCTCGGCAAGACCAACTGGGTCTTCCTCGATGGCAAGGACCATGTCGAGTACCGCAAGGGCCTCAACGGCCTCTTCACCAGACAGGCATTGAGCGTCTACATGCCCCTGCTCGACAGCGTCTACGACAGGTACTTTAGCATGTTCATCAAGGAGTCCGCCGACAACAACCACAAGCCAATCCCCTGGATGCCGCAGTTCAGAGAGCTCATGTGTGCTCTCTCCTGCCAGACCTTCGTGGGCGACTACATGACCAACGAGGCCGTGGTCAAGATTGCCAACGACTACTACCTCATCACGGCCGCTCTCGAGCTCGTCAATTTCCCCATCATCCTTCCCTTCACCAAGACCTGGTACGGAAAGAAGGCAGCTGACATGGTCCTGGCTGAGTTCAGCAAGTGTGCGGCAAAGAGCAAGGTCCGCATGGCTGCTGGCCACGAGATCTCCTGCATCATGGACGGCTGGGTCAAGGCCATGCTCGACTCCGCCGCCTACCGTGAAAAGATCGCCAAGGGTATCTCTGTGCCTGACGCCGAGAAGCCAAAGCACATCCTCCGTGATTTTTCGGATTATGAGATTGCACAGACCATTTTCACCTTCCTCTTTGCCTCTCAGGACGCAACCAGCAGCGCCTGTACCTGGCTCTTCCAGATCATGGCCGATCGCCCCGACATCCTCGACAAGGTCCGCGATGAGAACCTCAAGGTCCGGAACGGTGATCGCAACGCACCCACCTCCATGGAACTGCTCGACCAGCTCACCTATACCCGTGCTGTCGTAAAAGAGACCCTCCGATACCGCCCTCCAGTCATCATGGTTCCCTATGAAGTCAAGAAGGACTTCCCAGTCACCCCTACGTACACTCTTCCCAAGGGCTCCATGATTGTCCCATCCGTCTGGCCGGCTACCCATGACCCCGAGGCCTACGAAGACCCGGAATCCTTCATTCCAGAGCGATGGATCACCGGGACGGCCGAGCAGAATGCAAAGAACTTCCTCGTTTTCGGAACTGGTCCTCACTACTGCCTAGGACAGACCTATGCACAGCTCAACTTGATGGCCCTGATTGGAAAGGCCAGTATGGCCCTTGACTGGGAGCACCACACTACCCCCCAGTCCGAAGATATCAAAGTCTTCGCTACCATCTTCCCACAGGTATGGTGCCGCCTCAGCTGATCCGTTCGCACATACTTCCCGCGATACTAACTTTTTTCTTTTTTTATAGGATGACTGCCCACTCGTCGTACGACCCCGACCAGAGTGAATAATGTCGTGAATGACCCATGGATGGGGTAACTTTTTTACGCCGCTACCCCCAATTATCGAAACAACCGGTTCGAGGATACACCTCACCTTAATACCTAACTAACCTGCACCCTTTCCCCCCTCCCTCTTCTCCTTCTCCTCCTTCTTCTCTCATTTTTCTACCCCTCCTCTTTTCTCCCATCACGCTGAATACATTATGTACGGTGATCCTTTTACAGCATGACGGGCTTTGCCTTGCACCCCACCCTTAACTCTATTAATGCCCCATCCCATCCCTTATTCTTCCCTTCTCCCCTTTAAGCTCCATGGAACTTCTACCCCAGACGTTCCCCTCCATCATATGATTCCCATACCTTTCCCTCTCTCCTACTTCACTTTTTTGACTTCGCATTTGATCTTCTTATTTCTTCCCTCGTCACGCCCTTTACAGTTTCTCGTTGCTTTTTCTTCTCTTTTTCATTTTTACTTCTTCGCAAAAGCTTTTTAAGTTCAGAAAACGGCTCGTATATGGTATACGAGAACAGTGCGAGCAACTCGTCTGTCTTGACGATTTGGTCTCGCCTTTGGAAATGGGAAAGGGGAACGGGGGGCGGCTTTTACGCATCGCAACAGCTAATCGGGGCATGCTACGGAGTGCATATAATACTTAATCGTTATTAATGAATGATATTCGGTGAAGACACCTCTTCCTCTTCTCTTACTTCGACCTCGCTTCACCCATGCTTCATCTTGTCTTATTTCTTTTTCCTTCCCGAGAACTTATCCTTAGCGGCTCAACGTCAATGTCAACGTCAATCAAAGTGTTTATCTTATTATTATTTTTTGGTTTTTTTTTTTCTCTTATTTATTTATATTTCTTACGTCATCATCCTCTGCTCTCGGAGTTAAAAGAAAACCCAAAATAAAAACCTTATTTCCCTCTTGCGGAGGCCCGGCGTCGACTTGCCGAGGCCCGCGACTTTTTTACTTCCAATCCTGCCTTTGATTCACCAGCATCATCAACCAACATTTTGGTCAACAGGCAGAGCAACAATGCTTTCCAACAGAACAGCCCTTCGTCTGTGCTCGAGGGCGTCTCGGCCTTCCACTTCCGCCGTTGCTGTCCCTGCCCGTCGGCTCCAAGGTATAAGGGTGCGAGCGCAATCTAACATTGCCGCAAATACCAGGCAAACTCCCTCCCATAAGACTATATATACCCAGCCAGCCCACCATGCTCGACTACTCTCCAACACCGCTCGTCTATCACAATCAAACAGCTCCTACGAACCCCTCTCCTTAAAAGAATACAAATTCGAAGACGTAAGCACCGCCAACCATCAACTACCCTAGCTATCTTTACAGAATTCCTGACAGCCAGCAGATAAACTCCGCCTTACCAACCCAAGACTCTTCCTCGCCATCCTCAAAACCAAATATAATCCTAATCGATGTCCGCGAACCCCCCGAACTCGAAGCAACAGGCATCATCCCTTCCGCCCTTTCCATACCCATCGGATCCCAGACAGACGCCATGTTCTTGACCCCGGACGAGTTCTTGACTCGTTTCGGCTTCCCGAAGCCAGGGACTGAGGGAGGTGATGATAATACTACTGCCAAAATGGTGTTTTACTGCAAGGCTGGCATTCGGGCCCGGACGGCGGGCGAACTGGCTGTTAGAGCGGGATATGATGCTGACAGAATCGGGGTTTATGATGGGAGTATTTTGGACTGGGAGAAGAATGGTGGGCGAGTAGAGAGGTGGGATGGGCCTGAGAATTGAGATCCTGGCTTGGCCTGGCCTTTTCTATTTTGTCTTGATCGATTCTTGTATATCTATACTGGACAAGTACTTGTATTATTGCATGGTGGCATGGTATGTGCAATTTGGTTGAACAATGGCTCACAAGCCCATTATGTTGAATAGTATAAAAAAAGAGCGAAAAGAAGGAAGAATGATAATTCTACGCGATCAACTCATGGAAGTTTTTAGATATCCCACAGGTAAAGGTAGACAAAAGTGGCAGACAAAAGGTCATTACAAACATAGCTTTCTTGCATGCTGGTTAACATGAATCATGGTGTCTTTAACGGGGTTGGCGGTTTGGCGCTGTAAGGACTTTCAAGGGATATCAAACACCGGCTTCAACTTTTTAATAAGTGCCCATTCTTCCATCGTCACGTCTGATCGGTAGAATTCCTTGAGTGTGTCTATGCTCTTTCGGGAAATCATCGAGTAAAGTGTATCCTTTTCTTCGAGCTGGCGGCCGTACAGCGGTTGGTTGGGCCCTTCAATCTTGATGGCAACGGAAGGCTGTCCCTTCTTGCAAATGGGGAGCTGCTTGTGGTCTCGTTCAATGGACATTCTATGCGGCCAAAGTTAGTACAAACGCATCTGATTACGGAATAAGTCGGAGGTAAAACTCACACTCTACCGAGACTAATGACTTCCTTCTGTCCAGTGGTTGGGTTAGTTTTCACTGCGGCAATGGGCGTTAGAAGACGGAGGGAGCCTTCAGTAACATCAACACCAATAACAATCGGATCCTTCTTGTTGAACACAGCAACTGGTGACAGGACGCAAGGGAAAACGGCTTGTAGCTTGCTCTCCTCCTTCCTCTGGGCTGCGAGCTCTTCCATATGCTTCGTAAAGTCATCGAACAGATGATAGATGATATCAGCAGTGAAAATCTTAATGCCATTCTCATCTGCGTAAGCCTGGGCTTCCTTGTCAACTTTGACGTCGAAGCAGAGCATGACGGCGTACTGCTTGGCTTTTTCAAGCATAGCGCCTGCACGCATCACATCACGCTTGTATACAGGTCCGATAGAGATATTGGCAACAGGAATCTTTGATGTCCTCAAGAACTCTAGCAAGGCTTCGAGGGAACCAAGAGTGGAAGCTTGAACGGCAACACCACGGTTGTCTCGGGAAACCTTGCTGAGGAGGTTCTCTAGATCAGACATGACTTCATCCGTAAGATCTTCCTCGTCGTCATCATGGTTGACCACAAGAAGTCGGGAACCGGCGATAGCGTGTTCAAGGTCGTTAGCAGCAATCTTGACACCGAGCGCAGCCTTGACTTCCTTGTTATGAACGTATGCAGATTTGAGTCGAAGTTCTTTCATTGGGGCCGGAGTGAGAAGGGCTCGAATATTCGTGACGATGGCCCCGTTGAGGCCGCAAAGGACGATACGATCTCCTTCACGAAGTACACCGTTGGAAAGGACAACATCAATAGTAGTACCGAGACCTTCAATGACCTTAACTTCCAGAACAGTACATTCCACTTCTGAAAGGTACATAAGTGCATTGGTCATACGCTCCTGAGTAAGAGTGACAAGTAGTTTCAGCATATCAGGAACACCCTCACCCGTATGGGCCGAAGTAGGAACCAGAGAAACGTTGCGAGCCATGGATTTGTTTTCATAGTAGAGCTCGGAGTTAAATCCTTGCTCTGCAAAGGCGAGCTTAGTCTTCGCAACTCGGTCTTTGAACTCGCTTTGAACTGTCTTGCTTTGCTTAGCCAAACTGTCCTGGAAGCCGTTGTTGTCAATCTTCTTCCAGCCGAACAATCTGTCTATTTTGTTTAAAGCCACGATGAAGGGAGTCTTCCTGTCACGCAAAAGCCTCATGGACTCGAGAGTCTGAGGTTCCAAACCGTGCATGATATCAACGACCAAAATAGCAATGTTGCAAAGCGAGGATCCTCTTGAACGCAAATTGGAGAAGGACTCGTGCCCAGGGGTATCGATGATAAGAAGTCCAGGGACCTTGAAGTCGAATTTGCCATCTTTATTAACGACTGCAGTCTTCTGGACGAGCGCGTCGACGGGGAAGTAGGTAGCTCCAATTTGCTGCGTAATACCTCCAGCTTCGCCTTCCTGCACATTGGTCTGTCTGATTTTATCCAAAAGTTTGGTCTTTCCAGTGTCGACGTGTCCAAGAATACAGCAAATAGGAGAACGAAGGTTGTCCTTCGACTGTGCTGCCACTGCTTCTTCGTGCTGCTTCCTTCTTCTCTCTGCTGCTTCTGCCTTCCTCTGTGCAAGGGCTTTCTGTGTAGATGTGACGTCTTCGTCCTCGGATTCTTCTTCCGACTCTTCTTCCGACTCGGATTCCTCGGGCGTACCGGCCTCTGGCTCCTCCTTTTCAGCAGCCTTAGGGGCTTCCTCCTTGGCCTCTGCTTTGGCTTCGTCTTCCTCGTCAGACGAAACATCCCAGGACTCCTTGATATCATCATCACTTTCTTCGGCCTTTTTGGCTGCCTCAGCTGCCTCCTTTGCCTTCTTCTCCTCTTCCAGTCGCTTTCTCTCAGCCTCCTCGGCTTCGTGCTGTGCCTTGGCTCTGGCTGCGGCAGCTTCCAGGTCTTCCTCCTGTTTCTTGCCTCCACGCTTCTTCTTATTCTCATACACTGGCTTCTTCTTTTCCGTGGGCTTTTCTTCCAGTCCAGCTACTACAGCACCACCGGCCTCCAGCAACTGCTTCATTCGCAGCTCATTTCGGTCTCTTGCTTCCTTCTGGGCCTTGGTCAGAAGTTTTCCTTCTCGCCTAAGCTGCTCCTTTTTCTCCCTCTCCTTTTCCTTCTTTCTCTGACGGATTTCCTCTTTTCTTCGCTCCTCTTCCTCTAGTTTCTTGCGCTCTTCCTCAGCCAGTGTCTTCTCAAGCTCTAGACGGCGTGCCTCTTCTTCCTGCTGCTTTCGCAGTGCCTCCTGCTGTCTCTGGATTGCAGCCAAGTGAGCGGGGATCTTCTTCTTCTTTCCAGCAGGTTCAGCAGCTGGAGTTGGGGCCGGTTTAGTCTCAGAAGCAGGGGAAGGTTTTGTAGCTTCCGGTTTGGCAGGCTGAGCAGCAGCTGCGGGAGCTGATGCTTTCTTCTTTGCAGCCTAGTAAACGGAGGCGTCAGTAAGGACCGTACACCTTAATCGTATAACTACCCAACGATAAGTTATATATCTCACCTGTTCCTTTTTCCTCTGCTTTTCCCTCTCTTTCTTCTCCCTTTCCTTTTCCTTCTTCGACTTCAGCTTTCCACCCTCCTCAGGTTCTGCTGGTTTGGCTGCTTCCTTCTTTGCAGCTCCCTTGGCTGGCTTTGGTTTTCCAGCAAAGACATCGTCATCGTCAAACGTGCCCTCTTCAGGTTGCTTGCTCTCTATGGTAGAAACAGGATCTTCTCCCTCCACAAAATCATTGGTGGGCTTTCCCTTCTTTGCCTTCTTGTTCTTGTTCTTCCTCAGAGCTGCGAGCAGTCCACCACCCAAGTCATCGTCTTCCTCCGGAGCAGCGGCGTCAGCTTGAGGCTCTTCCTTCTTCTCAGTCTGGTTTGCTGGAGCTATCGACTCGCCCAGTTCCGCTTCCCAGTCGTCATCGGCCTTTTTATTTGACTTCTTTTTAGGCGCCATCTCGGACCGGTCGTGTGTGTGGTGAGTTTTCTTTTCCTGTAAACGAGATTAGCAAGGAACTCGCCTGAAAAATGCCCAGGAGACAAATACCTCGTTGCAGCTTGCCCGGCGCTCCTTCGCCGTTCTTGTACGCGGGATTGATATAGAAGCGAGGTTTGTGGGTGACTTCGTCCCTCGAACAATGCTTATCGTAAAAAGTTGATAGCGGGTGGCATTTGTTAAGTTACTTAAAGGGACCCTGTTAAGGTTGGGGCTTTTCCGCCTCCAACTGCACCTTCACTTCTTCTGCCTTTTTCTCTCTTAGTACCTAGACTACCTAATCTCTAATTTTATAGCCCGTCTATACTGTGTTCCCTTGGAAGCGTCCTCCCCTTTGGCCATTTCACTCGACTGGCAGGCCGTCGTTAACTAGTGGGTTTTTTTTTTTTTTTTTTTTTTTTTTTTTTTTTTTTTTTCACTTGCCGCAAGCTAACTAGTTAAAAATTGTTCACAGTTCGAACGAAGCTCAAAATTACTAAGCTAAGCGCTCGCCTATTTTTGTGGCCCTGGTTTTGATATCTATTTGATATCTAGATCAGCATGCAAGGAGAAGTTATACTGATACCTTATACTCCGGTTCTAGGAGGCATCCAGTATGCTGGTTGGAGTAATACAATGATTACTTCTTGCCCTTTTCCCATGGAAGCGTAAGGTAGGATGTCGTCGAGTGTGCTTCAGCCTGTTCCCTTGTGTGGTGAGTTTAGCTGCAAGGATGCGCTGCCGGCCAAATGTAAATGTTCGACATTATTTTTGTATCCCTGAGCTGAAAGCGACGCAGTCTAGAATGAAAGTGCCTAAATTGTAGAATGTTGGAAAATGTTGAATGTAGTGCACCGTTTCCCTCCCTCCCCATTTTTTTTTTTTTCCGTAACAGCCTATGCAAAGTATCTCGCTATGAACAGCTACAAGAGAAAAGATAAAAAGATCAGGTATGGCATCAACTCTTCTATAACACGCATGGAAAGAAGAGTACGCCTTCCATGGAGAAGATACCTGCCAGATATGCAGTGTTGTGGCGTGCTAGATTTCAATCCGGAGCATATTCTCCATCCACATCAGGATATCCGTAAATGGATCGTTTGTCTCGCCTACAACCAGCCTGGCGAATTCGATGAATCTTTCTACCTTCTTTTCGGCATATGCAGGCGGAGCATTGTCTGGGGTGGTCCTCCGCATCATATCTTCAAGATACCTGGCTCCGCGGCTGATAAGACGAGCAAGAATGTCACCGTCAATATGCATGTATTCAGGCTTATCTGGCAAAGGGCACAGTTCGTCCACAGCCATTCGGCGTTTGCGGCGGAAAGGGCAGATATTGGTGTCCGCAAGACATGAATATTGAATGAATCGAAGGATCCGCCATTCGTTCTCCGTGAGCATCTGGAATCGATAAAGCGTGCCATCCAGTGTTGTACCATAAGCTATCTCGCAACCGCCAGAGTGGGGCCGGAAACTGCGACATACTCGTACCACTGCGGAAGGGGTGATGGCAGAAAAGACGGGCCTAACCAGCCTATCATCTTTTAATCCAAACTCCCTTAGGCCGATCACTGCTCCGCCGCGGTTAGCTGTGAATATAGTCTTGAGTTCTCCGTCAAGATTCACATGGTCAAGGCCCCCTTTATCAACACCCGCTTGAGCATGCAAAATTAGCCCCTCTTGCGTCGCTCGAAGGACAATAAGCGAGTGGCGGGCGGTCAGGACGTAGATAAAGGGCTCCTTCACAGTGATTGAAACCGCATGGGATTCAAGATGGTGAGGCTCCAGGCTCCGCCATTTTCGAGTGGATGGATCCAGGGTCTGCATTAGCAAGTCATCTCCAGAGGCCACGATCAGGGAGCTCGGTCCGAACGAGGTTATTGTTCGGACTGGTTGGTTGTACATATGAATGCGTTTGGTCATGCAATCAATATTCCCGATACCTGGTGGGTTTTGTCGAACTGTAATGTAAACAACTCTCCCTCTGTATTCAACACAGATGTCTCTCCCTGCCTTGTATTCGACCTGTGGAAAGGAGGTTCCTACCACAATCATGTGGTACTCATTTCCTTCGCCGTAGAATTTCCAATCTACCAACGCTGTCACTTTTTCACCGGATGCTCCGACAGGTTGGCGGGTGAGCACTGTAGGTGCGGACGATTCATTGCCCCTGGTCCTAAGATCGATTGGTGCTGAAATAAGCGTCTCCCCATCAGGGTCTAGGAACCCAATCTTGGGCCATATCCAGCGTTTGGTGCCCTCCGTTGACGAAGTGAAGTCAAAGTCCACCCTATTATAAGCCACAATCAACTTGTTCAAATATTCGGAATACACGAGTCTCTTCGGATTTCCCCGGACACGTATCTCGCGAGGAACAGCTTTCGCAACTTTCTCCAAGCTACAGGCAAAGAGAGTATTGTCGGTAATACATAACAAGGAACCACTAAGGCCCGTGGCTGGTGCCTGTGCAGGTAAATCAACGCAGTTGAATATATCGACAATAGGCTGCATCTTTTCAGGCTGTAATCCAATTAGCATCACTTTTCCTAGGCACGATCAGTTACCAGTGGCTTACCTTGCTTTGATCAGTGATCCAAACTTTCTCCAGAGAGTAATGCAATGACGCCTCAATGGGGCTGTGTGATACCCTCCAAAGGCCTGGACCACAAGAGACGACAGCCAAGGTTTTATCAGATTCATAGCCTCCAATTCGAACAGAAGTTTCACCGAGTTTATGAGGCGGCAATTGGTGTATTTCTATGGAAATATGTATCATTCAGTATTCCTGTTCGGTTACCGCCCGAGAATTGCTAATTACTTACCGAATGAAGTATCATCTTGAGTGACTCTGAAGGGAATCAAATGCCCACTCCGGAGGCCACAAAACAGGACCATCAGCCTTTTCTCCTCGCCAACAGTGGATATGAGCTTTAGAGATTCGAACACCGGTGAATCAAGGTCATCCTTGCCCATCATGATCCCACGTTCAAGGTGAGGAGTCAAGCCTTCCACGCTATCTATTGCCATGATCAGGAGTTTCCCTTCGCTTGTACCAATAAAGAGATATAATTTGCCGCCAAGCTCCTCAACGTCGAAGCAAATTGGTTCCTGGTCGAGAGCAAGAGGCAGTCCAATGAGGGTACATTTGCACCCGTTTTCATCAGAATTGACGCTCCGGAGTTCCACTCGAACATCGCTACCGTTTCTTATAGCTACGACAACAAGAGAGAGAGGCCCACTGGTGAAGGCTACGACGGCTCGATCGTTTGGATCATCCCATGTTATAGAAGATCGTTGCTGGAAGACAACGTGGCTCAACCGAATTGATGCATCGGTGACTTGTATTACAATACCGTCTGGCGTTATACTGGCTGCTAGCGTTGGGTGATCAAGATCTAAACCACTTCGTTCTTCGTCCATAGCAAATGCTTCTTCAGTGCCACTTATTGGTATAAAGATCAAAGAACTCGTCATAGGGTCTGTTAGCAGGCAAAGGGTGCCTTCTCCTCTAGGGACAGGGATTCCCCATACTCCTGTTATACTTGAACAAGCTCCATGTTCAATATTGAGGCCTATCTGTGCTTCAATGCCATATCTCAGCTCGGATATAGTGCCGTGATCAGGTCCAACACCGGAGCAAGTGAAGATTCGATCAAATGGTAGCCCCATGCCTTGTTGGGTGTCTCTGGACAGTGGGTTTGTAGTAGGACGTCTTGCCTTTATCACGGCAGTATCTAGGATAGGGCCCCAATTCGGGACTCTCTGTATACATCTTGGTGGTTTTCGGGCATCTTCAATAAAGAGGCCACCACCGCACATGCTACCGGCGGTGACCAGGACATCTCCGGCCTGGTATCCTTCCGGGAGGATTGCAAAGGCAGTATCAAGGTTACAGCCGAGCGAACCTAGATTCGACTGGCGTTCTATATCTCCAGACTTGCCTATCTCCAGGTATAGAATCATACCGTCTTCCCGACATAGGTAAATATCGTCAAACTGGGAGTTTCTAATCCGGTTGCGCCTGGCTCGAGCCCAGTGAGTCCAAACTTGGTTTCTCGAACGTGGGCGATGTTCTAAAGTTGGGAAGGGGCAGTTCATTGGTACGACTGGCCCATCTGTATTTAAGACATTTTTGTAGATGGACATGGTCGAGTGTGTTGCAACCATGAAAGAAGTCGAGTGAATTAGGGGTATCAGAACTGTTGGCAGACGAAAATGGTTAGAAAGCCTAAGGCTGTTGATCCTGGGGTCCACAGATCGCAGCGTTTCCATGGAAGCCCAGTCGTAAGTAACATAATACGACTCGGAGTCTTGAGCTATAAGCAATAGAAGGATTATTCTGTCATTGTCTGGTGGCGTTGGGTAAAGAAATTCCATCCTCAAAATATCGCCGTCCGCACGGAAGAAACACTCCTGTTCATAGAATACCAACGTGAGCTTTCATGACCAAGGGTATTAATGTGGGAGACATTACCTCCTTGATGGGATTTACGGGTCCTTGAGCCATTTCTGCTTGGATCATAGATGAAGATTTCAGAGAGAATACACCAAAGAACTTTTGTGCGGCACATATGGCCATTGCTCGTGCCCTTGTATTTGTTAGTATTACAGTCTTGCTTTAAGACGGAATGTTTCAACTTTACCGTGGTTCCACAGCGATGTGTCTGCCATATTCCTCCAGAGCACTCGTATCCGCTGGCAAAGGGCGCCTAGAATAAACGAACTCAGGAACACCACGAGATCCAGGCTTGGTAAACATAAAAAGAATTTCCTTTGAGCTTAACACTAGAACCAATATATGAGGTGGGACCTTTCCTTCATCTTGTGATTCTTGAGTAGAGGGGCTTGAGATCCTTCCGCCTTGTTTTATTTGATCTTCTAGCTCGGGACCTGGTTGAGAGTTAATTATTTTGGCACCGATAATCCTGGAGTCGAAATCAGACTTGGTAACCACTTCTTCTAGGTGGCCGCTTGGTACTAGCTCCTTGATCTGGATGAATTTATCTCCAATGAACACAACATCATTTTGATCTTGGTGTCTGAGGCGAGCTGGGAGTATCCATTGAACCGCAGGCCCTTGAGCAAGGGTTCTGGACAGTATTCCAGTAGCAGGTGTTTGGGCCTTCTCTGCTCTTCCCGAGATACTGTCCGATTCACGATTTCGAAAGAGGAGTTCTCCAATATCAACCGTCCTCGTGGCCCACGTCCCATTGACCAAGACGGTGGTTTGTAACGACATCGTGAAGCTCAAGAAAAGTTACCGATCCCTGGTAGACAGAAACAGAAGGCTTGCACCGATAAAATAGGAATTAGGATGAGACCTGAACATAAGTTCTAAAACAGAGGCGTTCCTCTGCTTAAACACGGCCTACTTGGTAACCACCAATATGCGGTATCCTGGCTATCCTCCGTGTACTGGATCTGGGCTGCCTAAAAAATGTAGAACCATGAGGCAAATTGTAAGTATAATGAAGGCAAAGACTGGAAATGGGGTCCTATATAGAATCCTAAATGCACTGCGGGGTACTCCATACACTATTTGGCTAGGAAGGGAGTCTCTATTAGCGAAGTAGAAGACCAGGGCTTGCTTGGTCGGATATGGTAGTATTGCTAGGCTTATTTTCCCTTGCTGGAGATTTTGTGTGTCTGTAGATTTAAAAGAGAATTAACAGAAGGGCAGCCGAGGTCATATATACCACTCTACACCAGTGGTGCCTCAAGAGGAGTGACGAGGTATCGGACCCTCCAAGATAACGCAGGACAGCGAGATGGATGTTTCATTTGGCCATGCCGGGTATAATAAAACTGCATTCCCAGTAAGAAAAAGAATAATCACCGTTGGTCCTAAGGGTGGGCTGGGATGTTCGTTGTATACAGAAGCATCACATAGAGTACACAAATGTTTAGCGGGTTTTCGGGAGGGACTAACCCACTGTGAGGCTAACTAGACGACCAGCAAAAAGGGCGCCGCAGAAGAACCCCTTGTTGTTAGGATGTTTTGGCGTCGCGAAAGCCCGAAAAGACGGAGAAAAAGACACCCCCCAAGGACACCTGCGCTTCCCCGGCCTCGTCGAAGAGAAGAAAGTCGAGCGTGTCCTGCTTGTACTTCCTCGTCCTCCTTGTTCTTCCCGCTACGTCGATGTTGCGACCTCCCAAGTGCCCAGGTAGTGGACGGAAAAGTTTCTCGGAGCAAAGTTTCTCCGCCCCAGCCAACCAGCGGCCGAGAAGCTGCGAGCCAGACGTTACGCCGGTATCACCAACACTGGACAGCATCGTCCATAGACGTATCGTTCTCCAGACGGACCATTCAGATAGCTGGCATTTCTCGAGCTATAAGTTTTTCTAGAATATAGGCTGGACGCTGCCTGTCATACCCATCTCTGCAGCACAGATATACTTGCATAGCTGGCCTCTCGACGCTTCACCCCAGGCATAGCCACCACCTTTATCTTGCAACCCCGTCACCTGTGGGACCATCACTGCTTGTATACACGCACGACCACCCCTTGATTGCTCGGCATGGCTCTCCTTTAAGTCTGATAGAGCTTTAGCAGGTGCTTTTCCCCTCCAACGGGGTATACCATATATACCAACATCCATATACAGTCATCTCAGATCGAACCCCTGGAAAGGTTCAACCAACTCTTGTTTTTTTTCTCTCTGCCCTTTACTTGGCCACTAGACGAGTCTGCGTTTGATACCCTCAATACCTTCACAGTTGCATTCCTCTCTCAGTCCACCAGATCTGTCGATGGGGGAAAATCTAGAAACGAATCGTGTAATGGCAAACGAAGAACCCAAGGCAGGAGATATCAATTCTGGTCGGCTGCTTGCCGATTCAAAAGCCTACCGTCGGAAGAGAGCAGAGATCGTCAAAGCAAGCAGAAAAGGAGATGTTGAGCTGTTAGCTAAGCTTGCCACCTCTGAAGGGGGTTTGCTGGAAGATGACATACGAAAACAAGTTTGTAAGATAGGAGCTTGTAGCGTGTTTTTGCATTTTTTTGCCGACGGTTTGACTAAATGCTTCTTATCAGGGCCAATTCTTCAGGGATATGTACGTGCTACCCACACACTGGAACTTCCACCACTGTCTGAGCTGCCATGCCACGGCGATGAGGTTCAAGTCAAACTAGATGTGGATAGATCATTTGTCTATTACCCCAATTGTAAGTTCGTCAACGTGGACACTTGTCTACGGAGAGTATATCCTGGCAGATGCACTAATATTATCCTTCAGATAAGACAGAGAAACATCTCAAGGATAAAAGAGATGAACTCCTAGACTTGATCGTATCAGTACTGCGGCGAAACCCTATGCTTTGCTATTTCCAAGGATACCATGACATAGCCCAGGTCCTACTCCTTGTTCTTGACCGTAAACATGCCTATCAAGCTCTGGAACATATCTCTCTCTTTCGCATAAGAGACTATATGCTTCCGTCTCTCTCTCCTGCACTTACGCATCTTCAGCTACTACCCGCCATCATCACATCCGTAGACCAGAAACTTGGCCAACATTTATCCGGCACCAAACCATTTTTCGCCCTTGCTGCCACCCTAACGCTTTACGCACATGACATCGAAGAATATGCTCACATTGCCCGGCTCTACGACTTCATCCTCGCCCATGAACCGGTTGTATCAATATACCTGTTTGCTACCATCATTCTCTCAAGAAAGGACGAACTGTACGACATTCCTCAGGATGAGCCTGAGATGTTTCATGGCGTCCTGTCAAAATTACCCCGCCCACTGGACCTCGAGACCCTGATCTCGAATACGGTACGGATATTCCAAGACCATCCGCCTGAGAAGCTCCCCTGCGGTGCGTGGAAATCTATACCCTCCTACAGTGTCCTTAAAACGCTGAGAAACCCTGGCTTGCAGCCAACTCCGGATCAAGCAAGGGGCTACTTTCATCAGCAGATCCGGGGCCTGCAGCGGGAAAAGATGCGCAAAGATGCAGCACTGCTTATTCGAAAGCATTCTTTTTCTATCAAGCTTGTGGGTGCCACAGTTGCTGTCGGCATCCTTTCATACTGGATGATAAAGCGAGATCCCGACCTTGTAAAGCATCTCTGGCGTTATTTAGGGCCTCTAAAGACTACCTTGAGTTTATGATCAAGTTAGGTCGCACTCTTCTTGTATATTAGATAAATGACACTCATGTATGCCTACGAATAAAACACAGAAAACTCGTAAAAGTTATCAACTGCATAGACCTTCATCTAACTGCCATGCTCTAGCCCCATGCTACAACGCTTACATAAGCCTTATGTTCAAGCTGTCTTCTTTGCCAGTCGTCATCTCGCAGGCTCCAACATCACCGATATCTGCGACATTACAATTCAATAGCAAAGATGGCCAACCGAGGCTACGATGCAGTAGTGGATGTTGATGCTGAGGTATGGGATGCTGTTACTGTTTTCTTATTTTTCTATCAGGGCCGTTCCCCAGACTAATTGAACTCTCCATAACAGGGTGACCTTGGCCATACGGACCTTCAAGAAGACCTTGAATTTCATTCCTCAAGTACGACTTGTGCCTCCCTGGAATATAGTCCTTAGATCATGTCCCTATTTTTTTTTTGCCAGCGTCTAGGCGATTATATCAAATCTAGCTAACTCAAGCACTTTCGCTCAGATTTCGATGAGACACCACGCAACGCAAAAGGCCACCCAGATTCCTCATCTTTCCTCGCCGGCTCATCTTCTCGACAAGGGGGCGGGTCAGGAGGCGCAGGTTCCAATGCGAAGATCTGGAGTATAGCATATTACAACCGATACTTCGACGTCGACACCTCAGAGGTCTTCCGACGATGTGTTTCGACTCTCTACCCAAGATCCAATTTCCTCGATGTTCTGGATGGGAACCCCGATCTATACGGACCGTTTTGGATTGCTACAACTGTGGTAGTAATTCTTTTCCTGACCGGTACTGTCTCTCAGTATCTGGCGAGGAAAGGCAGTCACCATTTCGAGTATGATTTCCGCCTCCTCTCCGGTGCTGCTGGACTTATTTACGGCTACACTTTCATATTGCCCGTTGCTTTATGGGGGGCTTTACGTTGGTTTGGAAGCTCTAGTGCGGATTTGATTGAGTGCTGGGCGCTCTACGGATATGCCAATTTGATCTGGATTGTCGTTGCATTAGTGAGCTGGAGTCCGCTTACTGCGCTGAATTGGGCGCTTGTTGGAGTTGGCTTTGGCTGGACGGTGTTCTTCCTGCTGAGGAATCTTTATCCGGTACTAAGTGCTACGGATATGAAGACGAGCAAGATATTGCTTATTGTGGTCATAGTGCTTCATGCAGCCTTGGCTATTGCCATTAAAGTGTTGTTTTTTGCGTAAGTTGAAAGACCATGCAATCCTTTAATACGCGCGGACGCTAACAATTCGCATTGTAGTCACGGAAGTTATGCGAAGAAGCATGACGACGACCACGATGACAAGCATGATAAGGGTAACAAGCATGATGACAAGGACAAACACTCGCGCTTTTAAATTTGAAATGTTATATCCTCGGAATACCCTAGCTCTTCAATGACTGATGAGCTTTCCCTTGCAACACTAATTGAAATATCCTTCTGAGCGTCTTTCGAATGCTGTATTATTGTTTTTTGCTTATTGACACTGTATTACTCCAACATTCTCATAGAATCTCGCTTCCGTAGGGCAGTAAGCTTGGTGAGACTTTTTGTTGAGATGCTATCTAAATAGCTCCGGGTATTGCCAATTCTAGGAAGACCTTTTCAATTGGAAATGTAAATAAATAACATAGTGCCTCTTCTTCCTTTGAAAGGCGTCATTATGTCATGTTCACCCAAGTAAAACACCATACCACAACCTCTGGCGGAACCACGCAACAGAAAAGCACCAGTTTACTTCAGCTTCTTCTTTGGTCGGAGTTGGTTTGTGTGTCCGCACTTCTTCTTTCGGCAGTTGGTGGCACGTGGAGGGAGACGGGCCTAATCAGAACAGGAGACACATGGTTAGTTACATATCCAGAAGCTGCAGATGCCGGTCATTAACGCTGGGTGTATTGGTCACCACATACATAGCACTTTCGGCAGACCATCTTCTCGCAGTTGAACTTGGAGGCGAGGGCCTTCAAGGAGGGCTCGATGATACCACCGGGAAGGTCGAGGACAAGGTGAAGGGTGGACTCCTATAAATCATTCCATCCGCATTAGATACCGTTTTGAATTCTCGTCTGTTTCGCCACACATAATCTCGAATAGATCGATATCTTTAAGTCTTCCAGGTGCTGTTGTTCAAGCATACCTTCTGGATGCCGTATTCGCTCAATGGGAATTCATCGCGGATGTGCTTTCCACCGAAGACGTATCGCTGTTCATCGACAGAAACGAGCTCTCTCTCGAAAACCTGGGACTTGATGGCGGAGATAGTGTCGGTGGGCTCTGCGTTCAGAGTGAGAGTGTTTCCACTCAGGTTCTTGACGAAGCTATCGATTGAAACGAAAGGGGTCACATAGTCAGCCTTGCGCATCCCAAATTCATGGATCCAGCCCTCTTTTCTTCATATCTCCAATGTTCTTAAAGCGTTCGATCGGAGCGATGGGGGTGAAGGGTTCAACCTACATCTGCACTACATGGCAGAAAACGAGATACGTTAGAGATCATTCAGGGAAACCGCGCGCAACTAATATGAGAGATAACTTACTGTTGGCAGTGAATCTGTCGCTGTTTTGCTTCGTGGTTTGCCGATACTGCGTCGGACGTTCAAGATAGCATCAAGATTTCGAAGGTGTTCGCTTAGCCCGTGGGAGCAAATACCCTAAGCCCTACTCTCCGTGCTGACTAAGCGAATCATCCAACTTCAGCCTTTTGAAGGGCCGGAACCAACGAGCAACAAAGATGTGATTGAAGATAATGATAGTAATATATATCGGAGGGTAGGCTAGCTGGATTTTCTATTCAAGTCTAGCATAGAGCATTGGGGTTAATTATTTACTATCTCCGGCTTTCCTCCTTTGGAACGTGAATTCGGGCCTCTGTCTGATACACAGCAAGGACCAGAGTTTCCAAAGACACGCCAATGGTTTTCGCGGCAGTATCATAGAAATTCCTTGCAATATCTGGTAGTTGGTATTCATAACGGAACCGCAGGTAATCGCATCCTGGTCGGGGGACAGGTCTCATAAGCCTGCTAGCCTCTTCTTCAGTAACTACCCTCCTAACTCGTAAGCTGGATAGGACAGCCTGCAATTTTTCAACTACTGCTTCATCATCCGTCTGCCTAGCTTGGTTATCCGTCTCGGTAGCTGCTGCTCTAGTTGTTGGAAACATCTCTGCAAAAGGGTTGGAAGCCTTGGCACCTATAGAACCGAATTAGCAGATGGCGCGCATTGGGTACAACAAAGAGGTCATCCTTACCTTTATCAGCAACCCAAAATCTATCGTACCAATCCATGTATTCATCTAGCTGTTGCTGTGTCATTTCCATTGCATCCATCTCCGTAACTTGCATTGCAGCACCATTTGTGAGGAATCCTTGTGAAATTCCCCTACGGTCAAATGTACTTTGAGCTTCAGCCCATTTTTCCCAATCTATAACTTGAACGGAGGGATCGTTCAATGCCTGTGGGTATCTTTTGACGTTATCAAATGGAAATAGAAGCTTAGTAGCAACAATAACAAGACATATCAGCTGCACCTCTGGTAGGTATATCCGATGAAATCTCCTAGTTATTTCTTTTGGGAATGTGTATGTAAATTCCACGCTTTTCATAAGCTGCTTAACAGCTGAATACACTTCGACTGTAACGTTAATTAGTGGAACGTCATTTGATAATGGTTATAATAGAAGCCCCTTATCGGTCAACTTACTAGGTAGAGCGAGTTGCTTCACATAAGAGAAAAGGAGTAATGATGAGTTAATGGCCGGAAACTCTATGCTAAAATCACGGTGGTATAGCACAATCAAGTCCGCAACAGCTCGATGAATTTGATCCCCAACGGGTAGATTCTGGTATGCATGTTAGACGTTATGTTTATAGATATTAAAGTAAACGTAGTTAGATCTACCTTTGTATCAAATGCGATGTGATATATTGCAGGTAGCCTGTCTTTCATGTCTGAGGGTATAAAGCGGAGAGGCCTCATGAACGGGATTTCATCCTCAGCAACCCATTTTTGCATGTACCCAATGCTCACTGGAAGGCGGAGTAACAAGGTACCCAAGTAGCAAAGAGCCAAAGAATCAATTACTCGAGGTGAAGTACTGAGTTTCCGCTTGTGATACTGGTACTCTTCTTTATCAAGTTCGCTTGACACGCCAGTCTGAGAACTGAAGAGCTGGGTCGAATTCTCATCGTCAGTATAGATATCATCTCTCCCTTCATAAATCTTCTCAAGCCGGAGAATCCATAGATCCTTTACAATCCCCTAGACATCTCTATATCAGCAAAACTTATTCGCACTATATGAACTTGATGAAGCCTTACCTCGAGTTCTGAGGGAAGCCCCTTGACATGAACCAGAGCGTGACATTGTTTCCACAGCAAAAGCTGATAGGCTTCCAGGAACAGCTGGAATGCATCACTCCCATGATAAGCTTTAGCAAGTGTGCATTAGCAGGAGTAGTTAAACCAACGGTTTGGGTATATGTCTTGCAGGTCTTACTTTTGGATCTCCGTTCAGCCTGGACTTTCTTCCGTCGGGCTGTTCTGCCGTGGCCGCCGAAGTTCTCGTCGTCTACGACCACTTCCTGGCCCTATACGTGCAGAGTAAGCAAGACAGGTTGGATAATTATTTATTAGTCTAATTCTTTCATTTACCTGCTGCTGATGCCCTTGACGGCAAAACCACAGCCCGTTTTCGATATAGTAACGGGTTTCGCGGCAACCTTCCTGGCCGCAGGTACCGCGCACCGACTCCGCCATCAGAAGTGCATTTTCGCATGTAGTTA